>NC_091745.1:60888127-61238127 GCF_043380555.1 Nothobranchius furzeri | reverse complement strand
CACACACACACACACACACACACACACGGAAAAACCCAAATGGCCTTGAGCCATAACACTTCCCCTCTAAAAATAATTAAAGTTCACGTACTTTAATTACAGTACATCACATATCCCCCCTTTTTCTTTTACTCAAGTCATACGGTGCCATCCAAAGCAACCCCTACTTCTGAAATTCCCTTGGTGGAACAACATACAGCGGGAAGGTGACAATCAGTGCTGGGTTGACGATGTGGATTCAACAGTGCTCAAAAGTCCCACATCCACTGATCACGCAGGGTCCAGCCAAATTCTCTCTTCGATGGTGATCCACTGTCTGCCCACTCAGTTCTCCCAGACAAGATTCCATCAAAGTCTAAAGCCTAATTCATGCTTCTCCGTCTGCGTCAGTGCGGAGACACGCAACGCCATTATCCGTCCTTGCTTGCCTGCCGGAGAGCTCCGCAAGGACGGACGGAGTCGAGCTCTCTTTTCTAAACATCCGTCAGTCCAGACGGACAACACAAGCTTGTGATGGTCAGGACGCCGCTGTTGTTTACAGCGCCGCCATTGCGCCCCCAAAAACATAAAGAGAGCCGAGGATAACAAGCGGCAGACACGGAGAAGCTTGAAGAATACCTCTAGAAAAAACTCTAAAACCATGAACGTTTAATTCCCCGTGACTGGAGGAGTGAAAAGATGCGCAGCAAGACTTTTATTTGTGGATGGAAATGACCGGAAACGTGGGTTTAGAGGCGGGGAGCGCATGAAGAGGTAGAGGAGAATGAGAGACAAATATGTCTGTGTTAAAAAGTCTCTTATATACACTAAAAACACAATAAAAACACACCATCTTGGACAGGATACACGACAGGATACCACAGAACAGCGCTACGCCCTCTGTTGTCCTGCCGGGCAACTGCTTTGCAACACTCTCCAGGAGACGGAGAAGTATGAGAGCAAAACGCTTCTGTCAATCCGTGCGTGTCTGTCCCTTGCGGAGCTGACGGAGAAGCATGCACCAGGCTTTAAACACAAAGAATTAGTCCACTTGAGAAGAAAACAAATTCTGATCTCCTTTTTCCAGAGTTGTTAGGCAGGCTTCCACAGCAGGAGTGTTCCATCTGTGAAAAACAGAAGGGGGGAGGGGGACCAACGAAGCAACCACCTGGCTGCTGGAGTAGCGTCCCAGTCAGACGTCCCATACCAAGTGGGTTCCTCTCACCCACTGAAGATCAATCCCTCTCATGATCCATCCTTCAGATCCGTCTTCCGGGGCACAGCTGAAGTGTCACCTCCCCGCTCCCACACCATGCACCACCAAGGTTTCAGAATGGAGCGGCTGTGAACTATTCCAAACGTAAAACATAAGTAATAAGAACAATAAACCAGAGAACATGCATCCAAGTAAGGTTGTGGATCAAAGGATCCCAGACAAGCCCCCATTTGTTATGATCCAGGCTGTTTAGGGGGCCTGGGGTAACAATTGAGGACACATGTTCTCGTGTTAAAAGTAAACAACATTTATTTACATAAATATAACACAAAACACAGATTATCAAAACACAGACCCATCAGCAGCAACTCAAAACTAGTAACAACTAAACTCATTAACCAAATTACTATTAAAACTTCGAAAGACCATCACATAATTTCCTTAAACAAGTGATGTCTTATTTAAAGCAAAACAAAGGGTAAAGTTTCCTTTACAACTAAAAAGGGTTACAGTTAAACACAGAGAGTTTTCTTAAGCACCCACCAAAGTTGTTACATAAAACTTAACAAAACTAAATGCTGCTGAGGAGACAACAGACCAGAGAGAACCTTTCTGGTTGGCTGCTCCCTGGACTGAGGGCTGGCTGATTTTTATGCTGCTGGCGGAGCTGATCATCAGGAACAGCTGGGAGAGTCTAACTGGGAAGCAATCTAGTGAGATTGGAGCCAGGTGCTGTATCTCCTCTCTCTCTCTCACACACACACACACACTGGGAAAAACCCAAATGGCCCTGAGCCATAGCACAGCTAATACTGCAGTGCCGAATATTTTAAGTTGACGATGGCCAGCAAAAACCTCCAGAGCTGTTTAAAGTGGTTGCAGCGACCAAATTTTGCCGCATGATGTTATTTTTGCCTCATTTCTACATAATGCACCTTTAAGTCTTTTGTCCCAGTAAATGCTGTTTGGTTTGTTCTGCTTAGTTGTAGAGTATTTCTTTAGCTTTAGAATAGGTTTCTTTATTAATAATCTCCTCTAATGGGAAAGCGTTGCTCTGTAAAAGAAACCAAACTAGGTCTAATTACCTCCACCGTCAGAGGTGTGTCTAAAAATGTAAAAGCTGCTCATGGTAGATGTTTTAAGCAGGTTTCTGTCCTTTTTTATTCTCATTTAAAACATTTGCACACATTTTTAATGTTTATTTTATACAAATGTAGTTCTCAATTTTTCCTAAATGATTTTCGTCCCTTAGAGCTCCGACGATGGCGACGACGAAGAATTGTTCAATCCTCTCCTGGAGGACAACACCAAGTCTGCAGCCTGAACTTCTGCTGTTTACCAAAACCCTGTAATCCTGCACATATATTACTGTCATTCATTTTCCATCGGCTCCTGCTTAATCTGCATCATATCGAATGTGCTGCTGTGTATTCAGATTGTGGTGGAATTTTGTAATCCTAAACTGTCATCTGTACAGTAAAGTATATTTTTTTCTTTTTTTTTTCTTTTTTGCAGTCAACAATATTATTGAGCTCAACAGGAGTAATTGGTATAATTATTGAATCATTTTAATCACTTTAACACAAATTGGTCATTTCTGCTATTCGCTTCCGTTGTTTATGCTAAGCTAAAGCAGACGGACTGCTGCCAGAATTACTGCGCTGGTTACAAAATGCTTTTTCTCATTTATCTAACTGGGGAGTATAAGAATAGGCAAAATTTCACTTAGGGGTGGAATATCCCTTTAATGGTACATTCAAGTGAAAAGATTATTTTGGTCACCAGTGTTTTATTCTGAAAATAACAATAAAAAATGAACTGTTTATAAATTGTGCATGAGAAGTCTCTGATGAATTAAAAAGTAAAACATGTAGGATGAGTTTTTACATCTCACGATCCTTTAAAGGTGTGGGAAACTCATTAAATCAATACATTTGCAGTGATCTCTGCAAATGGTCATGCCATGCACGCCGTTCTCGGGGCAAAAATGCCCAGACATGCTTGGATCAACAAAGACAAGTTAGCTGCAGCAGAGGCTCAATCTCAGCGCACGCACTTCTACCCTTGTGCCCTTCAATTGTGCCATCCTGTCCAGAGGTGTGAGTGCATAGTGTGTCGCGAATTGCGATTCTCAAGTGTGGAAGTTGACCGTGCCCCTTTTGCACCTTTGAGTTCCATGTCGCTTATGGCCCAATCCCAATACTCTCACTTCCACCCTTGCGCTCTTCAGTTGCACGATCCCGACCAGGGGTGCGAGTGCGTGTCTCGATTCTCAAATGCGGAAGTTGATCACGCATCCCTGCAGACTTGAGTGAAGTATATTACCCACAATCCATTGCTGTGGGAGAAAAGGCTCAAGTGCCTTTTTCTAAAAATATGTATTTTCTAATGAAATTAGTTCAATTTAGGATGATTAGTTGATCCAATCCAATCCAATTTTATTTATAAAGCACATTCACAAGGCATTACAACCAAACAAGGTGCTGTACACTAAAATGATGCTCTGAAGCTTTTAGCCAAGCAGAAATGAATGTAAATTTATTTCAAATAATTATTTGTTTGTTTGAAAGTTGTTAAAGGTTGTTTAAAAAAGTCTCACAGCGACCAGCATCCCGGCATGCGTTGCGGTGGATGACGCAATGCTCCCTGTCTCAATTCTGCAATTATTTGCACACTTGTTTACTACGCACTCGAAGCCTTACAGCAAGTGCACTTTGCTGAAGACCGCATGGCGCAGTGCGAGTATTGAGATTGGGTCCATGTCCGCATCAACGTGGACCTTGGTGAAGGGTATTACCCATAATCCATTGCTGCGTAGGAATTTTTAAAAGAAGGCGAAGCAAATACTCAATTGCCTATTCTGAAGATATGTATTTTCACATGAAAGAAGTTCCATTCAAGACAATTAATGCTATTTATTCATGAATGGATGTTTTAGACTAAGAGTTCATCTGAATGGCAATTAGTTTAAAAATTGTCAAATAATTGTTTGAAAATTGTTTAAGATTTTTTTCAAAGTAGCACAAACCGCGAGCAGCTTGTCGGCGCGCATTGCAGTCGATGACGCAATGCTCCCTGTCCCAATTCGACACAATTGTGTAGTACACACTCAAACTCAGAGTTCCACACCTCTTAATGCAAATTTAAAACATTCAATGTGAAAAACATATGAACATTTAACACTTGGGGGGAAACATCAAATCAAATCATGCTTTTATTTTGGCACAAACAACTAGACATGTAATCCTGCAGACTCACTGAATAACCAAAGCCCTGAAATGTTTGACTTTGATAGATTTGTTTGTCCATTCTGCAGATTTCTGTTTACTTAGGCAGTAGCAGAAGTTTTAGGACATTCCTGCACTGACTCCATCCTCTGGGCTCATTAAAACATAAGCTCCAGTCATAAACAGAAGGACTAATCTTGAGAGGAGAACCTTTGAACGCAGACTTATAAAACAAAGTGAGTAAGGACTCAAACGGTTGGAGCATGTTTCCACCTCTGTGCTGGATCCGGAAGTCCCTCTGCTGCCGTCCAGGCTGCTGCTCTCTGCACCAACAGGAGGTGCACTCATGTTTAACTGCAGCTGTTGGGGTGAGAAGACCATCTTCACCATCGACTACGATTTAAAAATATCAGGTTTTCATCCGGTTTGTTTTCTCAGACCATCCAGATCATGGTGGGTGTGTTTAACATCGGGCTCGGACTGGGAAGAACCAGCACTCGCCCTGGAGATTTCACCAGCCTGGGAGCTGCTTATTGGCTGGGAGCAGTGGTAAAGATCTGTTTAATGTTTTTACTCATCAGCTGCTGCAGAAATATTTAGACAATTTCAGCTTTCATTATTTATTATTTAGCCAGCTCAGCAAAAGTCTTTTTAGGTTTACTACTGTTTAAAAATCAATAAAACGTTCAAATTAATTAAACCTACTTCCTGTAGAAAACCCAAAAGCTTTGATTAGATCAACAAACCAGTTAGAGGTTTGTTACATGGTGCTTTATCCTGCTGGAAGTAGCCATCAGACCACATAGTTATAAAAGGATGGACATGGTCAACAGCAATAGTCAGGTAGGCTGTGGTGTTTAAACCAGGCTCGGGGGGTGTTAAGGGGTCTAACGTAGGACAAGAACACCACCAGCAGCTGCAGCCTGAAGCTTTGAGACAAGGCAGGATGGATCCATGCTTTCATGTTGGTGACACCAAATTTTGACCTGACAACTGAAACCCAGACTCATCAGAACCAGAGTTTCTGTTCTTAGCTGACGAGAGACAGCAGGTGTGGTGTTCTGCTGCTGGAGTCCATCTAGAGCAGCTGGTGAGCTTCTGCAGAGCTTGGTAGAAACCAGAGCTGATCTGAGCTGCTGTTGACTTTCTGTTATCTACAACCAGTCTGACCAGTGTGTGGTTGATGGTTCCAATCCCAGTAGATCAGAATAGCCTGTCTGGAACCGACCACCATGCCACGTTCAAAGTTCCTTAAATCTCCATTCTGATCAGTCTGAACTTCAGCAGAAGAAACTTGGTGTGAATCAGCTGTTGTGGTGTGCCTAATAAAGTGGTCATGACTAAACACACACAGAAAAAATCAAACTACCTTCTGATTAATTTATTTTCAAGCATTATATTTTTCATCTTCCATCTTTTCATCAGTTTATTGTAACAGGAATCGCGTCCATTCTAGCAGGCCGGTTTCCTTCTTCATGCTTGGTGAGTTTATCTTTGCTAAAACATATAAAAATCTGCATGCTTTAAATTTTATTGAAGAAGTCTCACCTCTCAGATGGGCTTCACTGTGTTCATGAACATCGCTGGTGCTATCTTCTCCATCACTGGCCTGGTGCTGTACGCCGTGGACCTGGGAGACGCTTCTCTGCTCTGGGTATGCGACCGAGATCCTGATGCTGATCTTCATGATGACAACTGCAGGAGCGTTGCCCTCTTTGATCAGGTAAGCAAACCAACTCTGAATCATAACATTTGCTATTAACAGGTTTTTGAATTACAGGAATTATTCTGTTGCAGAATTTGCTGACATCCATGGACAAAACGTTGACCTTCCTGGCTGTTCTTCTGCTGTTTGTTAGTATTTTTTTTGTCGTTCTGGGCATCAGATTTCTGCTCGGTGAGACGAAGAGAGGAGATATTTGGAGCCCTGAGGATTCACACATCTTAAAGACTCGTGAAATGACCAGTAGTTGTTGAATGTTCAGTTCAAGTTCATCTTTCTGTTTCAGGACAGGTTAGAATTTATCCATCCATCCTTTTTCTGCTGCGTATCCGGAGTTGGGTCACGGGGCAGCAACCTAAGAAGAGAGGTCTAGATTTCTCTCTAGATCGACCGGCATATCAAGAGCTTTGCTTTCTGGGTCAGATGTCTCTTCACCATGACAGACCAGTACAAAGCCTGCAGGACTGCAGACACAGCATCAATCTGACTATCGATCTCACGCTCCATTTTTCCTTCATTTATAAACAAGACCCCGAGAAACTTATCTTGTCAGCAACTTGTCAGCTGGGGCAGGGCCTAGGCTTAGTTTTGTTTTTAGGATAATCTTATTATTTTGTGACTTTATAATTGTTTTGTTGATGTTTGTGATCTTTGTTTTTGTGATAACTTGCTATATTAATAAACTTTACATTGTATGTGGTTCTAAAATGTCCTGCATGAGACACTGGCCGTGTTCGGGTTGAGCTGCGCCTCGCCTGGAAAACAGACAAGAGCAGACGGAAGCAGGAGGGGGAGTGGCTGAAAGCCGGCGTTTAGGTTGGACACAATTTCCCTACATGTGTAGCTCGGGGAAGACGATGGCTGAAGATATCGCGTTAGAGTTCATACTTGTTTAATTTTCAATTTTAATTCTGGTGCCTGTTAGCAGCTGAAACACATCCTCACGTGCTTGTGGATATCATATATTGCATATGAAGACATGACTGTAATAATAAGTAAAGGTTATCAGCTGTAGGTTTAGTGTGCTCATAGGAAACGTGACAAGAGAACACAAAACACATTTCTCTTTATGGCCTATATAGTTGTCATCATCAACGTTACATGATTTACAGAATACATGTGACCAACTAACATTTCATGTTCTACCACCGGATGTTTGGATCAGAATATGAACCAATCAGATCTTAGATCAGGCGAGAGCCAGGCGTTTCCCGTCATCCTCTAGATTTTGCAGCCGGTGGAGAGCAACTGCAGCGCCTTGCTCCAAAACCTGCGGCCACCTTGATTTCACGAGGTTATCGTTCCCTACGTATGCACGCCATCAGAGCTAGTCGGCGTCAAGTCGGACACAAATCTAACCGGCATGCACTGCTCGCCGATCACCGCTGGTCTAATCTGCGCAGAACTGGCTCATCTCAAACACAGCCACTCTCACGTCTGTCAGTTTGGCAGGCGTGGCTCAAACGTTTTTACAAACACAAAGGCTGTGTTCGAGATGAGCCAGTTCTGCGCAGATTAGACCAGAGGTGATCGGCAAGCAGTGCATGCCGGTGTCGGTAAAAGATCTGCCCGGGTGCAAGATCGACTCGTGGTCCTTTGACTGCCGATGACGTCAAAGTAGTTGACTGTCACATCGCAATTTAATTGCACATGCAGTTAATCGTTCAGCCCTAATAGACATGCAGCTCTGTGCTAAAAGTGTATTTTCAAAGAGGTAATGATGGATTTCTTTATAAAAGTTGTCCATCTTTCCAACAGAAAGATTTGCCTGGACCAACGTAACATGATAACAACGTAACGTGATTACGTAATTCCATAAGGTTCATGTTCAGCCAATCAACTACTTTGACGTCATCGGCAGTCGACGGACCCCGAGCCAATCTTGAACCTGAGCAGATCTTGTACCGATACCGGTTAGATTTGTGTCCGACTTGACGCCTACTTGCTCTGATATCATGCATACGTAGGCAACGATAACCTTGTTAGATCAAGGCGGCGCGCAGATTTTGGAGCAAGGCGCTGCAGTTGCTCTCCCTCGGCTGCAAAACCTAGTGGATGACGAGAAACGCCTGGCTCTCACCCGATCTAAGATCTGATTGGTTCATATTTTGATCCAAACATCTGGTGGTAGAACATGAAATGTTAGTAGGTCACATGTATTCTGTAAATCATGTTATGTTGATGATGACAACTATATAGGCCTTAAAGAGAAATGTGATTTGTGTTCTTTTTGTCACGTTTCCTATGAGCACACTAAACCTACAGCTGATAACCTTTACTTATTATCAGTGTTGGGAGTAACGCCGTTTAAGTATAACGGCGTTTTTAACGGCGTTCTTTTATAGGTAACGGAATAATCTAATTAATTACTTTTCCTGCCGTTGCAACGCCGTTACCGTTACTGGGGACGGAAGGTAGTGAGTTACCATGTGCTTGTCGAACGTTGAGCAGCAGCGTGAGGCTTTCTGACCGCCACACTTCAGCTGCAGCCTGGGAGAGAGAGGTGTCGGTAACGCACTTACAAACACGGTGATGACTGGCCGGGTGGGCGGAGACCCTCACTGTCTCAGTCGCTGCATTCTGTAGACACAACGGGAATAACTCCGTTTAAAATAACCACGTTAATAAAAATATTTCTTTCTGTAACGAGCAAACTAATTAATTACCGTCTTCTTTTATCAAAACATCGTTTCTGTTACTGATAAGAAAATGCGTGCGTGAAGCAGCGCGGTGTGTTGAAGCTGTTATCATCAGCTGATCAGGAGCTAAAGAGGTAGATGTTTTCATCCAAGTGCGTCACGGCCCGTGAAGAACGAGGAACACGTGATGAATATCTACGGCTGCAGGTGCGGGTCTGCAGCCGTGCCCTTCTTAGCGTGACAGCGGGACGTCCCGAAGGTCCGCTCAGACGTCCTGATCTTCTACCTTCCTAGATCATCCAGCTGTAACCTGTTTCTGATCATGTCTTTAGTCCCGCTGTAACACTGATGCATCAGTCTCAGACGTCATGGAGCTCAGGTGTTATCAGAACTGTGTGTGTTCACCACCCAGCTTCAGCTCTTCTGTGGTTGGGTCTGACCCAAGTTAGTAAATGTAAGTCCTCCATCAGATCTGTGCCTCTTCTAGTGTCATTTTAAAGGATATTTATTTATTTATTTAACCGTTACTAGATTAGCAGCAACAGAAATGCTGCTAAAAACACACAATTATGTGAAGCTGGAAAAATTAGAATACTGTGCAAAATTACATTTATTTCTGTAATTTAACTAGACTGAGAGACCATTTAAAGGCTCGGGAACCTTTACAGGTGTTTCTATTTGCAATTTTAAATTTTAGCTGATTGGGGTCTTGTTAAATATCACACAGTGACCTTTTAATAGTCTAGATTAGTGTAATGTTCCTATTAGTAGTTCCTCCTGTTAAGTGCATATTTGTTTAAATTATTCAGGTTTATATAAAACATTTGGACATACATTTTATTATGTTCAGTCATTAGTCATTTATATTTTACTATTGTAGTAATTCTTGCATTCTTTAATGAAAAAAGTAACTAAGTAGTTACTTTTGTTGGTAATTAGTTACTTTTATGATCTTGTAACTCAGTTAGTAACTGAGTTACTTTTTTGACAAAGTAATCAGTAACTATAACTAATTACTTTTTTAAAGTAACGTTCCCAACACTGCTTATTATTACAATCATGTCTTCATATACAATACATGATATCCACAAGCACGTGAGGATGTGTTTCAGCTGCTAACAGGCACCAGAATTAAAATTGAAAATTAAACAAGTAACTCTAACGCGATATCTTCAGCCATCCTACACATGCAGGAAATTGTGTCCGACCTAAACGCCGGCTTTCAGCCACTCCCCCTGCTGCTTCCGTCTGCTCTCGTCTGTTTTCCAGGCGAGGCCATCAACTCGAGCACGGCCAATGAAAATCCTTTTTAGTTACGACCGCGAGACAACATTTCCCAAAGTGCAATGCGAAGGAAGCCGGAAATGCGGAAAGACAAGTCAGCTGACTGCCTGGACGCATTGCTCTTCACGTACATCAACATACTATCAAAATACTTCGTGTTTTTTTCTTATTATTATTAAAACCGTTTTTATTCTTTGGTGAGGTCGACAGCGATGTTGCGACCCAAAGCTCTGACGCAGGTCCTCAGCCAAGCGAACACAAACGGAGTCCAGAGCACTCTGTAAGTACGAGTTAGCGACAAGCTAACGAGATGCTAAGATGCTATTTACTCTGACTCTTAGCTGCTTATCGTTTTTTGTACAAGGAAAGCTCGCCCAAAGAAAAATAAGCGTTGTTTTTTGGGAACTCTTAATGCTTAAAAGACATAATTTTAGTTATTTGAATGTAAAACTTGCGCATTTAATGATTTTTATCGTAGCTGTTTTTATAATGTCACAGATTAGAACGCTGTTGCAACAGATCCTAACAAATACCTCGGTTTATAATGATCAATTTCAATGAGATGATTTATAAAATATTTCTAATTTACACATTAGTGTCTAAAATAGTCAACCTTTCTAAATGTTAATTGTATGATGAGGCATTAGCTGCACCATCTAAACATACATCAAGATTATTTCTAACAACACAGATAACTTATGAGTAGGCTGTCTTAGTATGTGTCACGTGTTTATCCTCTCAGCTTGCTGAATAATGAAGGTTCCCTCCTGGCTTACTCTGGTTATGGAGATACCGATGCACGCGTAACAGCTGCCATCGCCAGCAACATCTGGGCAGCTTACGACAAGAATGGCCACCAAGCCTTCAACGAAGACAAGCTTACCTTCATCCTCATGGACTGTATGGTGAGAAACACAGCTCCGATTCAGGCTAAAACATTAGGCTGACCTCAAATTGTAACCTTCTTCTGTGTATTTGTTTTTTTTTAAGGAGGGAAGAGTGGCCATCACTCGTGTAGCCAACCTGCTGCTGTGCATATATGCCAAAGAGACTGTGGGATTCGGGATGCTGAAAGCCAAGGTGAGAGTTCGGGGCCTTTTCTTCTAATTGTTTCCCACGTTTTGCTTTTTATTGGTAAAGATTTTATGTGTTGGAGCTCTTCTGTCAATTGAGTTTAAAGCATTATTTTACAACAGTTGTTTGGATGGCAAAGAAAACTGCTTTTAACTTTGCTTTTAACCCTTTCAACACTTTCTATTGACATATTCTGTTCACATATATTAAACGTAAGTCTTAACTAAAACGTTTTATACTTAAAGGGCTAAAATGTAAGGGCAGATCATTAAATAAACCATTGAATGTGCAAATCATTTGAAACTAATCATTTAAACACAGATTAAACCACTTTTAGTATTTCTGAGGAATGTGCTGAGTGGTTCTAGACTTCTGTTCCACTGTTTAAAACAGGAAGTCCTTTAGAGTGACCCAGGGAGGCACGTGGATGAGGTTCATCAGGTTTGTCCAGCTAGAGCAGCTCATGGAGAACCCAGCTAAATCTGAACTGAGGCTGAAGTTTCTGATCAGTTTAAAGGTCGTACCAGATTTAATCTTTTCCAGTAATTGTGCTTTATTGTGTTTGTAGGCAGAGGCTCTGGTTCAGTATCTGGAGGAACCGTTGACTCAAGTGGCCGCATCGTAGTGAAGATCCGACCAACGCTTCTGTTGGTCTGAACTGAAGAAGAAATCAGCTGTTCAGGTCATCGGTGGACTGCTGTAACCCTCCTGTCCAACACTAAGTGTACAAAGGGCCATGTCTCTAAATGGAGGGGTGTGTGTGTGTGTGTGTGTGTGTGTGTGTGTGTGTGTGTGTGTGTGTGTGTGTGTGTGTGTGTGTGTGTGTGTGTGTGTGTGTGTGTGTGTACAGCTGAAATGTGATTCCATTTTCAGTTTTCACTTGGAATCGGTCCATTCGGTCATAGTTTTGTTGTTCAATGTGAAACTGAACATTTTTAGGAGTCACAGATGTACATCATGATAAAAACGTGTGTGGAGATTTTATATGAATCTTTCTGAAAAATGCAGTTGAGATTGTTATTTACTTGTGTTTTATGTCAAGGTTGTTTGATAAATGAGAGATACTGGCTCAGAGTCACCCATTCTTTTAAATCCTGCTTTGAGCTGGTGACGGTTGGGTGTGTTTCACCCTCGTATACACCTCTGAACGTTTTTAAACAATTTTAAATATGCAGTATCAGGTGAGATAAACTTAAATTTGCTCTGAAAATCTTGTGAAAGGGAGAATTTGCGGGTTTAGAGAAGCTTACCTTGCTTGTCTTTGAGTTTCATCACCAGATAATTTTATTTCTTTCAGTAATCACAGATTTCACAAAAATCTGATGAAACTTTTCACTCTTTCAGTATCCAATACTTTAAAAACAAAACCTTTTTTAATAAGTCAGAAGATCTGGGTAACTTAAAAGCTAAGAAAACTCACGAGTGCATGTGCATTCTGTTTAACTCCATTTAATCAACTAATGAGTTTTAATTGATACCAGTTAGTGATTTTCTCTTGAGGCATTAGCATCAAATATACTTTCTCACCTGCAGCCAGATAAAGAAAGTCTCAGCTTTCAAAATAAAAATTTTAATCACCCAAACCTGGAGTTAAATGCCTATACAGTTTTGCAATAATCAAGTTGATTTTAAGTACCCTGAATAAAATAACATTATTACAAAATCTTTAAAAACACTGTTTTAATGCCCCCGGTTCTGTTTCAGGCAGGTTATATTTCACGTTCTGTTTGGCTTTTCTTTGTTCTCTGCAGAAGGAAAAATCCAAGTCAGCTAAATAAAAAGAAATGGAGAGAAAAGGTTGGGCAGCAGGCGAGCGAAAGATGGTGCTTCAATGTAAAACAAAAATGAAGAGAAGAGCAATCTGGGAGGGGCTCGGTGTAGACCCGCTGCTCCTCCACGTTGAGAGGAGCCAGTTGAGGTGGCTCGGGCATCTGGTCAGGATACCTCCTGGATGCCTCCCTGGTAAGGTTTTCCAGGCACGTCCAACTGGGAGGAGACCCAAGGGAAGACTCAGGACACGCTGGAGGGACTATGTCTCTCGGCTGGCCAGGGAATGCCTTGGGATTCCCCCGGAAGAGCTGGCTCAGGTAGCTGGGGAGAGGGAAGTCTGGGCATCCTGGCTTAGGCTGCTGCCTCTACGACCCAACTCTGGATAAATCACTGAAAATGGATGGATGGATGGATGGATGGAAGAGAAGAGAAAACAATGTTTTGTTATTTTAATTAAGGGGCCTGCCTAAGGACACAGCTGGGATTGAGCTTGCAACCTTCCAATTGCTGGGCAACCCGCTCAACCTCCTGAGCTACTGCTGCCCCCAATATACTGATGAGGCGATGCACTAAAACCAACACTAGGTAGCAGCGACAAAGCGGTGGAGCCTTTTATTGAAAATGCAAGCAAAGGAGAGAATCAGATCTAGCTGCTGGAGGTAGCGTGGCAGCTAGCATTTGTGGGTCAGCAAAGTTCACGGACTCAGCGGCTCACGGCTCTATGTTTGGCTTTTTTGTAAGTTCTGTTCTGGAGCATAATTCTGCTGGATCTAGATAGTTTATTAAACTCTGATTCCAGCATTATCTCTTTGCATGCTCACAATCCATTAGAAATGCACACGTTTAGCTGTGATTTAATGAATAATATAAACACATCCATTACAGCAATTCCTCACATGACCGTAGTTGGAGTTGTTTCACACTGAGGCAAAAGTTTAGGGTGAAATCTGGAAGGATCCATTCAGAAACAGAAAAATTCCAGGGGCACTGGTGGAACATAGATCCAGGGTTCTACAGGGTCAGCAAAATGTTTCTCAAGCTCACCTGCACAGGTGAGTCAAAAATCATGGCTTAGCAGAACATTTTTCAAGGGGATTCAACATTTCTTTAATCCAAACACAAAACGGCAGCACTGTCATCTTGGTCTGCCAGGCAATCCCACTTTTAGGCACATTTTTTCAAAAGGAATTCTGGGAGGAGGATGACTCGTGGAGGGGTGACTGAACAGCAGGGATCATTATTTTCTCGAGGATGATCTGAGGTTAGTTACTGACCTTTAGCCCCTTGTTGCCCAGTGTGACCTGACACCACTTCAATAGATACTGACTTGACACCTAGGTGGGACTCTGGACCACGCACAGGTAAAAGACAGCAGCAGCAAGAACCAAGTCGTCTCACGCAAAATACAATAACAAACAGAACCACTGATAAGTGTGTGCGCAGAGCGGATGTTGCACTCAGACTGTCACTCAGTTAACTGAAAAACATTGAAATAAACAGAAAATCTGACACAAATTTTCTTCATCCAAGAACATAAAGAAGATGGAACCAAACCATTACAGCTAAAGATCTGATGGGTCTGTGTGGGTCCCCTCTATGGTCCAGTCTGTCTGGCTCATCTTCAGCCTCAGAACTTTCTATGGGTCACACTGAGAAAACGGTGGTGCCCTCATGTGGGAAACAAGAGAACTACAGCCTTGGGTGTACAGAGTTCTGGTTAAGATTGAAGTCCCATAGTTGCCACACACACTGGTGTGGGGAAAATTGTCCTTTGCATTCGACCCGTCCGTGTTATCTTGCTCCTCACAGAATTTAATTGACCAGATCATCAAACTACAAAGTGTTTGATGGTGTCTGGGCTCCAGCCAGCTGCATAAACATATTAATTGCATTCAAACTATAGTGATCCTGTTTTTCTTTACAGTCGGTTAGTTTATTATTCTGCTTCCGTACGTTTTTTGGCATTTAACTACTTCCACAATTCTTCAACTATTTACACAATTTTGGTATCAAAACGTTCAGCTCGTTCAGCTTATGCCGGCAATGATTTTTGGTATTAAAATATATTTTACTTTTTGAGATATTCAGCTTTTTCTGCGATTTTTTGGCCCCATTGAAATGAATATGATTGCACAATTTTCAGCTAAGTCCTATCACTTTTTTGAACTCTTACTCTTATAGGTTAACTTTAACCTAGAGACTTCATTCAAATTTCAACAAACTCACAAGACTTTCAGCTATTGATGGGTTAAAATCTTTTTGATATCTATCACAGTTTGTCTAAAATCACAGGTAGAAGTTGAGGTACAGCTTGAGATTTTCAGAAAAATTCACAAAAATTTTAATGGGCAGAGATCGGAGCAATGACCCTCCTTTGCTCCATTTCTGGCATTGTCCCGAGAGAACCGTAGGTCCGATTGAAATGAGATGCTGGCTTACAGCTTACGGATATCCCTTAGTTTTGAGCTATAATTCATGAATGTACTCCAAACATTGTGGTCGTACGGTTCATTTCTTTGAGAATATTCAAATTTAAAAAAATGCTTCCCACCACTCTAAACTGAAAATTCCACACACTAACTTTTGACCTTCACATTTTCTAGAAACGACTCTTTCCAACACTTAGACCATTTGGAGTACTGAAACAAATTAGGCTATATCTCAAAAAGTAGGAATTTTTGTCAGCTTTTCAGAATGGGGTTCATTTTGTCCTTAAGTGTTACATTTCTTTCTCTATAAGCCTCAGAAGGAGGAGAGACCCTGATTCTGTCTCATTGAAACCCATGTTAAAGGAACAGAGATTTTTTCCTCCAATCGGCTTCAGACAGCTAACATGTTCTCGTCATAGCTTCTAGAAAATTCATGGTAGGCACATAAAAATTCACACAGATGACCATCAAAGCCTTCTGCCGCTCACGCTTTTTGAAATTTTCCAATAGGTGCAGCAAATTTTTGAATGGCGATGAGACGTGTCAGAGGTCTGAAATGACATCTGAGCAGCTGAGCTCTGTTAAATGCATGATATATGAAATCTTGAAACAAAAATTTCCACCGACCACATCTTTTATAGTACACTAATGATTTTCTCAAATTTAGTAGGTTTTTTGTCAGCTTCAAAGTGCTGTCTTCAGTTTTGCTGTTGGTATTACATTTTTTGTGCTATAAGCCCCAGAAGGAGGACTGTGCCAGCTTTCCTCCATTTAAATCCCTTTAAAAAAAGGCACATGTGGCCGACAGACAGCTCATCTGCTAACTTAAATAAGCATATGTATGTTGTGCCTATATTGACCAGCAACTGATTATTTGTTGGTAGTATCGGTATTTTATAATCCCACTGGGGATGGCCATAAAGTGTCTATGCAAGAAAAAAAAATTATCCATACATTCATATTTAAATCTGGAGTCCTGTATAGTCTGTTTAATTACATTGTTACTATTTCTGTATAAACTTATTCTTTCAATTGTATTGTTCGCACTGAAAGGCGCTTAATGATGCAAACCAACCCCCAGTCTCCTCTGCTGGAGCCTGTGGCGGGGTGCTGCACCCTGGATCTGACCCAGGTTTTAGCTCAGCCGCCCCGCTGGGAGGGTTTGAAACGCCGCCATCATAGGCGGAGATCCCAGGGGGGACGGGGGGGGGGGGGGGGGGGGAACGCGTCCCCCCTCACACAAAGTTGTCCCCCCCACAAAAGTTATTGTAAACACATAAATGCTATCAGTAAACCTGTATTGTCTTCTAAAACCACAACGTAAAAGTTAGTCTGCAAATACAAAACAATGTGTTTTTCATTGTTGAGAAATTATAGTCCACCCCCCCCACCCCCCCACCCCCCACCCCAATTCCTCAAGTTGGTATGGTCGGTCCACACACGCTGTTTCCAACGGGCGGGGCTGTCGGCTTTGCGCCGCTCACAGCTTCACAGCAGCCTGCAGGCTCACAGGAGGCGGGAATTAAAAAGCCAGCAGTTTCCAGCAGTAAGTCAATAATCACACGCTTGTTCTACAAACTTAAATATGTATGTCAAATGTGGTCATAAATGTCAAACATAGACACCGATTATCTTTAGATTTTGATCACTGGTCGGAGATCCCTTAATGACAGACCACCACCACCACAGTAAAAAAAAGTTGTCACTTCATGTTCTCTGGTCATTCCAGGATTATTCCGCTATTATTATTCCATTCACTAAGGTGATCAAAAGTTCCTTTTTCCGGACCCGTACACTTTCACGTCTGCCCCTGGAATCTGCGGAGCATTTATAGATCGATGAAAATGTCCGCGTTTCATCCTATTTAGCAGATGAATATGGTAGAATCAAAACTAATTGGTCCGATGTATGGAAAACCACAGCGTTTAACCGCTCTTATCCCGTCTTCCCCAGGCTCTGCAGTTGTTTACAATATGTCAAAGTGCAGATGCACCGTGCAGCTTAGGGATGAACTGGTTGGTTGCAGCAAATGTGTGGTGGAGGCACGTTGCTCAAAGCTCTCAGTGTAAAACATAGAGCCAAAGATCCCGTTGGCCACACAGACCCAAAAACACTATGAAAAGTGAGAAAAGTGAGGGATCGATTCAACTGAAAGATAAACTATAGAGTATGTATATGTTTAGTGTATTTGTAAAATAAATGTTTTTAATTTTCATTGTTAAAATGAAACAAATATGTCAAGAATATATTTTTAGATTTTGTGTATCTTTTTGTTCAATAGGACTTAGATAAAGTTATTAAATATTACAGAGTTATTCTCTAATAGCCTACAAACATTTCTATGATTTATTAAAGAGATTTCAGTCATTTTGATACTTGACTTGTGAAAGCTGATTTGAAGTTTGTTATTTTTTCTAGACATATTTAGAAGGAAATTTTCAAATATATTAAAATCAATATGGAACTATTTGGATTTTAGTAGCTTTCATGTTATGTGATTTAATAAAATTTTAATTTGACATTTATGTTCTCTCTCTTTGTTGTGAAAAAGTTAGATATGTTTTAGTACTTAAAATTAATGCTTTGCATCCGTCCACACGTGTAGCTGTTGGTCAGCTAATAGCCATGTCATTTTATGACATGTTGCTTCAACTATTAACAATCTACTTTTAAATCTTCATTCTGAATTGCTTATTCCGTTTTAGGCCACGGTCTTATTGAAATGAAAACAAAAAGAAAGGATGCTCATGGAGATGTACAGAATTGGCAAGATATTATTGTTGATCAATATCCTTCTAATGACAATATCCCATCTGTGTGTGTGTTGCTGTCCAACTGTCAGCAGACCAGGTCAGTTGAAACGGCAGAGAAATGAAAAACAGCAGACATCAGGTCATTTTTTAATGCTCCAGAACGTCAAGTAAGTAGAAACTTGCATTTTGATAAAGGCATCTATAAGAAAGAAATGGAATGCCTATGAAATTGTTTCTACTGTAAATGGTTTCATTAGGCAAAGTCCAGTCACTTGAGCACAGGCAGCCAGAGCCTGTCAGACACAGGTACAGAGTCACATGTCATTCTCTTATAAGGACATACAGTGTTGTATGTAGAGAGCATTTTTTTCATGTCCCCCCCCCCCCCCCCCCCCAAA
Organism: Nothobranchius furzeri; assembly: GCF_043380555.1. Taxonomy (NCBI): domain Eukaryota; kingdom Metazoa; phylum Chordata; class Actinopteri; order Cyprinodontiformes; family Nothobranchiidae; genus Nothobranchius; species Nothobranchius furzeri. Next base: position 61,219,635 of record NC_091745.1, on the reverse strand, counting down.
TTTACTCTCTGAAGTTTTACTGTTTATTGTCCCCCCAAAATTGAAATGGGATTTCCGCCCTTGGCCGCCATCATGCTAGAGCCTGTGGCGGTCTGCTGTGGACTGGATCCGACCCAGGAATGAGCTCCCCTGCCCCGCTGGGAATTAAAAACACACTGCCATCACCTGTTGGAGCTGACAGCGGGATGCTGCGCCCTTGATCCGACCCCTGCCCACTGGGAGGGTTAAAGATTCGGCCATTCTCTGCTCGAGCCTGTGACGGGGTGCTGCAGTCTGGATCCAACCCAGATTTAAGCTCCTCTGAACCGCTGGGAGGGTTTGAAACACCCCCATTACCTGCTGGAGCCTGTGGCGGGCTGCTGCGGACCAGATCCGACCCATAACGCTGCCATGATTGATACATCTCCCTTTTCTGACCGCCTTGGAAGCTCAACAGGCACATGGGGGCGTATTTTGTAGCGAGCGTGGTTTGTAGTGGCTGCGGCTGCAGCTTGTCTTTTTTTATTTTTTATTACTATTTTTTTAATAAACTTTATTAGAATAATACATGACAATAGGTACAGAAAACACTTGTGCAACCTGCACAAGGAACATTACAAATAGGCCAGAGGGTCTTAAAGCATATTGCGATGTGTAAAAAGAGGACAAGAATAAAATTAAACTCATTATAACATGCTCAGATCCTTCAGAAGTTGAAATGTTCTTATAGCCTTTGTGTTCTTCACATGTTGAATTGTTTTGTAATACAGTTTCCAGTCCACAAGAAATATTTTAAAGCAAGGATGCGAATTAGACCATATGCATTTGTGGATATTGAATTTTCCAAGGATGACAAACAGTTGAATAACATACATTACATTTTTGGACAAACTTTGAAAATCACAATATAACATTACATCAAAAATTCTTATATTGATGTCGACTTTCAATTTTGTGACAGTAAATTCTTCCAGTTCAGACCAAAATCTTTTGGTGTATAAACAGTGATAAAATAAATGAAATATTGTTTCTCTACTTGATTGGCAGAATGTACACGACTCTTCCATATTTATTTTGAATCTTTTAAGTATATCTTAAACAGGGTAAATCTGGTGCAAGATTTTAAATGGAACTTCTTTAATTTTATTTTCAATACAATATTTATGTATTGCAGGATTAGCCTTCTGTCACGTTTAGGAGCAGGAGGTTAGGACCCAAGATGCAGAACCCAGGATGACAAGAGACAGGAGTGGGTATGTAAGTAAAAATCCTTTATTTGGAGGAAGAACAAAAATAAATCCAAACGGCAGGGAGCCAAAATCCAAAAATCCAGGGAGTCAAAAAAAAAAAAAAAAAAAAAAAAAAAAAACACCAGAGGAACGAGCAGACTGACAGAAATAATAACGCTAACAAACAACAATGGACCGACAAGAACAATGAGACAAGGAGGGCTTATATAGACAGAGAGGAGCAATTAGGGACACAGGAAGCAGGTGTGTGGAGTGAGGCTGGAGGAAAGGCAGGTGACAACAATTATCTGGATGGGGAAGAGAGCCAGTGGAGGGCAGATAAACCTAACACTATATAAAACACAAAACTAAACCTAAAGACTAAGGGAAGAACTCACACAAACACATACACATACTGACACACACAAACTCATACACACATACAATGAACTGGGGAACAAGAGGCTGGGGCTGCAACTTAAGACACACAACAGAGATGCAGACAAAGGACACATGAGGGTGCTATGAGACACAAAAGGGGAATCTAAAGAGGGATAGAGGACATAAGGAGACACATGGGGAAGACACAGACTATGACACCTTCTTCCAATTTAGGTAACCCATGGTTGAATGTAAAAAAAACTTGGCAGCAGGTGGGACTGAACAAGAAATTTGGTTTCTAACACATTTATTAGTACATCTTTCCCTTGTAATCGCAACAGCTCTAACAAAAATTCTATTAGTTTCAGCATTATGTTCAAATGTCACTCATTTAAGGATTTGTAGTGACCTGCAGGGATTGCATCAAATACCACTGCGTATTCCTTCGGCATCACTGGGAAATTAACTGCAGAAATTCTGAACATGACATTAGAAAACCATTTTTATTCAGTAACTGATCTACTAACAGGATTCCTCTGTCAAACCCATCGCCATATAAATATTGGACAATGGGTTTCCATAGAATCCAATACCACGTTTTTAAGGCTAAATGGGAGGTGGCCACCACCGCCATTTTGACAGTGTCACAGGTTCCGTCAAGCCCAGACAATTCCACAAAAGGGAAGAGAGGTGGAGCTGAGGGTGTGGCTGTGAGGCTGGGATCAACTTACGACACCCGGTCGAACTAACTACAAGCTAACCCAAAGCTAACGCAGAGGTGCATGGGAGCTAAGCTAACGGAGGTAGTAACCTAGCTACAACTGGAGTTAAGTTTGCACAACACCAGAGCTTCTGAGTCAGAGATACGCTGGGCTGACCGCTGGGTAAAACCGGGTGGAACACAGAGGTCTCCCGAAAGTTGCTGAAAGCCAGCAGCCCGCGTAGCAGACAGAAGCCGCGATCAGACAGAGATGCGCCAAGCTGCAGGGAGGGGAGAACCACAAGCCGGCCGGCAGCCCGCGCAGCAGACAGAAGCCGCGATTAGACAGAGATGCGCCGAGCTGCGGGGAGGGGAGAAATGGGTGGAAAACATCGGTCTCCCGAGAGCTCCAAAAGCCGATAGTCGGAACCCAGCTCCACCAACATGTTATATTTCACCCCATTTTCTAAAGTGCAGCATTATGTTAAATGCACTGAGTTTTACCCTATTACATTTAAATTTCATGGTTAACAGTACATGTTAAAATCTAAGCTCAGCTTGGCAGTGACCTAAAATACATAAATATAATTTTACTTACCGAAAAAAATGAAGTGGAGACTCCTTGGACGCTCTATTAGTGCAATTAATGCCACAGCAAGTCATTTTGTCCAACAATTGCACAAAAAATATCTAAAGAATAATACACAAGCACAGACTCAAAATGCCGGAACAGTTTCCAAGCCAGACCGAGGCTGTACTGAGGCCTTTCCACGGAGCTAGCTCTGTGGTCACGTGGGTCTGATGCTCATTAATTATACAGAATTTTAGGGTTTTAATACACTTAAACAGAAGAGTGGGAAAAAAATTCACCCCCCTCAGAGTTGTCATGAGTGTAAACTAGATCATTTAAACCAAAAACATGTTTTGGTACCAGGCTGTAAACATGTTTATTTCTGCTGTGAAATTGGTATTTTTAACATGGGAGTCAATGAGGATTTGCTCGCTTCTGACACCAGCCCCCAGTGGATGAGAGTGGAACTGCAATTTTTGGTACTTCCGGGTTGGCCTCAATTTTTGAGCCGCACATGGGGGCTTGGTCAAACCATGTTTGATAAAACAAGGATTTCTTTTTATAGAGGATACCTTTGTTGTTCCAGATAAAATTATCAAGATCCAGGATAACAGGGCTTGTTTATGGAACTCAGCTAATTTCAAGGGAATTTTATCAATAAAAAAATTACATTTCAGCAAAAAGTTTATGCCACCAAGGGTATTAAGTACATATGCTGGAAAAGCGTTCCAGATAATGTTAGGATTTTTTAAGAATTCGATGAGCCATTTGATTTTAAACGTGTTATTTATAGTACTAAAATCTAGTACATTCAGACCACCTTGCTCTCTATGTCCTGTGATAACATCTTTTTTAAGATAATGAAGTTTTTTCCTCCAAATATAGTCATATAATATTTTATCCAATTTTTTAATTGTAGTTTTTTGGATGTCTAGTGACAAGGTAACATATACAGAGCGTGATATGCCTTCTGGCTTTGATATGAAAACTCTGCCAAATAAAGACAAGTCTCTCATTAACCACGAATTAAGTTTAGATTGTGTTTTTTTAACAACTGTATCAAAGTTTAACTTGTGATGTTCTTTCTTATTTTTACAAATTACAACTCCGAGATAAGTTACTGTCTTATTAATTGGTATGCCATCAAAGCTGGTCAAATTGCTGTCCTTTAGTGGAAAAAAGACTGATTTATTAATATTAATTTTCAGTCCTGATACTTCACAAAATTTATTAATGTAATTTATTGCTGTTTCAATTTGATTTTTGTCCCTTAAAAATGGCTGTATCATCTGCAAGTTGGCAAATTTTAAACTTTTTCCCAACAGCATTTATTCCTGTAAAAGGTGCCACTTTTATGTGTGTAGCCATTGTCTGAGAAACTACGAGAAATAAGAATGGGGACGCCGGGCATCCTTGTCTGATACCACGAGATACATTAAATCTTTCAGATGTGCTTGTTTTCAGTTTAACAGAACTAGAACACCCTTTGCATAACGTTTGAATTGCATTATGAAAGTAAGTACCGAAGCCAAAGAAGGAAATGGATTCTAGTATAAGGTGATGCTGTATAGTGTCAAAAGCTTTCTAAAAATTAATGAATAGTATGAAGCTATCATTTGGAATGAGTTCGCTGTAATCTTTCATGTCTAATATTAACCGTATATTATTGCTTATATGTCTGTTGAGCATAAATCTAGATTGCTCTTCATCTATAATTTGGTTCAATCCATGTTTAAGTCTTTTGGCAAATATCAAGCTAATAATTTGATGTGATGTTATCATTCAATTAACTTATTGGTCTCCAATTTTCAATGTATAATTTGTCCTTATTTGGTTTGGGAAGTAAGGTAATCATGCCCTGTTTCATAGTCAGAGGAAGTTCACCTTTCTCAATGGCTTCTTCAAACACAGCTAAAAGGGAGAGAGTTTTTCATTGAACTCTTTATAAAATTCTCCTGTTAAGCCATCATTTCCAGGCGCTTTGTTTTCCTTTAATAGTTTAATACATACCACAAGTTCAGGTAAGGAAATCCTTTTTTCACAGATGTCTCTAAATTCTTCATGAATTTTCTTAGCATTTGTGGAGATGTTTTCCAAAAAGGCCTCTATACCAGAACCCGTGGAGGCTGATGAATAAAAATCCTGATAAAAGCCAGCAACATATTTTGAGATTATGTTCTGGTCGCTCGTAATATTTCCATTTACTGACAAATTGCTTATTGTATTATATTCTGCATGTCTCCTCTCTAATCCAAAAACTACTTTGTATTTTTCGCTCCTTTTTCAATCCATTTGCATCTGGATCTGACAAAGGCACCTGTAGTTTTTTCTATGTACATTTAATCTAGTTTACTTTGTAATACAGTCAGATTTTCTTTCTCTTTTTCAGTAAGATTACCATTAGATGTTATCTGTAAACTTAAAATTTCTTTAATAACTCTTGATTCAGTTTCTCTTTTTTCCTTTGCTAAACTCTTCCCTTTTTTATAGCCATTTTCCTAATTTCAAACTTTGTTAGTTCCCAATTTTGTCCATTGTTACCGGAATTACAAGCTTGTTTCCAATATTTATCAATGATCACACCAATTTCTAGCTTAAATTCCAAGTGATTAAGTAATGAATTGTTAAATTTCCACTAACTGGGAAAATACTTCTGAGATAAACGCTCATTCAAGTAAATTCTAATAAGTATAAGTTAATGGTCTGTTAAGATGGCTGGTTCCATCTATATGTATATGTCGATGGGTTCTGTCCTTACATCCTCCACCTTGTCTACAAGGTCATTGGAGACAAGCCAAAAGTCTATGCATGACAGCAAGGACATGTTTTTATTGCTCCAAGTATACGTTCTCTACACTTTGTTCCTTTCTCGCCAGACATCATTAAGTCCCAGACGATGACATTTATTTGTCAGTTCACAGTTTATGTTAAAAGATTTTGGGGGCGCGGCTGCAGCTTGTCAAACGTACTCATCGGACGGAGGCAAGATGGCGAAAAGAGCAGTCGTTCTGTAAGGTAGCAACCTCAAAGAATGGTCTAATTTAAGAACTATTATCACTTAATGATTAATGAAAAATCTCACCATAAATATAAAACTACCCTCTACAACTAGAACTGGTATTAACTAAACAAGAGTGGGTGAGGCCATACATGAAACACGAAAAAATGGCTAAAGCTAACAGCAAAGGTCACATAGCCCTACTAACTCACGACTACCTTGGTTCTGAGAATATGGACACCAACTCAAGAGGTCATAAAAACCCACTTTCATCACCCTGCAAACCCACAACATCACACAAAAAAAAAGGAGAAGAAGAAACCGACTCTAATGTATCCAACCAACACATTCTCACTCCCAGCGCGTCAAAAACAAATGCTTGGTCAGCCACCCTCCACGTCAGACCCCTGACGCCAAAAGTGCCCTTTTTCGTTACTTATGTGCGAAAAGGGGGTTTTCCCTTATTTGACTGCAGATCCCAATGCAGCGTAAAACTGAAGCGATGGGATGTCCGCTACCGTTGCATCCCAATGCAGCGTTACACTGACGCGATGTCCGCAGCCAGGGCACCAAACAAGCTCATTGTGCCTCACCTTAACCTTATCCTCTTATTTAACCTTATCCTCTTATTTAACCTTCCCCTCACCCCTATCCTAACCTTAACCATCTTGCTAGCGAGCACGTTAGTGATGTGTCGGTCACTCTAAAAGCCAGCTCTATGAAGTGAACGGCGGGAGCCGCCTCGTGATTGGTCGAGTTTGGACCGAGCCAACGCGAGGGGGAGGTTTCAACTACCACGGTGGAGGTTAAAAGTAGAGGGTATTTGTAACCTCCCCCTCACCAGATGGTATGTTCTAACGTTCACCTTGGGCGGCAAATACGAAAATTCACAGTCAGACTCTGACTGTCAGAGTCAGAATGCAGGGGAAACAAACACTTGATCGCAGTGAGAGCAACGTTTTAGGTAGCAAGAGGGTTAAGGTTAGGATGAGGGAGAGGAGAAGGTTATAAATAGCGAAATGTTAAGGTTTAGGTGCGGTTAAACGAGGTGGTTCGGTGTCGCATCGGTTAAATGAGCTGGTTCGGTGCCGCATTTAAGGTTTAGGTGCGGTTAAATGAGCTGGTTCGGTGCTGCATCGGTTAAATGAGGGTTAAGGTTAGGATGAGGGTGAGGGGAAGGTTATAAATAGTGAAACGTTAAGGTTTAGGTGCGGTTAAACGAGCTGGTTCGGTGCCGCATCAGCGGATATCTAATCACGTCAGTTTTACGCTGCATTGGGATCTGCAGTTACAAAAAGGAAAAAAACCCTTTTCAAACATAAGTAACGAAAAAGGGCACTTTTGGCGTCTGGGGTCTGACGTGGAGGGTGGCTGACCAAGCATTTGTTTCCGACGCTTAGGGTGTGAGAATGTGTTGATCCAACAGTGCACTACTAGCCGCCATTGAAGGTCTACAAAAAATGATGGAAAGCTTTGGCGCCAACCATAAACAAAATACACTCTCCATCTGTAACATTGCCAAAGCGGTTGAATTTAACAGCGCTGAAATTCAAGAGTAAAGAGAAAATAAGCAGATGGAAAAGCAAATAACTCAGCTGAAAACCACAAATGCAGTGTTAACCACAAAAGTTGACAGCTTGGAAAACAAAGCTTCAAACGACCGATACCAAAGAAAATGGAACTTACGGCTCAAAGGGTTAAAAGAGAACAAAGAGGAAGACACAAGACAAAGTTTATCGAACATCATTAAAAAGATCCAACCCAGCTGGAAGGAGAAGGTTGACATAATTCTGGATTCTGTTCACCGTATTGGCCCCAAAAACTCTGATCACCCCAGACAAGTCATCATACAATTCACCAGCCGTTTCTACAGAGATGAATTTTGGAGATCCACTAAACATTCCGGCCGAGTGTGAAGCGGCTGGGATGAGGATCAGGACCTCCAAATCTGAGACCATGGTTCTCGACCGGAAAAGGGTGGCTTGCGGGACATCGACAGACGGATTGGTTCGGCGTCTGCAGTGATGCGGACGCTGAGCCGATCTGTCATGGTGAAGAGGGAGCTGAGCCAGAAAGCCAGGCTCTCGATTTACCGGTCGATCTACGTCCCAATCCTCACCTATGGTCATGAGCTTTGGGTAATGACCGAAAGAACGAGATCGCGGATACAAGCGGCCGAAATGAGTTTCCTCCGTAGGGTGGCCGGGCTCAGCCTTAGAGATAGGGTGAGGAGCTCGGACATTCGGGAGGGACTCGGAGTAGAACCGCTGCTCCTCCAGATCGAAAGGAGCCAGTTGAGGTGGTGTGGGCATCTGGTCAGGATGCCTCCTGGACGCCTCCCCGGGGAGGTATTTCGGGCATGTCCTGCCGGCAGGAGGCCCCCGGGTCGACCCAGGACACGTTGGAGAGGTTACATCTCCAGTCTGGTCCGGGAACGCCTTGGGGTCCTGCCGGAGTAGCTGGTGGAGAAGGCCGGGGAGAGGACGGTCTGGAGCTCCCTAGTTGGGATGCTGCCCCCGAGACCCGGACCCGGATAAGCGGAGGAAGATGACGACTAAACGTCCCACCTGCAGAGAGCTCAACATCCAATTCGCCGAGGACCTCACCAAGGAGGACCGTGAAGCACGTCTTGCGGTATGGCCTAGGGTGGAACAAGCGAGAAAAGCAGGGCTGAAACCCACCTTTAAAGGTCCATATGCCTTCATCAATGGACAGCCTGTTACACCCTAGCCAGTTTAACATAAACATTTGTAAGTGAAAATGAGACTACATATGATTATTTACATATACGTCTATGTTGTTGTATGAAGATACAGATCCACAAAATGTTATAAATGTTGTACACTCAGATGACCATTTTTGGGGATTGCTACCTAGGTTCTCTTATTGCTTTAGGTTAGCTCATCCTATATTGTTCTTTTTTGTTCATTATATGGTAATTATAAACAGCGAACTTTCGTTAACCTCTATCAGTGCTAGAGGGTTGAAAGATATTACTAAAAGGAAAAGCCTTTTCTTATTCTGCAAAGGGAAAAAATGCCGTGTTTACCTTTTTACAAGAAACTCATTCTACACATGAAGACAGCAACTTTTGGACTAATCAATGGGGAGATGAAGCCTTTTTTTCTCACAGTTCCTCAAGGTCAGCTGGGGTTGCCATCCTGTTGAAAAACTTTCGAGGTAAAATTATTTCTATTGAGAATGATATTGTTGGCCATTGGTTAATTCTTACCATAAACATAGAAAATTCAATTTTTATTCTAGTAAATATATATGGATATAATACCTTAACTCAAAATAAAATATTGCTGGAAGAAATAGGTTTACGGTTAGACCATCTAAAAGCCAAACACTCCACCAATAATGTCCTTATTAGAGGAGATTTCAACCTTGTTCGGGATGAATTTCTGGATAGATGGTCATCCAAATTTGAGACAAGCTACCCAAATCCATTATTTACCAACTTCTGTTTTGAACATAATTTTATGGATATATGGAGACACCTTAACCCAGTCACTCAGAAATTCTCATGGTTTAATTCAACTAATAAATCAAGGATCGACCATTGGCTTATTACTAATGACTTACTTTTATTGTATGACATCATCTCTGATATATCTGCTGCCTCACTAACGGACCATTACCTTATATCACTTAAAATTAAACCGAAAAACAACACTTATAGAATAAACAAATATTGGAAATTTAACTCTTGCCTTCTCCAAAATGACCATTACTGTAAAAAATAAAGTCAAGTCACTTATTACAGATATTGTAAACTCAAAAGAGTTCAACAGTCCAACCACTAAATGGGAATTTTTAAAATACAAAATCAGACAACTTTCCATTTCATTTAGTAAGCAACTTAAAAATGAACTTCAGGTTTTAGAATTATCGTACAAAAATTAAACTTATATTGCAATAAACCTAACCCATCTGAAATAGACAAGCAAAATGTCCTAACCCTTCAAATAAAGTTGGATAACATGTACATACACTAAAGGAGCCACCATTCGATCGAGAGCCAAATGGATTGAGGAAGGTGAGAAAAACACAGCTTATTTCTGCAACCAAGAAAAAAGAAGACAACAAAGAAATTCTATAAACTCTTTACTAATGTTGAGGGTCTGACCTCATGAGGAAATTACTATGCAGTGATTTTCTCCAAAATGACTGTGCTTAAATTGCTCTGAAAAGCAAATAATCACATCAGCGCCAAGAAACTTCATTTCCCATGATGCTTTGCACACGGAAGCATTGTGATGACGTCACCGCCTAATACCAGAAACACATTCTGTGCATGTGCGGGAGTCACAGAGCTTTCCCGCGAACTCAGACTATAAATCATCAGGAAAGACAAAGGAACCTCATTCTTTTGCCCAGGATACCTGGCGGTAAGGACACGCTTGTCGAACGCTCCGACTCCCTTGAGCATGCGGAAGCTCTAAGTGCCCAAGTTGAGCCACGCAACCGATGGAAAGCCACTCCAACTCCATCAGGACCTGACTGGGAACGAGCGGAGCTCCATCCAGCTCTCAGAGACGCTGTAAGTTGTCAAACTCAGCACAAAAGAAACTTCGTTCTCTTTGTGTCCAGCCCGTGGAGAAACACTCACGGAGAACGCCAAACAACGGAGAAAGCATCAAACCGACGGACGACGCCGAAAGCTGCGGAGAAACACGGAGAACCGTCAAATCAAAGAGGGAGGGACGCCTCGCTCTTTTGGTGATCAGAAACTCATCTCTTTCTCTCTCTCCTTCTTCTTCCGTTTCCTCTATAGTCCAGAATAAGCAATAAAACCGCGCTATTGCTTAAAAAGTAGCTTCGTGCTTTCCTCTTTCGTCCCAAACACGTCCGTCGGATCATTTTGAAAGAATAAACTTCTTATTTATCATTGTTTGAATATCTTTAAATGTTTCCTACTATGGCCAAGTGGTGAAACTAAAGATATTAACTTGTGATTAATCTTTTGTGTTGTTTCATGATCCTTTGAAATGTTTTGAGTGATTTAAGGTTAAGTTACTACTGATTCTAAGTGCTTTGGAAGTTAAAGTGCAAGTTGCCACCCCCACTTTAGCCAGACAAAGGGGTCAGCCATCTTGTATACAGACTCCATTTTAGAAACACACACACACATACATACACATAAAACACCTTGAACATTATTTTGAATATACATCATTTTATTATATCACATGGTTATTATTCATTTATGCCACTGTTTATTCATTTGACAAATTGTTCAATTAAATGTTATAAAATTCAGATTTTCGTCTCCAGTAGCTTTGTTGTGTCGAAGAGAAGTCTCTGCTCCAAGGATTCTACGAACTTCAAGAAAGACTGATAAGAGTTTTGGATTCAATTTTCCCCCGGTAGAACGGGGTGGTGCCCCGGAGATGTCTAAGAATATCTTAATTAATTAATAAATCGGTAAATATTCTCATATTTACAGAATTTATTGAAGAATCCAAAAGTAAGTTAACGCTTACTAATTGTTCGCTACCGAATAACCCCAACATTAATTGGTGCCCCGTGTGAGGGGGATACACAGAGATTTTCTATCCGGCACAAACAAACTAATAAATCTTTAGCTTGAATTAAAAATAATCAGTTGTTCAGCCTTGAACCAGCAAGAGTGGTGCTGATTTCACTGAGCAGGAAGCTGCATCGAACTCTCACCAGTAACTCAGTGCTTCTTTAAAGGTGCAACGTGTAAATTAATTCTGGTTGACTTTTAGGTTAAAATTCAGTTTTTCCTTAAAGGTGCAACGTGTAATTAATTCTGGCTAACCTTTTAGGTTAAAATTCAGTTCCTCATTAAAGGTGCAGCGTGTAAGTAATTCTGACTAACCCTTTTAGGCTAAAATTAACTGCTAATTTAGCGACTTTAACTCACAGTGGCTATTGTAACTAACTGAAACCTTCACTCAAAGACTGATAACACCCTGTTTGCTAATATTCTGAAGGAATAATAGCACATTTAACACTGCAAGTGTTGTAAGACGTTGCTACGGCAACGCACCAGCTTTTGCTAAAATACTGAAAGGAATAGTATTTTAAGCATCAGTCACGGCATTCCGTGCAATTTAAAACGCTAAAACATGTGCGCACAAAGGTTAATTTAGTGTTTTCTGCTACAAAGCTAGCAGTTGCTGCCAAAAGGTGCAGCTTTGAGCTATCTGCAGAAGCTCTACTAGGCTATTTTGGTTCGGTTGTTAAAATGGAGCATCAGAGTAGTGAACTGACCAACTCCCAGCAACCAGGTGGTCCTGCGGCCCACGACTATGAACCTGGCCTACTTTCTGGACAAATATTGTCCAAACTGGTCGCGGTTGCTCGAGAACCCGACTACCCTTCTAGGGATTTCACTGAAGAACAGCTTGATGCTGTAATTGATCAAATAGAAAACCCGGATGGTACAAAACCAATCCAGGTTCACTTAGCTAAGTTAGCCTTGATCCTCTATCAGAGAGAACTCCAACATGATCGAGAGATCATGAAGCTCCAGAGCATGCTAGCTGAAAGGCAGCAAAATGGAAGGCAGAAGGATGACGAGGAGGAAGACAGCACCGATTCTGGGGAAGATGGGGAGAAGACCCCGCCCCCTTCTGCTGATGACAACAGACAGTGAGAAGGGGGGGGGGGGGGGGGGGGCGTGACTCTGAGGCTGAGCCAGAGTGCTCTCCCACACCGGTACGAAAGCAAGCCAGCAAAGCTGACCAGGGTCCGCCCAGGACGATCGCCAAAGACCAATTGGTTTCCTCCACCCGAGGAAGCGAGGGACCGCTGTCCCGCCGTAAAGGTAGGCCTCCTCCTGATACATCTCCGTACGATAATCAACAGTATGTGGTTTTGGACTCTCTGGACGGACGCACGCCGCAGGGTAGAGATGAAGCTTATCTGTCCCAACCTTCGGCCCCGTTCCCTACACACAATATAGGGCATTCAGGACCACCTAGGGGCCGAGGGCAGTTCGCCCTCGAACCCCAGGTTGGACCACCACCCTCATCTTCACGGCCTTCTCAATCAGTGAAAAGTCGACCAGATGAGCGGCACCTCTATTTAGACCGCTCCCCCAGTCCACGAAGGGTGCAAGGTGCCGATTGGGGTTATGCACCCCAACCTGCACCTCAACCATCCACCCATCCTAGCTACTCCGGTATTAGGCATGCCGGCAACCAGCTGCATGGCAGACTGTATTACGCAGATGTGCCCCGGGAGGAGGACCTCCCGGGACACCCATGTGACGTGCCAGCAGCCCGCCACAACATGCCGGACCCCGATTTGGGCCCCAGGAGTCAACATTGGGAGCCCAGAGCACACCAGCGATATCCAGCGCCCTCTGAGACAGACCGTGGGTCAGAGTCAGAGGATGACGCGCCATACCGCGAGTCAGGGCTCCGTGTACGTCAAATTGAATCGCTAGCTAAAGACATAGAACGCTTTGATCCTAACACCGGTGAATCCAATGTCGACGATTATCTCAGGGAGATAGAACGTTGTCTGCTTGATCTTCCATCACCCTCTTCAAGGGAAAAGCTCAAGCTAATTTGGAAAACCACATCTAGAACGGTGCACGGTTTCATGGAAACTCTACCATCTGACATTCGAGATCGGTACTCCTCGCTCTGCCGAGCGTTGAGGGATGAATACGCCATGTATGTAGACTCTGCGTCAGCTACAATGGGGGCCTTCTCCATCAAACACGGGAGGAACGAACCCCCCAGAGAGTATTATCGCTGACTCAAAAGTGCTTATTTCCAAGGTCGAAACGCCCCTGGACTCGAGGAAGACCCTGCCTTCAGATCCATTTTCATTCACAACCTGCACGAGTGTGTTCGCTCCGAAGTCTCAATGTATTGTCGGATGAAAAAACTGACAACTCAGGAGATTAGGAGATACGTTCAACAGGCTTGGGAAGCCGGCGGAAAGCCCCAAAAGCCTGACGCACATCACCGCGTCATGCACCTTGCTCCCGACGCCGAGCCGCGTTTGGAGCTTGAAGGCACAGAAGCTCCACCCACTAAGCCAAAATCTGCTAAACCTAGACCTGCTAAACCGCGAGAGCAGTCCCAATCTCCTCAACAGGGGAAGGGGGGTGCTGATTGGCCGCCTAGGTCTGGACGATCAGACAGGAAGTGGCCCAACCAAAACCAACGGCAGGCAGGTTGGAACAATGGAAGGTTTAAGGAGCGCCACCCACAGGTAGGTCCCGAACGTGAGTCCGCAGGTGAGTCCTTGACCAAAGCCGACCTCCAGGAAATGTTTCAGCAGTTCCTAGCTAAACAGAAGGAACAGCTGAGATCTGCAGATGAGACCCCTGCACCAAAGTCTTCTTCTAAGAAGCCAGACCCAGAGCCAACGTCCGCATGACTAGGCGTGGCTCAACCCCCCAGCGTGGCCAGGACCTACCTGATCAGCTGGGGGAACACGACTGGTAGATCACAGGAGTCTCCTGAAATCTACCCCCCAGAGAAACCTGATACTAAATTTCTGAAGTTCCTTGGTGACTTAACAAACCATGATCATGCTCGCCGTTTGTACTGTAGCACCAACGTAAGTGGATGCATACAGGTTGATGCTCTGCTGGATACCGGCTCAGAAATCACCCTGATGTGCTCCACACTGTTCCGTCGCGTGTCTGACACCATGCGGTCGCTCGGAAAACCAGTCCAGGTAGAACCCTGTGACCTGAAAATCACCAGCTACACCCAGACCCGGGAGTGTATCACTCACCGGGCGTGGCTGGACATCACCTTCCAAGACATGACTCTGGTTCACCCGTTTTATGTCTGCCAGCTAGACACTGAACCACTTCTCATTGGTCAGGACCTGCTTGAACGTCTAGCTCCCCTCATCGACTGCCAGAAGGGTCAACTGTGGGCCCAGGTGGACACACCTAAGCCCTGGAACCCAGATAGCAGCCGACAATCCTCCATTCTTGAAGTCAGCCTAAGTGAGCCGCAAAACCCTTGTTCCAAGGTCATGCCCCTCCCTACGGCTCCCACAGACGATGTCCGCCTGCAAAGGCACGAAACCGCTCCTGGAACTCCGCTCCGCAAACATTCATCTTTTCTCTGCTCGCTGAAGAACGTCAGCCTGCAGCCATACGCACCACACATAGTTGGTGGTCTTACCATCAACTGCACCCACATCTCAGATGCTCGCCTTGCTCTTTGGTCAGAAAAGTCAGCCATCAGCCAGCAGACGTTTGAACACCTGCGTCAGAAGGACCCCCTTCTGGTCAGTGTGACACGTAGCCATCGGCTCTTGTCAGCTACTTGGCCGCAGAGGCTCCTGAAAGCGCCAGAGGTCTGCTCCCTGACTATCCAGCTTGGAGCAAGACAGCTCACACATACATTCAGCATCATACCACAGCTTGATCCACCTGCACTCATTGGAGCAGATCTGCTGGTTCGACTCGGTGCCCAGCTGGACACTTTTAATCAAGTCCTTTGGGCCCAGGCAACACCATCCTCTGAGCATCGCTCAGAAGGCCCTGAACACTTGCTGTCCGGTCAGACCATTCCACAGGCCTGCCGTGCAGTGGTTGAGACCAGCACGGTTCTGCCCCCACTGGTCAAAGGAGTGCCTGTTCGTCTGACTCTGATGAAGCATCAGAAGCTGCCAGGCACACAGGCCTTCTTCCAGCCATCACCACACTTCTTGGAGCTCAACTTAGCCGTCTGTGGCACGCCACTCTTGGAGCTGAACAATCGTTCTGCCTACTTGTTGGTCGAAAATCCGACCCGGAGTCCTATCCACATGCCGGCAGGAAAACCCTTGGGCATGCTGATAGATAGCTCATTCCATGACTTCGAACTTTCAGTCCCCGTGATCGGACAACTTCCGTTGTTCTTGAACGACAGACAGGTTGGTGCAGACACATTCAGTACGTTCCCCTCACAAATGATTACCATCAAGCGGCATGAAGCGCTTCCTGAGGAACCCATTTGCAGTGCAACCTTAGATACTGACGGCGGTCAGTGTCTAATGGTTTTTGCAATGAATACTCAACCCTCTGAGTCACCGGTTGAAAGCCCGGAACACCAGAGACCCTCCTCCTCTGAACCTTATGACGGCTTCGAGGCCGAAGTCAGCCAGCAGCTTGACAAAGCGGATGCGCTGGAGTCAGAGGAGCAGAGAGCAGAGCTTAGAAGCCTGTTCTATGAGTTTCAGTCCGTCTTATCCAGGGACTCCCTGGACTGTGGACTCACAAACCTGCATACGGTTCGCATTCCAACGAACCCGAATGCCCCTCCTACTTTTGTACGTCAGTACAAGATTCCCCTCGCTGCTTATGAGTCGATCCAGGAGATCCTCGATCAGCTGAAGGAGAAAAACGTCATCAGAGAGTGTAACTCCACTTACAACTCTCCCATCTGGCCGGTTCTGAAACCGACTAGGAAATGGCGTCTCACCATAGACTATCGTGCACTGAACAAACAAGTACCTCTCTCCAGGTGGCCTATGATCCATTTAGATCAAGAGCTAGCCAGAGTCAGAGATGCTTGTTTCTTCTCTACGGTTGACATAGCCAACGGCTTCTGGACCATGAAGGTTGAGCCGGCGGACCAGTATAAACTGGCTTTCTCCTTTGGAAATCGCCAATATACTTGGAACCGCTGCCCCTTTGGCTACTCTAACTCACCTGCCGAGTTCAACATCTTCCTCCACAAAGCCATGTCAGATGCTGCTTCCAGAGGGAACCTCATATATGTCGATGACATCTTGATGAGGAGTAGAACCTTCGAGGAGCACCTGGTTGAGCTCCGTCATGTGCTGCAACAGCTCGCTGACGCAGGAGCTAAATTGGCAATTCTCAAGGGACAGTGGTGTCGAACCAAAGTGGAGTATGTTGGACTGCTGGTGGGCCCTAATGGAGTCGAGCCCCAAGCGGGACGCATTAGGGCCATTCAGGACATCAAAGCCCCAGCTAATCTGACTGAACTCAGGAGCTTCCTCGGAGTCTGCAACTACTCCAGACAGTTCATTGAGGAGTACGCTGAAATAGCGAGGCCCCTTACTGAGCTGCTTCGGAACGAAACACCTTTTGTGTGGGACAGACCCCAAGAACTCTCCTTCCAGTTCCTAAAACAGAAGTTGGCGTCCGCACCCCGTCTGGCTTACCCAGACAAGGATAAAGAGTTCTACATAGAGGCTACTTTCTCCTCTCACTGCCTGAGCGCTGCTTTGAAGCAGAAACACGATCAGGACATGAGAGTTGTGGCATACGCCAGCAAGCCTCTGAGCAAGGTGGAACTCCAGTTCTCAGACTGCGAGAGAGCTCTCCTCTCTACAGTCTGGGCCGTCGAACACTTTCGTAGTTACATTGGTGGACAGAAAGTGATCATTGAAACGTGTCATCAGCCTGTCACCTTCCTAAACAGCCAGCGTCTGCGCGAAAGAAGCGTGTCAAACAGCCGCATTGCGACGTGGATGATGGTGCTCCAAGGATACAACATTGAGGTCAAGTATGGTCAGAACACCAAGCTAGCGCTAGGACAAGGGCTAGCAGGCTGCCAGCACTGTGACTCTGACTCCATCATGGGTCCCCTGGACACACCTGCCGCAGTCTACCCAACCGCATCCAATCATCGCTACTTTGATGAGAATGTTTGCCAAGGGCTTCCGAAAGTTTACACTGACGGATGTGCCTACCTTCACGAAGGCCAGCTCCGTGCTGGGGTTGGAGTCGTTTGGGTGGACTGTGACACTAAGCAACCAAATCACTACCGGTTGGGCCAAAAGTCTAGTCAGTACGCCGAAATTGCTGCAGTGTTGATAACCCTCCAGCAGGCGGCAGCCTTGGACATCACTCAACTTGTCCTTTGCTCTGATTAAAACTACGCTAGACACAGCTTCATTTCTCACTTCCCCATGTGGAAGAAGAACCACATGAAAAACGCCAGGAACAGAGACGTGAAACACTCGGAGTTGTTCCTAGCGTGTGATCTGCTCACCACTGAGAAAGGCATAATGGTCTACTGGAAAAAGGTCAAAGGTCACTCCAGGACCCTGGGTCCGGAGAAAGGTGGTAATGACGAAGCTGACCGCCTTGCTAAGCTCGGTGCTGACCAGGGAACCTGTTGGGAATTCAAAGACGAGTGGCTTCCACCCAAGGCCGTTCACGAGGTCTGTGCGATTACTCGTCGCCATGCTAAACAGGCAGACGAACCTCGGACCGTTGAGGTACCCGTGTTTCTAGGCAGACAACCACATGACGCGGACCTAGTCACCATGCAGGAACAAGATCCCGACCTGAAGCTCATCCGCGAGCTTCTCCAAAAGGGCCCGATGCCTGAACAACCGTCACCACCTACTGGCGCAAGCCGAGATTTGGTAACCCTGCATCGTCAACTCGCGCATCTGAAACTACAAAACGATTTGTTAGTTTACATGCGTGACGACCACAGCCCGCCGCGCTGGGTTGTTCCACTCGACCACAGAGGAGTGATGCTTGCCTACGCCCACGACACTCCGGTTGGAGGTCACCGCGGAGCAAAAGCTACCCTCGCGTCACTGACAGAAGTAGCATATTGGCCGTCGATGTCCAAGGACGTACACAGCTATGTCCAAGGCTGCCTCATCTGTGCCCAGTTTCAACCCTCCCAGCCGCTTGCTAGAGCACCACTGCAACGCAGGGAAATAACCTTCCCTTGGTCCCACCTGCAGATCGACTGGGTTGGACCGGTTCCCAAATCGGCAAGAGGAAACAAATATATGCTAACTGTAACGTGCAGTTTCACAAAGTGGGTTGAGTGCCTTCCAGCGCCAAACGATACAGCTGTCACAACCGCTGTACTGCTGATTAACCACGTTTTCAGTCGATGGGGACTTCCACTCTGCATTGACTCTGACCGAGGAACTCATTTCACATCCAGTGTAATGACGTCCCTGTTTGAACTTCTGGGCGTGGAAGTGAGATTCCACCTCCCCCATCACCCACAGTCATCCGGACAGGTCGAACGGATGAACCGCACGGTCGTCTCTATGCTCAAAAAGTACGTCTGCTCCACTGGGAAGGACTGGGACGTTAAGCTCCCTCTGGTCCTGATGGCCATACGGTCCACTCCCCAGCGATCCACGGGGGTTACGCCCTTTGAGATGATGACCGGCAGACTGATGACTCTACCACTGCACCTCCTGTATCACCCAGAGGATGTCAGTGTTGCCAATGCCTATACCGCTCATCAGTATGTGGCAGACTTGAAAACACACCTCAGAGCTACGTTCGCGCATGCTCAGAAGAAACTGGAGACCAACGTAGAAGGTGCTAAAGCCTACTACGACCAAAAGACAACCAGCCGCGAATACGAGGTGGGTGACAAAGTATTCTACTTTCGGTTCGCCCAACCGGCACGCAAAGCTAAGAAGTTCCTGCCCTGCTGGTCAGGACCATTTGAGATCGTGGCAAAACTCTCTCCAGTTGCATACAGGTTATGCATCACCAAAGCGAGACAGGAGCCTGTCTACAAATGGGTGCATGCAAACCAAATCAAACCCTACGTCAAACCATCCCCGCGGGTAGAGACCAGACTCCCCGCAGGAGGTCGACGTAGTCTCCACATAGTTTATGCATGGAAATGGAAAGGGGGGAAAGTGCATGTTTAACCCACTAACATGTACTAACCGACAAAGAACAAGGCCCCCCCGCCGTTCTTTTCACTAACCACGAGTCTCTCCATTACAGGATGGAGTTCCTCTGGATCTTCTGCATCCTCTTTGGATCAACGGCAGCAACTCCATCAGCCATCATTAAACCGGGACCACCAACCGGGATGGTCCTCCAAGACGACCCTGGATTGTTGATCACTCACTGCCGCATTCACACGCAACGTATCGTTGTCCGTTTGGACCCGTCGGACGTCTATCACAAACACGTGATACCGGCCCCTCCTCCTCACAAGTCCATTATTGGTACTGTTCAACATGCCAAGCGCACCACCGCTTACATGTTGGCACAACTTCAAAAATTCATAGTCACTGAAGATGACCTCGGAGAAAATAACCGCCCAAAAAGGTTTCTAGGTGGACTCATCGCTGCGGTGTCCGCGGTGGGTTCCCTCTTTTCAGTTGGACTTTCGGCGGCTAACACAATTAGTCTTAAGACTGTCCAACGACACATTGCCGAACTCCAGGACGAGATGCCAGAGATCCAGGGGAACCTCCTCCTCCTAGACCGCAAACAGGAAGCTCTTACTAAAACCTTACAGGGTACTCTTGTAACTGTCAACCTACATTCTGCTCTGATTAATGAATCTCTACGTGCAATCAAGACTTTGTCTGACACCATACATCAGGATATTGTGTACACACGAGTGGTGAGAGATTTAATGCAGGACCTGCTCAGGGAAATAGGTTCTACTCTGGACAGCCTGGTTGAAGGTCGCATTCCCGCGTACTTGGTACCAATGGCTCTGCTCAAAGATGTTTTGACAGCTGCTACTCCCTCCACAGTACACATGTCACAAATCCACCTAGCGTACAGCCTAGGCAGTGCAATTCCCATTCACGTTGATGCAGAAAAATTAGAACTCGGTTTCCTGTTAAATGTTCCCATAATTGAGACACCTCACATCTATAGGCTCAAGTCTATGCTAAACGTTGGTTTTTGGAAAGACGGTAAGCATTTCCACCTTAAAACTCCGAGCTTCCTTGCTTACCAAGATGCTGATAGCAAACTCTATCTAACTCCTAACTTAGACCTATGCACAAAAACCAAAGATATTCACTGGGTGTGTCTTGGTAACCCATTTGTCCGTGACGTTGCCAATTATCAGTGCGGCCTCAGGAGCGATGCGCCCCTGCAGAATTGCCAAGCTACGGTCACGCTAAAAGATGTTGACATGGATACCAGAGTGGAACGTGCAGGTGACAGATGGCTTATCAGCACCCCAGCAGACTCGGCCCTTGTTACTTATGACCAGCATAACGTTGCCACTGAGTTACAACTGCCGAACCAGACCTTTTTCCTCTCAGTTCCGCCAGGTGCAATTGTACACTTGGGCAACCTGGCACTCCATCATCTCAACCTCGAACAGCATGATTCAGAGATTGAAATCATGGACGCTTTCCAAGGTTATAACTTTACCATCGATTTAGAAATTGACCAACAATTACTGATTGAAGGAACCAAACTTGTTAAGTTCACACAAACCCCGCGTGAACTTACTTTGACGCCCATGAATAGATACCCAAGACGCTACATTGACACAGATTATTCCACCTTAAACTGCACATTGGTCGTCCTGGGGATGGGATGGCTCATCACGGCCGTGGTAGCTTATTCCGCCTACAGGCGTGTTAAGAAACTCCAAGATAAGATGCACTTGCTCACCTACGGTGTGCCTCGTGACCGCGTTCGGGGAGACTCCAAGCGTGAATGTACCACACCTGTCTAAAGGGGGTGAGCAACATTTTCTTTGTTATTTTGTAACCCTAAGAGTAGTTCTCACTTTAGTCTACCTCACATTTTTATCTGAGTGTTGCATTATGTCACATTCTTTATAAGCTACACACTGAATGTATGACCTAAGAATGTATTTTATGAGACCTCAAGGTTGCTATGAATTTTCTTGGATGTTATATGTTTTATTTTTTTTTTTTGGGTTTTCTGTATTTTTGTTTCTTACTTGGTCACATATTAACTAGTGGTTATGTGCCGGCCCAGCTCAGTCTGTCAATGACTCTGTCTGACGCACCAGCACATTGTAGTACCTCTTAGTTTTATGGTCCTTGTTTTAGCCCAAAGACTGTCCTGATCCGCCCTTTGGACCAAAAAGGGGGGAATCTTGGGACCACATAGGTCAATGCGCGTTTGCGAACTATGGACCTCGTACACCACCGCGTGCTCCATAAACTGAACTGTATGGCCGGCGGTGAGATGCCTTTGTGTCCCCTCGTGGAGTTTACCGCCCACCGACCTTCCTCCTTCTACACTACTACCTCTCGCATGGACGACATCATCATTGCGTACCACCTGCGTGAGTGGCTTCTTCTCGTTATGCGCGTTGGGGACTATCCCGTTTCCTATCCTCTTTGTGCCTGACCAGGATCAAAGACCAAAGACGCCAGGATCCAAGACAAAGACCAAAGACAAAGGCGTCCAAGGAGACCAACGTCCTAAGGGACAAACCCACCTGTGCTTCCGACAATCAAGTCGACCTACGTTCATGAGGAACAAACCCATCTGTGCTTCCGACGATCGAGCTTTGGGCGCGATCCCCGAAACCAAAAGGGGGAATGTTGAGGGTCTGACCTCATGAGGAAATTACTATGCAGTGATTTTCTCCAAAATGACTGTGCTTAAATTGCTCTGAAAAGCAAATAATCACATCAGCGCCAAGAAACTTCATTTCCCATGATGCTTTGCACACGGAAGCATTGTGATGACGTCACCGCCTAATACCAGAAACACATTCTGTGCATGTGCGGGAGTCACGGAGCTTTCCCGCAAACTCAGACTATAAATCATCAGGAAAGACAAAGGAACCTCGTTCTTTTGCCCAGGATACCTGGCGGTAAGGACACGCTTGTCGAACGCTCCGACTCCCTTGAGCACGCGGAAGCTCTAAGTGCCCAAGTTGAGCCACGCAACCGCTGGAAAGCCACTCCAACTCCATCAGGACCTGACTGGGAACGAGCGGAGCTCCATCCAGCTCTCAGAGACGCTGTAAGTTGTCAAACTCAGCACAAAAGAAACTTCGTTCTCTTTGTGTCCAGCCCGTGGAGAAACACTCACGGAGAACGCCAAACAACGGAGAAAGCATCAAACCGACGGACGACGCCGAAAGCTGCGGAGAAACACGGAGAACCGTCAAATCAAAGAGGGAGGGACGCCTCGCTCTTCTGGTGATCAGAAACTCATCTCTTTCTCTCTCTCCTTCTTCTTCCGTTTCCTCTATAGTCCAGAATAAGCAATAAAACCGCGCTATTGCTTAAAAAGTAGCTTCGTGTTTTCCTCTTTCGTCCCAAACACGTCCGTCGGATCATTTTGAAAGAATAAACTTCTTATTTATCATTATTTGAATATCTTTAAATGTTTCCTAGTATGGCCAAGTGGTGAAACTAAAGATATTAACTTGTGATTAATCTTTTGTGTTGTTTTATGATCCTTTGAAATGTTTTGAGTGATTTAAGGTTAAGTTACTACTGATTCTAAGTGCTTTGGAAGTTAAAGTGCAAGTTGCCACCCCCACTTTAGCCAGACAAAGGGGTCAGCCATCTTGTATACAGACTCCATTTTAGAAACACACACAAACATACATACACATAAAACACCTTGAACATTATTTTGAATATACATCCTTTTATTATATCACATGGTTATTATTCATTTATGCCACTGTTTATTCATTTGACAAATTGTTCAATTAAATGTTATAAAATTCAGATTTTCGTCTCCAGTAGCTTTGTTGTGTCGAAGAGAAGTCTCTGCTCCAAGGATTCTACGAACTTCAAGAAAGACTGATAAGAGTTTTGGATTCAATTTTTCCCCGGTAGAACGGGGTGGTGCCCCGGAGATGTCTAAGAATATCTTAATTAATTAATAAATCGGTAAATATTCTCATATTTACAGAATTTATTGAAGAATCCAAAAGTAAGTTAACGCTTACTAATTGTTCGCTACCGAAAAACCCCAACACTAATAAATAATGTTGAATCCACGGATGAAAAATTAATAGGACAAGAAATATTCAACTTTTACCAAAATTTATATACTTCTAAATTTTCAGCCCCTAATTCTCATGCTTTTCTAAACCATATCGAGTCCTTCATCTCTAAAATAGATGACTCCTTCCAAAATACCTGTGAAAAGGAAATTACGATGAGCGAATTAGATAAGGCAATCAAAAGATTAGCGATTAATAAAGCACCTGGCCCAGACGGCCTTACAGGTAACGTCTACCGTCACTCTTTGAAGTTTTTTCGGAAATCTTTAATAATTCTACTCTTCCACCCACGATGAGACAAGGCATCATCATATCTATCCCCAAACCAGGCAAAGACTCAAGAATTATTGAAAACAGACGACCCATCACACTTAGAAATTCGGACTTTAAATTGCTTACTTACATATTTACCTTACGCCTCCAGTCGGTAATTTCAGATATTGTCAGTGAATCACAATCGGTTTTCTAAAAGGCAGATCGATCCATAAAAACATTAGATTGGTAATGGACATAATTAAAGTTAAAGTTAAAGTCCCATTAGTTGTCACACACACAGGTGAGTGTGTGAAATTTGTTCTCCGCATTTGACCCATCCCCTGGGGGAGCGGTGAGCTGCAGACACAGCCGTGCTCGGGTACTATTTGGTGGTTTAACCCCCCAATCCAACCCCGTAATGCTGAGTGTCAAGCAGGGAGGCATTGGGTCCCAGTTTTTCAAGTCTTTGGTATGACCCGACCAGGAATCGAACCCCCGATCTCCCAGTCTTAGGGCGGACACTCTACCACTAGGCCACTAAGAATTGAATACAAAGATCTGATTACTGACAACGGATTCATACTTTTCGTAGGCTTTTACAAAGCCTTTGACGCTGTAGAACATCAGTTCATCTTCTCAGTCTTAGAACGCCTGGGGTTTGGTAACTTTTATCAACTTAATCAAAGGCCTATATGACAACATAAACAGCTGTGTCATCCTACCAAAAAACACCATCCCTAGATTTAATATTAATGTTGGAATCCCACAAGGTTGCCCAGTCTCACCATATCTCCTCATTCTGGTTACTGAAATGTTGGCATTGTATTTAAAAAACTGTGATAACATTGCAAAATTAAATGTTCTAGGCACTGATCCAATTATAAGTCAACTTGCAGATGACACCACTCTTTTTTAAAGGATTCTAAACAAATTTCTATAGCCATCCAAAAGATTCAACTCTTCTCTGATGCCTCAGGTCTGAACCTAAATCTAAAAAATGTGAACTTTTTGCCATTCACGACACACTTAAAAGAAATACATAATATCCCTATAAAATCTGAGGTTAAATATCTAGGAGTGACCATTAACAAAAACCCTAAACTTAATTCAGTTTTAAACTTTGAAAATAAACTTATAGAAGGAACATCTAAACTTAACCTGTGGCACCAACGTGATCTTTTTATTCTAGGTCGTATTTATCTCACCAAAATGGAATGTTTGTAGAGTTATCTGCATACTGAAATCACCTCTGTTGCTATTCAGTGGAGATTCCGAAAATGACCAATCAGATTAACCTATGAAGCTTATATCATATATAAATATTCTGGATACTTGTATATCGATCCAAGTTCATACATCAACCTGTTTGATCTAATTTTAATCCAAAGATTAATGTTTAATTTAAATAATTAAATTTAATAGCAAAAGTTATTTTGAATCAGAAGCTAGGATCGTTGCTTTCATATAACCAGAAATATTATACCTTTTCTGTGATTCGTTTCAATAATGAGGCAAGTTTAAAAATGAAGAAATTTTATTACTAACAATTTTAAACTTAAAGATTTGAAAGACAATTATAAAATGATATTAAACTTGTTTTAAAAGCAGACCCCTGTGTTGGATGGAAAACAAATTTGAGAATGTGAGTTTGGATGTGTGAATGAAGTTCTCAGAGCTTTCTTTCAGAGAGAGAGAGAGAGAAAGAGAGAGAGAGAGAGAGAGAGAGAGAGAGAGAGAGAGAGAGAGAGAGAGAGAGAGAGAGAGAGAGAGAGAGAGAGAGAGATTCTGGGTGAAGCGTTGGTTTGCAGCTAACCTTAGATTCTTAGATATAAATAAACGCATACAGACGCCTTCTGTGTTCTACCTCACCTATTAGACGACCTTCTGATTGGATCATGACCTTCTTCTGGAAGGAGTCATTTCCGTGGCTGCTTCCGGCGAGGCTCCTGCACCTGCGACTGCCACGACGGCGTCTGCTGGCTCCGTCGAACCCGTTGGCCACCAACTCGCTGGTCTCGCTGAGGTGGAGCCGAAGCGGGGGGCCGGCTCCGTGGAGCGGGCGGCGCAGCTGGGCGCCTGAAGTTCCCACGCCGTTCGTCCCATCCTCTGGCGGAACGGCCGGAGTGCGAGGCTGACCGAGGGTGGACAAAGTCTCGCACCGTAGCTGATAGTTCAGCTGTCTTCGGAGCCCTTTCGATGACGCCCTAAGATTGGGACCGAACAAAATGTCAGAGGTGATGGGGCCTTCCAGCGTCTCTCTGTGCAGGTGATCAGGAATGGAGGACAGGGCCTTGAGCCACAGGGCCCGCTGGATGAGGGTCTGCCAGGCAGCAATGCGAGCAGAACCGGTGAGCACAGCAGCGCATAGATTGAGGATAGCATCAGTAGTTTTAATGATGGCGGTCTTCGACTCGTCGGGAGCATCCAGCTCCTCCATCATCTTTGAAACGCCGAAGGCGAGAAGGGCGATGTTATTCCCTGCAGCGCCGGTCTGAAAGGCACACTGGTGTGCACGGTCGGTGAGCCGCGTCAGCAGCTGGTCATGTTTCGAAGCGGGAACTGCTCGCGGGCCAGCGAGGTGGTTCTTGGCACCAAACAGCGAGGCCAAGTCCGGCTCGAGTGGAGGAACGGACGGCCAGCCCTGGTCGGAGAAGCCCTCGACCTTGGTGATGAGCGCGTAGGTGGAAACTGGCGCCTTGAGCTTTGCAGGCTCGGTGAAGGTGGCAGACCAGCAGCCCATAGCAGCGGGGAAGCGCGGCCAGATAGGGTCTGGACAGCACGTCTGAGTTGTCCCGAAAATTCCCGCCAAGTCATCCGCTTCGGGCCGGGGCGGTTCTGGAACGGCTAGCCCCTTGCGGACCGCAGCCGCGGAGATGATGGCGGGCAGCTCCTGGAGCAGTGCTCTTACTGCTGGTAGGGAGGAGCGAGAAGCCGCTGGGGCAGGAAGACCCGCTGAGCCAGGCCCGTCGACCTCCGTGTTGTCTAGGAGGGAGGAATGGCTAAGGCGGCTAGCCTCGTCGTAGTCCTCGCTGTCTGTGATGTCATCCAGCCCGTTGAAGCCAGCCGGCTCCTGACCGGCGTTGAAGAAATCCAAAGCCTTGTCCAGCGAATACGCCTCAGCCACCGGGAATTCCTCGTCGGCGGCGGGAGTGAAGCACTCGACCCGGCGGATCTTCTCAGCCACAGGCAGGGCGGCACAAAACGGGCATGAGGTCAAGGCCAGGCCAGCGTGATGAGCCCCAAGACAGACCTCGCATTTAGCGTGCAGGTCGCCGCTGGAAATAGAGCCCGTCTGGCAGGCCGGGCAGGTTCTGGCGTCGCTGGACATGCTGGTGAGTCGAATCTTCTTGATAATTGCTCTTTAGAGAAGCTCTCAGGCTTGGCATGAAGAGAAAAAGGAGGCGAACAGTGGAGTCGCTCCACTTATATACCCACAAGGGGGCCCACTATTAGTGGGCGTACATTGAAGCTCTTCATGATTGGCTGTTGCGGAGATCATCCTTCCAATAGCAGCTCGCTTAACGGCTAAGACTAGACGAAATAGAACACCAGATTATCCCTCATGCTGCGGGCCTGAAGGTCCAAAACTGTCTCCTTCAGAGTTTTGTTGTCCTGGGTGATCCGTGTCATTCCCTCTTCCAGGGAAGAAACGGACTCCCGCAGAGACGCGTTCTCAGCAGCGAGCCGCTCAACCTGTTCCTGACTGAACTCCAGAGATGTTCGGAGGTTCTGAAACTCCTGGTGAAGAACCTCGAGCAGATGAAGTTGCCCCTCAAATCCCAGAAGCCATTTAACTATAGAATCTAATAATTCTAATACGTCCTTCCGGGGAGATGAGGCCTCAGGCGAGTCCTGAGGACGGCTCCTCTTGGTCCCAGCAGGTGTTTCAGCCTCAGCTGCTGATTTCTTCGGACCCATAACGAATAACTCAAAAACTTCGTCAATATAATTTAGTAAACTTTCTGAATTTTCTTCACTTACCTCCAGAGGGATTGAGCATGCGCTGACGGCTGATCACCGGATACACGGCAGCATTTGAAGCTGATGGCAGCTCGTTAACAAACATCCACAAACAATTAAGACACATTTTCGCCTAATTTATTTACTGACAACGCAAAAAATAATCTGGTAAGTATAACTCACTCAATCTGGAAATAATAATTATTATTAACCAAAGGGTAATAAGTCATTTCATTAATTAAAATACATTTAATATGAAAATGATGATTATTTATGATGATTATTATAAACCTTAATAATAATAAGCTTTTATTAAGTTATTTGATAATAGTTGAAGATGCCCTTCATCTTGGGATGGACACAGATAAACAGTCAGGCTGATGATTATTCTTCAGACACTCCGGCTACTGATGGCTTTAATCTGTGGATAATAATCTGTGGATAAAGGTTATATCTTGACCCAGCTGTGACCTAGCTGGAACGTGAACTTTGTCCCAGAAAGATGGTCATCCATAATGCTACATTTATCAAGATTAGTTTACCCAACCTGTAACCTTGCCTTACCAAACTGTCACGGTCAGGATGGAGGAGGTGGAAACCAAAATGCTGAACCCAGAACGACTTGAGGCAGGAGAAGTTAAAAAAAATCTTTTATTTAAAAGGAGGAGGTGCCATAATCCAAAAGGGCACTAAAAATGAACCAAACTTAAACCTTGCCAAAAACAAACAGAAAACTCATTTGTGGGAACGGAACAGGAAAACACGAGGAGGACAGAAACACACCGACGAATACAATGATCCAACAAACACAGAGTGACAAGACAAGGCTTATAAACAAGAGGAAGGTAATCAGGGAAACAGGTGACAGGTGTGAGGAGTGAGAGCTGAGGAGAAACTGGTGGAACCAATGAACTAAATGGGAAGGGAAAGCTTGACAGGACGGCAGATAAACATTAACCTATAACACATGGATCTAACTAAACCTAAAAGACAGAGGGCAAAATAAACCACTAATAACCAGATGGGTGAGAAGAACTAATCTAAAGACAACTAGGAAAACCAGGGAGTGACTAGGAGGACACAAGATGAGAGCCTGGAGTGGGAACAGGAGGGGGCTGGGGAACAAAGGGACACAGAACATGACACAAACGACCTAATTAAAATAATAAATCAAACAAACTTTAACTTTATTTGGAGAACCAAACTACAGTACCTTAAAAAGGCTCATATGACTTTGAATGTCTTAATGGCACCCTAAAGATTAATTGGTTAAAATTTTGGTTAAATCACCCACACGTCTTTTGGTATAGTATCCCCAATTACATCTTTAACAAAATTGGTGGCTTAAAAATTCTTCTCCTAACTGACTACAATATAAACAAACTCCCCATTAAACTTTCAGAGTTCCATAAACAAATGTTATTGTATTGGAAAATGATATATGTACATAATTACTCACCACACTCTATAATCATGTGGAACAATCAATTTATATTGCACCTAAACAAATCACTATTCTATAAAGATTGGTTAGATAACAATATATGGTCTCTTAATGGATGTAGATGGTCAGCTCTTGAATTATGACAATGTCTGCAGAAGATACAGTTTTAAGGCTGCTGAACTTGACTTTAACAGGTTACATAATGCACTTCCAAAACAATTTATCATCCAAGCCCGGGAATATCTAAAACATTAATGTTCTATTCCAACCCTTCCTGTCTTATCTATTAAAGGTATTCTGTTAACTGACAGAAAATGCAACAATCTTACAATAAGATCAGCCTTAAATGAATCTCTATTTCCTGGAAAAACAAACAAAAATAACATAATTTACAAATGTGATAAAACGTCTGTTGAGAAAATGAGAACTATCTACCTAGAATTAACTATACCACCGAAAGCTAAAGAAACCCACTTTAGAATAATGAATGCAATATATCATTCAAAAGAATTGTTAAGAGCTTGTTTTAATATTGATAGCAACAACTGCTCATTTTGCAAAAATCACATAGAAACTATAGATCATATATTTTACGAATGTCAGAAAACACAATTGTTCTGGAAAAAGCTAGAGGTATGGATAAAAACTAAAATACCCCTCCCAGTTCACATCACTAAAGATATGATAATATTTGGAATTATATTCAATAATAAAGATGAAGAACTCTGCTATAATATCATCCTCTGTTTAGCCAGATTTTTTGTCCATAAACAACGAATTTTACAATCATCCCTGTCTTCAATGTTTTTTAATAGAATTTCAATTATATTTAAAATCCCTGAAACACCTCAACAAATATAGCAAAAATCTATATAACATGTTAGCTGAACTTCCAAAGTGATTTCCTAATTCTATATGATAAATGCAGTACCCTCATTGAAAGCTGTACTCTACTTGTTCTTTTGTCTCTTGTTGTTGTCTTTTTAATGGATATTTACAAATGTTATACTAACTGCTCCTTTTGAATTAAAATTTTGGACTCAACATTGTCAAAGTGCCATGTTTGTTTGTAAATTTACTAAAAAAAACGTACTCGTCGCTGCACTGTGACGTAATCAGCCAGCGTCTGCACAGCTTCCTCATGTCACGTGTGCACGAGTAGGACCTGGCTGCAGACATCAGCTGGTGTGTCGAGAGCAAGATGGCGTGTCATTACTTTTACCGGAAAATCGACGAGCGAAAGACCTCGGCAGGAAGTTGGTCTTTTTTTGGCGGCCGCTACGTTGTTTTTGTTTCAACCATACTCGGCGGGTTTCAATTGAGGAATGGTAAGGATAAGGATGAAATTAACTAATTGTTGCAACCGTTCTTAGTTCATAAATGTAGGCACTGTAGCGTTTAAAGCTTTACCAGAGAATTATTGCAAAGGCACCGTGTTTCATAGCTAATTGTATCAATATTAACACGCAGTCTTAAAACGAATGCAGGGAGATCACAAGCTAGCTAACACAAAAGCTACATAAATAAAGCTATCAGCAATTGTAGCTTAGCTTTAACTTAGCTATTTGATTTTTCTGGTCTCCCTGTTTGTTAAAACAGTTAAAGTAATAATATTAACTTTATATATAATTTAGATATGATATAAAGACCACGATTTCTAATACTGACTTGACTGAAACGTTATTAATACCCTTTTTTAATTAAAAAGCGTAGATTTTAAGAGATTTGTAAGTGATTTCAATCACTAGTTTTCATACGAGGCTAAAGTTAGCTTCCGATTCGGGAAATGGCTAAAGGGCTAATACACCCAATTTTTTTCTACTCTGACCATTTTTATTCTGCTCTAGCTCAACACCTACAATACATACACTCTTCAAACCTGTTTTAGATTATTCTGGGCTCGTAGGAATGCATAAAACATAGTTTGTGATTTGTGAAACTTCAAAAAAAGACAGATTTATGAATTTATTTTTCAGCATCTGGCCCACACTGGAACTGGTCCTGTGCACCCAGAAATAAAATGTATTTTCTGGACAAGCTTAGCTTTCAATATCTCTAAATATTTTTCAGTTATTGTGTGTGGTATTGTGCTGGGTCATTCTACTGTGGTTGCACAAATCAGGTGTCCTGCAACAGGTACAATAACTTTGAAATAGTAGCCGCTTCTCTAATTAATGCCGCCCTCCTTCTGATTCTGTTTCAGAATAATCCTATCCTTATAAAAAATAGATATTTTTGTCGACTGACTGCTTTGATCGGGTTTGGTTTATATTAATATTACCGGATTTAAGCACATGTAGCTGCAAATCATTCAGGAGTTACAGGCCTTAAATATAGATCTAAAATAAATATCGGACTTCTTCAAGTGACACTGACAAAACTCCTTACATGTGCTTGTATTCTTCATTTGCTAATAAGATGTATTTTTATCAAAATTACAGGACAATCGAGGCTTTGAAAAATGGAACCCAGGCAGTGATTTCAGATGGTGAAATCAAGGTAATGTTTAATTATAATAAATTAAGACTCTAAAATTTGACATAGGATAATGCAATCTCTTGTTATCTGTGGTAATGTTGCTTATTTTTAACTCTTGTCTCTACTCAGACTGTGTATAAGGATCTCTGCAGCGGTGGAGTGAAGTCTGGCCGCATGTATCTGTGGCACAATCCAGGTGTCTCGCTTAAATTAAAGCAAAGACTAAAGCCACTGATGTTCCACTTTGCTGATGCACAGGTAAATGTATACTGACTTACAATAAGCTGCATCACATTTATTTATGTGGATGCGTGGCCAGTGGGCCACCTGGGTCCGTTGTCTAATGCTGAGAGGAATGTTTTGTTCATTTTTATGTTAACGTGTTTTATAGGTTGACGAGCTGACAGAGCGGATTGGTTCATGCTCAGGAATAGATAAACTAATAAAGAAGAGAGAGTTCCAGTTTCTGGACTTGGTGTTTGATGTCCTTGTTCCAGAGGTACAACGCAGTCTTCAGCAGTGATTGGTATAAAAGTTACTTTTCGAAAAACATTTGACAGTGTATGAAGTAATCCTTAACAGAGTTTGGTGGCAGGAGAATCTCGTCTCTGCTTTTTGTGGATGATGTGGTCCTCCTAGCTTCACCCAGCTCTGACCTTCAGCTCTTGCTGGGTAGGTTCGCAGCCGAGTGTGAAGCGGCTGGGATGAGGGTCAGCACCTCCAAATCCATGGTTCTCGACTGGAAAAGGGTGGCTTGCCAACTCCGGGTCGGGGGAGAGGTCCTACCTCAAGTGGAGGAGTTTAAGTATCTCGGGGTCTTGTTCACGAGTGACGGTAGGAGGGATCGGGAGATCGACAGGCGGATTGGTTCAGCGTCTGCAGTGATGCGGACGCTGAACCAATCTGTCGTGGTGAAGAGGGAGCTGAGCCAGAAAGCCAGGCTCTCGATTTACCGGTCGATCTACGTCCCAATCCTCACCTATGGTCATGAGCTTTGGGTAACGACCGAAAGAACGAGATCGCGGATACAAGCGGCCAAAATGAGTTTCCTCCGTAGGGTGGCCGGGCTCAGCCTTAGAGATAGGGTGAGGAGCTCGAACATTCGGGAGGGACTCGGAGTAGAACCGCTGCTCCTCCGGATCGAAAGGAGTTAGTTGAGGTGGTTTGGGCATCTGGTCAGGATGCCTCCTGGACGCCTCCCCGGGGAGGTGTTTCGGGCATGTCCTGCCGGCAGGAGGCCCCCGGGTCGACCCAGGACACGTTGGAGAGGTTACATCTCCAATCTGGTCCGGGAACGCCTTGGGGTCCTGCCGGAGGAGCTGGTGGAGGTGGCCGGGGAGAGGACGGCCTGGAGCTCCCTAGTTGGGATGCTGCCCCCGCGACCCGGACCCGGATAAGCGGAGGAAGACGACGACGTTGAAGTAATCCTGCATGTTTTTCAGGTAACAATAAAAGTGTTGGAAAAATGGGAGGGGATGAATCGATATGCAGCTGAGAAAGCCATGCTTCAGCAAATTCATTTGTACCCAAAATAAAATGGTTGTGAAATCAAGTGTTTCTTTGGTTTTATTGTCTTTCACTCAAAATAAATACCAACTAGCTAAATAGTTATCAGCTGTAGTAGTTAAATTCTGTTGCAATGAGCTGCTGTGATACACAGTAGGACAGTGTTGTGGATATTTAATAACTAATTTTTGTTGCTGGTGAGAGAGGAGTGTTGCTGAAATGTTTTTCACTGCTTCTGGGAGTCCTGTACTTTAGCAACTGGTGTAGGTCAAAAGTTCATCTTGGGCTTAACAATAAAACTGAATATTTAGCCAGTACTATTTTGTTTGCACATTTTGAAAAGTCTTAGTTTAACGTGTTCTCATTTTATCCATATGTTTTTTAATTCACTTTACAGTCTTTTATTGTGTTTGTGTGTATATATACATTTATATGTGTGTGTGTGTGTGTGTGTGTGTGTGTGTGTGTGTGTGTACATATATATATATATATGTATGTATGTATGTATGTATGTATGTATGTGCTACTGTCATAAAAATTCCCTGTCTGGAGAACAAAGGGATTTAATATTCAATTTTCATGCAATGCAGGTAACAACGTTACTTAAGTTTGCCAGTCCAGATATGAAGAGAAAAAAAAATCCGAAATAAAAAGCTTTTTCCGGTAAGTTTTGTTTTTTTTAAAAACTACTTCCAGTGAAAGTAATGACTTCTGGTTAAGGTAATGACCCACCGTGTAATTTTTCTCTTAAATGTGTACAAATCGAAGAGAAAAGCGACACGGTATGGTTTTGACAAATCCAAACTACTTTTGTGCTTTGTCAATAAAGTGTATTCAAGAAAAAAAACTCTTTCCGGCAAAGGTAATGACCCGAAAAAAAACTACTTCCGGCAAAGGTAATGACTTCCGGCGAAGGTAATGACACTTGTTTTTCGGGATACGTCATTTCCTGTCACGGCAAAGACGCCAGCTGATGTCTGCAGCCAGATGCTCTTGGAGTGCACCGAGGAGAGCGCCACACGCCACGACAACCACGTGATCTGACAGCGTCAGCGTCTTTAGAATTATCGCTTTGTGACGTCACACATCGTCGCACAGACTTATTGACAGGCAGCAAGGACGGACGAAAAGTAAGCGTTCTTATTTTTTCAACTTTGTTTTGGATAGCGGTCTGCTTAGTGAGGTATGCAGATGTGCTTGTGGCCTGCCTCATTAGATAGATGACAGACAGTTCTCCACTTTTTCGCATAAGTTAAATATCATAAAGAAACAACATTTGATCGAGACCACAAGACCAACTTTTTTCACACTTACTCTACAGAAATTGCTAACTCTTTAGGATAACAATTCACTCAGACAGTAAACATGGGTGGGGTACCCGGCTTTCGTTTCTATAGACGAGTAAGAAAACTCCGATATCGTGTCGAGTGTCTTACATTGAACTACATAAAAAGGCCTTTGTCGAAACGAGAGGTTAAATTAACAGATCGTTATGTTCTCAGAGGAAATGGCCCTGTCTACAGAGTCAAACACGCAATGGGTACTACGCCTTATTCACGAACGTGGAAGGGAATTACAAAAGTTTATCGTCATATTGTTTGTATAAAAAATTATGGGAAGGCTATTGACCAGAGGCATTTGGTAGAGGGAACTGACAAAATGTGTGAAGAGGAAATTAAAAATCTGAAGGCGCTCCAAGAGCTAGATCCAGACAGCTCCAACATTGTAAAAGTAATTGATTTGTGGAAGTATAGATACAAAAACTTTGTATGTTATGAGTTTCTGCATTCAGATCTGAAGCATCTCATGTCAACAAGAAACTTTCAGCCATTAGAAATATCCAAAATTAGAGATGTTGCCCAACAAATTCTTGTTGCTCTAAAGGCACTTGGGAAAATCAAGATGGTTCATCTAAATATTAGACCAAGCAATATTAGACTGACTCACCAATACTATGTACCCCGTGACCACTTAAAAGTGAAGCTGTTAGACTTTTGTCATGCGTCAATATTAACTGATGAAACACAAGAACATGATACACAGCATACGTTCTATAAGCCTTTTGAGATTATGGTGGGTCTTCCATTAGGCAGGGCGATAGATATGTGGGGTCTTGGCTGCACCTTAGCTTACTTATATCTTGGTCATAACTTGTTTCCTCGGTCGGAGTATGATGCCATGAGTTTAATGTTGCAATTGCAAGGTAAGCCCAGAAATTCGTTACTAAAACAGGCGAAATTGAAGGAAAAATTCTTCATTGAAGATGAAAAAGAAAAAACCTGGAGGTTTAAAACATTCAAAGAATTCTATAAGAAAAAACTGTTCTACAGAAGAACTCACAAACACACTTACACATCTTTTGATGATTTTTTTAAAGTCCCCACATTACCTGAAGACCTGGAAAACTCAGAAGATGTCAGAGAATTTCTAGATTTACTCAAGAAAATGTTGGATCTGGATCCAAATAAGCGAATAACCCCCACTAAAGCTCTGAAACACAGATTCATAACTATGAAATCTGCCATTCCTAACAAGGATAATGAATCTCCAGGTAAAATCAGTGTGAAAGACGCCCTGCAGACGCCAGCAAAACGCTTTTGTAAGTTTGTGAGAAAAATGTTTCGCAAGATCACCTGCCTAGGTGAGTCAAACACAGTACCTCAGCAGAAAGAGGTAAGAATAAAAAACACATTTTACTAGAGGATTCAACGTTTCTTTTCAAGGAAGCAAATACGACATTTCAAACGATCCCTTTTCACTATAAATGTCACGTTTTGTCTAGCTTTAGTTTTTAATCCAAACGTGAAACCGTAGCGCCGCCTTCTTGGTCTGCCAGGCAATCCCATTTCCTGCATGGGTGTTAATTAAATCTTGGATGCAAATATCTGGACGACGAACATGTACACAGATTATAATTCATCAGATTGAGACCTTAGGTGTGTTGATGTTCTGCTAGAGAACATCAAACTATTTGAAAGAAAAATGAAGCAGATTTTTAAATCGACTGCAGTGAAGCTGTTACAGTCTGGACTAAAACCTGTAACACAGATTAATGAAATAGCCTCGTTAAACGACAATAACATAGTCTGAACTTTTATTTTTCGTTGGCGCCAATTTCTAAGCTCTGGCTTCTCCGAGCTATCTGTAAATTAGTTTACTAAGAAAGGAGATGCAGCCAGACAAGCCATTTAGCAACGAGACGTCTTATAATGAATTATGATGAACCAGTGCTGACTGATTTACATCTCAGAGCCTTAATCAATGCTTCTGCTTGTTTCTGGTTAGAAAAATAAACAGAAATCTTAATAACTTTATAACCAGCAAAACTTAGTGTGATAGAGTGGGAACTCTGGAAGTTATTTGCTGATCTGACAGTATCTTCAAGATAAGGGCTCCGGTCAGAGAGCAGGGCACGGAGAGACAGTTTTACGTA
Organism: Nothobranchius furzeri; assembly: GCF_043380555.1. Lineage (NCBI taxonomy): Eukaryota > Metazoa > Chordata > Actinopteri > Cyprinodontiformes > Nothobranchiidae > Nothobranchius > Nothobranchius furzeri. The sequence continues at coordinate 61,183,026 of NC_091745.1, read as the reverse complement.
TTTAATGACAGTTGAAGTATGGACATCTGTACATTTCTGTGGTTCCGTGTGGTATATCAGTCATGAACGCACACGCGGCTGTCTGCCATCACCAACAGCTTAGACAAAATGGTAGAAACGGCTTTACAGGAAGTGACTATCTAGAGGAATTGATGTCACAAACTGGACCACCAAAATAAGAGTGGGGTAACTTTACAAATGTATCTTGTAAAACTGCCATAACTATAACCCTTTCTGACATAGCCGCCCCCGAATTTAGTTATAAATTCGAAAACTAGAGGAAAGTCTTATCAGGTGTTCAGCCAGAGTCATCTTCATCTTCCCAAGCTGGCAGTCGCACCAGGCACACAACTGGTCGAAGATAAGTCTGTCCCTTTATCCTCACTTCAGCTGCCCTGACTCGACCGTCTGAGCCTGGACATGTCTTGACAATCCTCCCGATCGGCCACTGGGCCCTGGGCAGTTGTGAATCGACCACCATCACAACCTGTCCAGCTGCAAGATTCTCTGTATTCTTGTGCCACTTGTGTCGCTTCTGTAGGTTAGGAAGATGGTAGCGAATAAAGTTGGACCAGAAGTGGTCTGCCAGGACCTGGCTGTGTCGCCATCGCCGTCTGCCCAGGAGTTCACTGGAAGCGTAAATGGCTTGTGGAAGCGATGCATCACGACGTCCCATGAGTAGTAAGTTCGGGGTGACTGGGTCTGGATCAGTAGCATCCGAGGATATATATCCCAGTGGCTTCGCATTGAGAATTCCCTCCACCTCAATCAAAACCGTCTGCAGAACAGATTCTGTGACAGTTTGGTCCTGCAGTACCACTCGAAGGGCTGCCTTCACTGACTTGATCTCCCGTTCCCATGTCCCCCCAAAATGAGGGGAACCTGGCGGGTTGAATCGGAACTCTATTTTCTCTCCAGCCAGCTGCTTTTGGATAGGTGCTTCTAAAGTTTGGAAGCTGGTCTGTAGTTCAGCCGCTCCACCTCGGAAATTGGTCCCTCTGTCGGCCAGGATTTCAAAGGGCTTGCCACGTCGAGCGATGAAGCGACGTAATCCCATCAGAAAAGCATCAGTGTCAATGCTCTCCAGCAGGTCGATGTGCACACAACTCGTTGTCATGCATTTAAAGATGATCCCCCATCGCTTCTCTGTGCGTCGACCCACCTTGATATTGTAAGGGCCGAAGCAGTCCACTCCGGTAGACCAGAAAGGTGGCTTGTATAGACGGAGTCTTGCTGGGGGAAGGTCTGCCATTTGTGGGACTACAGGACTAGCACGCCACTTTTGACATTCCACACAGCTGTACTGATGCCGTTTGATGGATTCTCCTCCGCGTAGGATCCAGTATCTTCTCCGAATTTCAGCGAACACACGCTCGGGACCTGGATGCAGGAGCTGGTTGTCATATTTCTTGATGAGGAGCCTGGTAGCATGATGTTTTGGGTCAAGGATAATTGGATGCATGGAATCTAGATCCAGATCTTCTGCTCTTCGCAGCCTGCCTCCCACTCTTATCAGCCCGACAGCTATATCATACTCAGGAGCAAGCATGATTAGACGGCTTTGTTTGGAGATGGACTTCCCCACAGCAAGGAGTTTCACCTCTTCCTGGAAGGTCTCACTTTGGGATTGTCGTAGGAGATGTAGTTCAGCTTCTTGTACATCTGCAGCTGTCATGGTGGGGCTCACCAGGTCTTTGGCCGCCCCGTGAAGGCTCATATGAGTGGCTCTAACGAGGTCATCCCAGTTGTCGATGTTAGTAACATCCACTTCATGAGAAGGACAGGTAGCTGCTGCACAAAACACTGTCTTGCGTAGCTCATCCTCATCTTCTTCCTGAGCTACTTCCATTTGTAGCTCTGGCCAGGTGTCAATAGGCTGGTGAAGAAATTGTGGACCCTGACTCCACCGGTTGGGCTGACTGAGCTCATGGAGTGTCTTCCCGCGGGTAAGGTCATCTGCTGGATTATCAGAGGTGCTGACATACCGCCAAGTTGACCCTTCGGTAAGTTCTTGAATTTCAGCAACCCTCGTTCCAACAAAAACCTTGTATCGACTTGAGTCTGATTTCAGCCATGTCAACACTGTAGTTGAGTCGGTCCATAGTGTTATCTGCTGGGGAGAGAATGACAGCTCTGTCATTGTGACCTTAGCCAGCTGAGCCCCGGCTAGAGCTGCGCACAATTCAAGGCGTGGCATTGACAGCTGTTTCCGAGGGCAAACACGAGATCTAGCCATCATAAATGCAATGTGAACATTGCCCTGGTTATCGGGAGTTTGAATATACTCGACTGCTCCGTAGGCTCTTTCGGAGGCATCGCAGAAGATGTGCGCTTGTCTGTTAGGCACTTCAGGGGCCAAGGTTGCTGGAACATAGCATCTTGGGATTTCCACTTGTGGGAGGTAGACCAGCTCGCTCTCCCATTGTGTCCATATTTCCAGTAGAGCCTTGGGTCGAATCTGCTCATCCCAGTCGACTCCCACTTTCCACAGGTCCTGGATGAGGATCTTGGCTCGAGTGGTGAATGGGATAAGATACCCCAGTGGGTCATACTGCGTGGCCATCACCTTGTAGATGTTTCTCAGGGTCGGCTGAGAATACTCTACCGGTCGGTGTCTGTAGCCGAGGTGATCAGAGAGGCAGTTCCAACGTAGGCCTAAAGCTGGTTCCTCTGGGTCTTGTCGGGATTGGGAAAGCCACAGCTCGGAACTAGCCGCTTTGGCTTCAGCAGGAAGGTGTTCCAAAACAGTTGGATCGTTGCTGGCCCACTGCCTTATATCGAACCCTCCAGCAGAGAGCAGACTGCGCAGTCGGTCAACTAGGGCTTTAGCTTTATCAGCAGTGGTGATGCTTGTTAGACAGTTGACCACATAAAATGCGCTTTCAACTGTATGCAGGATGTCTTCATGCCCCTTACTGTTGTCCTTCACATGCCTCTGGAGGGCATATGTTGCACAGCAAGGACTGCACGTTGTTCCAAATGGCAGAACCTGCCACTCATATACAGTCGGTTCCTCCTCTCTCTTCATACCTCTCCACAAGAAACGGAGCAGCGGTTTGTCTTCTGGTAGTAAGCAAACTTGGTGGAACATTGCTTTGATGTCACCGCTGGCAGCCACACTGTGTTCTCGGAACCGAAGAAGTACGCCGAGAAGTGAAGGACCTAGGGTCGGCCCGGGCAGGAGCTGGCTGTTTAGACAGTGTCCATTGTGTTGGTAGGAACAGTTGTAGACAATTCTTGCCTTTCCATTATGGTGGACAGCATGGTGAGGCAGATACCATGACTCCTGGGAGCTGTCTACTGTAGCTGAAGGAAGGGGTTTGGCATAACCTAACTGTTCAAGTTTATGGATTTCTTGACAGTAGGTATCTGCCAGAGCTGGATCTTTAGCTAGACGACGTTCAGTACTACGTAGCTGTGGGAGCAAAGTGTTCTTTGATGCCCAGAGGAGGGGACTATCCTTGCGCCTGAGAAGTGGAGTAGCATATCTAGTCACTCCATCCACTTCCACTTTAGTGGTGCGTTGCTCTAACAGGTCCACAGCCTGTTGATCCTCTTTAGAACACGTGGCAGTCTTTATGTTCACATAAGGCGAGATGTCAACTTCCCACAGACGTTCTACATGGCGCTGGAGCTCTGAGTTGGGAGACGTGGTGAAGTAGCAGTGTGGGTGGTCAGCAGAAACAGGACTGAAGTTGGCTGGGCCTTGTAATGTCCAACCAAGAGGAGTGCACACTGCTAGGGGGCTCCCAGGTGGGCCAGCTATTACTGGTTGCCTAGGGATGAGTAGATGAGGGAAATCAGACCCAATAAGAAGTAAAGGCTGCACTCTGTCCACAAGTGGAAGTGGAAGTCCTCCCAGATGGGAGTACTTTCGCATGAGTGACTTTACAGGGTAGCTGTGTTCTGAGAGACTTAGTTCATCAGCAGTGAAGGCATGGTGAATGCTGTACTTTACTTTGGGAGTGTGAACTGGAGATATTTCAAATGAAACTGTTGCTCCCTGAAGGTGAATCACCTCATGGCGGACAGTGCGCAGGGGAAGGTTTTCAGGCTTTTTAGTCAGATGGAGGCATCGCACTGCTGATGGGAGGATAAGAGTCCTCTCGGACCCGTCATCGAGGATAGCAAAGCCTTCCAGGGAATACTCAGCATTGTGTAGACATACTTTGACCAACTTGAGCATGACTTTATTTGGGCGATTTGGACGGTCAATGTACACTGTATTGGGAGCAGCGTTGACCATTAACACCTTTTTAGGTTCTTGAGGGCACACGTCATGGAGCACAGTAAGATGTTGTTGCTTACATAATTTACAGGGCTTCTTTAGAGTGCAAACCTCAGGTGCATGATTCCTGCCGCACCGCCAGCAGCTTCTGTGTTTGATCCATGTGGCAATTTCAGCTGCTGAAAGAGCTTTGAATTTAGGACACAGGCTCAGGTAATGTCCTCTGTCGTCACAATAAGGGCAGTAAGGTTTAGGACCTGATTTAGGCTTAGGTGATCTTATATGGCCAGCTGGATCTGGAGGTGTGGCTTTAGCCTGGCTCTCTGTGTTGTAGTACACATTGGATGAAGGACCTTGAGGTTTCTTCTGATTCCTCAGCTTTGGTTGATCTTGACACATGTACGCTGCTCTAGCGGCAATTCGCTTGGCTTGTGATTTCAACTGGAGCCATGTGGAGAAATCTGACAGGGTATAAGTCTTATCAGTCCCAGTTGTCAGAATGCCACGATTCAAGCTATACTCAACAAAGCTGTCTCTGTAGTTAGCGGGCAATTTGTTAAGTAGCCTATCAACATGAGAGCCACATTTGAGTTCGTAGCCATTTTCACCCTCTAGCGATCGGAGCATGCCTACTAAAGCTTGTACTGAGAGGGCAAAATTGTCAAATCCATCTGGATCACCAACCCTAACTGGAGGTAAGTTTAGGATGGCTCCTAGCTCACTTTGCACAAGCTGGCGGGATTGCCCGTATTTATCTTGAAGTGCCTGTAGGGCCGATGTGTATGGTTTCGGGTCATACATAAAGGCTTGTGCTAGCTTGTGAGCACTAGGCAGCTTCAAATGCTGTAACAACACTTGATATTTAAATGGTTCGGTGAGGTGAGCATGTGAGCTTAGCAGGTTATCTAGAGCCATCTTGAGCAGTGCAAAGTCTGCCTCTCTTCCAGATGTGAAGTAGGGTAAAGCAGGCTTAGGAAGTCCATATGAAGTAGCTATTAATAGCTCCATTAGGTCTGTACTAGGTGCAGCGATTGAGCCTGGAGGAGGAGCTGTCTCTTGTGGCAAAGGTGGTATGCTGGGAGGAGAGTGATGCTGCAGGGCTGCATCAGGTTGTACTGGCTGTTGTTGTGAATAAGACCAGGGTACATGCTGATGTGGAGCCTGGTTATAGACTGCTGGTAGCGTGTTTAGGGGAGCAGTGGACTGCACTGTTAAGGCTGGTGGTCCAGCACGAGGTAATATAGCACCAACTGATAGTGTCGTACCAGGCTGAGGGATGGTATGTGCTGTGGTGGGCGGAGCTATCGTGGAGTATGTGAATTGTGGCTGGGTCGGCAGGTTTACCATGGCAGGAGGTTGCGGTTGAAGGACAGGTGAAGCTCTAGTTGTTAATTGGCTTGTTGAGACAGGAGGATTAGGCACTGCTGCTGTAAAGGCTGGTGGAGGGCCAATAACTGTAGGAGCAGAGTGTGCAGGTCCATGTGCACCTTGTGAGGGTGGTGGTACTCCCATGACGTCAGCTGGAGACCCTTTGTTGGATTCATCTCCACTTTGCGGTCTTGAGGCAACAGAGCTGCTTGTTTCCTCCTTCAGGAGGGATGTAATGAGAGTCGCTTTCTCGAACTCTATTTCCTTTTCCTTTAGTTTGCGTTGCAGCATTAGCCGTCTGGTAATAGCCTCCTTTGCCTTTAATGCTATTTCTGCCTCTTCATCAAGCTTACGCCTCTGTATTTCTTGTTCTCTTAGGAGTTCCTCTCTTCTTCTGAGGGCTTCCCGAGCTTGCTGGTCCAGATGCTGGTACTGTTCATCCATCAGACTTTCCTCCATTATCTGTCTTTGCACCTCTGCCAACTCCATGCGCTTTATTCTCTCCTCCAACATGGCTGTCTGTATGTCAGATAACCCATCGATGATTGACCTCCTTGTTGACGAACTGGCGCTGCCCTGGGTCTTAGCTTTACTGCGCTGAGAGACAGGTTGGCTTCGATCTGATGATGCTCTCCAACTAGGTAGGCTAGGTATGGCTTCAGTGATGGCAGCTGTCATCATTGCAGGTTGATCTGGAGGATGAGTTTCATGCCCAGCTGGAGCTTGGGCTGCTGGATGATGGAGAAGTTGAGGTTGGTATCCAACTTCATAGTCCTCCAAATACGTTGGTAGTCGTCTCTCCCGCTGGGATCTAGAACGCACTGCTGGGTCAGATGGTTGTCCTAGCTCCTCCATAATATCTCTAGATGACTGTGGATCCGGCTCGAAGGACCATGTGATAGAGTGGGAACTCTGGAAGTTATTTGCTGATCTGACAGTATCTTCAAGATAAGGGCTCCGGTCAGAGAGCAGGGCACGGAGAGACAGTTTTACGTATTTAATGACAGTTGAAGTATGGACATCTGTACATTTCTGTGGTTCCGTGTGGTATATCAGTCATGAACGCACACGCGGCTGTCTGCCATCACCAACAGCTTAGACAAAATGGTAGAAACGGCTTTACAGGAAGTGACTATCTAGAGGAATTGATGTCACAAACTGGACCACCAAAATAAGAGTGGGGTAACTTTACAAATGTATCTTGTAAAACTGCCATAACTATAACCCTTTCTGACACTTAGAAAACTGTTTACATGAAACACAGCAAATCTTTGCCAGTAGAGATATTTTAGGATACCAGTAGTACGTTTAGGGTTTAGCTATGCCTATATTAGCCATTAGCTTGTCAATCTGTTTATTATCTTAACTAGAGCTGAAACGATTCCTCGAGTACCTCGAATAATTCGAGTACAAAAAATCCTCGAGTCAAATTCTCTGCCTCGAGGATTCGTTTAATTCATATTTAATTAATTTATGGCTTTGCAATCGCCCGGGGTCATGTTTCACCCGGACCGAAATAAGTGACGCACATGCCCACTGGACTGAATGCACACGCGAGTAGCGAATATAACTTAACTTTCTCTTAAGCCATGGCGGACAACTTGAACCCCGGTGGAGTGCGAAAAAGACAGAAAATGTCAAAGTTGTGGAACCATTTTTCACGTCGTAAGGTGGAAAACGTAGTCCAGTATAAATACAGTAAAATGGATTTAGCCTAGCACAACACCACATCCTCCGTGCTGCAGCACCTGTAAATGTCACTTCTGCAAGCGGACTCGGAGCCTCTACAAGATAATGCTTTTTAGCCTGTTTTTCTATATTTTCAGCGGACTCTGCGACTTTTTCGTTTGTAGCGCTCAGTTTCAGCTCACACCGTACATCTGGTAGCAACACGTCGGGCTTAAAATGTGCTAAAAATAGCAGTTTTTACACAACACGTCGGACTTTTTATTGCGTTATTGATGTCTGTTGTCCCTCGGGGTTTCTGCAGGAGGACACGGGTATTTATGAGTGGCGGAGGAAAAGGAAAGAAAGTAAATACATGTTTTGTGATCAGTGTAATTTGACAAAACCACAGCAAACATGCTTTTGGCAATCCTTGTTAGTGTGAGAAAAAAAGTGTGGAAATTAAAACGGACGTGTATTAATAGGGAAACAGCCGGCGAGCTGTTTGCGCCGTGAGCGGTTCTGGTTCTGTTTGGGCCGAAGCCGCTCGCAGCGTTATCCTCCTAGTTTTTGTCTGACTTGCAGGCTAGCAGATTCTCGCACGAGGGGAAAATCGGCTCAGGTTTACTTATTTTTTGCACAGGCATTTGTTTTCTGTGAAGTAAAGTTGAAGTGCTGAAGTTATGCAAACTAATTTTGAATAAAACTTGAATAACTGGCAATTGCTTGCTCATTTTAAGAGGTTTTTCATAATTATAACATGCTATTTGATATCAAATCAAATCACTTTTATTGTCACGTCACATGTGCAGGTACACATGCGAGTGAAATTCTTGTGTGCGAGTTTCACAGCAATAGAGTTGTGCAAAAATACAGTAATGTAAAAACAAGTAAAATATAAAAATGGCTAATCTAAGTATACAAATGAATAAAGTAAACAATAAGATAAGAGATATAAAATGTACAGAGGTTTGTATGTGCAAAACAGTGGCATTAATGTACAGTATGGAGCGTGTAATGTTGGAACTTGGTGGAGCTCGCGACGAGGCAGCCATACTCGGCGCCATCTTGGCTCATCAATATATGATATAAAGGTTTACAAACACAAAAGGGTAATTTATTAGAGTACTCGATTAATCGAAAAAAGATTCGATAGAGTACTCGATTACAAAAATATTCGATAGCTGCAGCCCTAATCTTAACCTCTTTCCCCATAGAGGGTCAAAGTGAGCTGCTTTCAGCAGGAATCAGACGATAGGCTGTGGTCACCCTAGACCTGTCTCCAGTCTATTTTAGGGACTCATAACTAATAAGTAACTAGGGACAATTTCTAGTCTCCAATGAACCTAACGTTCGTGTTTTTGGTGTGTGGAGGGAACCCGAGCACCGGGAGTAAACCCACGTATGCATGGGGAAAACATGCTAACTCCAAGCAAGAAGGATTCAGTTCAGATTTGAACCTGCAACCTTTTCCAGCCAAGGAACAGTGCTATTCACTATTCCACCATGCAACCCCGTTTTTTTCCTTGTTTATTTTCTGGGTTTCTTTAGATTTGGGGTAGGAGATTTGAAGGACAACGAATTTAGTCGCTTTTTTGGATTAGTCCTTCTTTTTCCACCTCTGGGGTTTTCTCAGTCCCAGAAAGTGTCTCATTCTTTTCCAGATTTAAGATTTTTGTTTTCTCTCTGTGTTTTCAGAGTTTGTTGCAGTGGATTCTGCATCTGGGCTGTTTGGTGGTAACGGGAGTTCAGCCACTCTTTCCAGGTCGAGCTTAACAGGAGTTGGCTCCTGGCTGGCAACGCTCGGCGAACAAGCTTTCTTTTAGGAGGTCCAAACCCATTCCTGTCTGTCAGCTCGGCGATGAGATCGTGGTTCAGTTGGACCTGATTTTGGAGCTGAGTTTCTATTTGTTTAACGGCAGCTTTCAAACATTCCTCTTTGTCGAAGGACGTTTTTGTAATAAAAGCAGAATTAATGGTTTATAGAAACACAGCAATAATGCTGACTGTAAAACACACTTGGTAAAATGCTACAAAGAAACAAAGTGTTGAAGACAGGAGAACAAATTCTCTGCCGAGAGCAAGTCACAATGTCTCGGAATGGTAGCTGAGTGTGGTGTAGTCTGTGATGATGTCACAAAGGGATGTCACCAAAGCTTCCTTGGGCAATGTAACAACATTCTAGAACACCACTTTTTTTACGGGCTCTGTACAGGATCACAAAATGTTCTGATGGGCTGCATGGTGGTGCAGTTGTTAGCACTGTTGCCTCGCAGCACGAAGGTCGCAGGTTCGAAACTCGGCTGTGGCCTTTCTCAGGGTTCCCACGCGTCCTGGAAAACCTGGAAAATGATAGACCAATTTTCCAGTCATGGAAAGCACATGGAAAATACCACATTATTTCTGCTGTCTGTGGTGTCTACTGAGGATCTAAAGTGAGTATTGATAATATATTTTATCTTTTCTTAGTTAATCTGTAAGTTAAGCCACTTTTTAAGTTGGTTTTAACCAGACGTTAGCTCACTAGCTAGCTGCTAAGCAAGCCATTGTGCTAGCCTCAGGACAATGGTCAATTGTTCCAGAGAGACATATTAAAAACTCATCTTAACATATTCATTACTGGTTTCATGGAATTAATTATTGCAGTTTATGTTAATAAGTTTGCTAATTTTTCAGGAACCTATGGAACATCAGAGACTTTGCAGCTACTGGAGCTAACCTGTGTACTGCTAACTTGCTACAGAGGAAGCCGCAGAAAGCTGAGCTAACAGGCCGTTTTGCAGGTAAATTCTCTTTTAGTGGATCTGCAGGATTTTTATGGTATAACTCAGACAGAATCTACATGAGCTATTGTGGGAAGACATTTAAACTACATTTACATACAGATACATGTATTTTTTATTCCATGTTACTTGGACGGGCTAAACAAGTTCATAGTTCTGCCTGCTCCTTTTTCAGTGAAACGAATGGATTATATGATGTAACTCTGAATAATTATCTAAGTGAGTATGTTTGATAATAAATTTCTTTCCAGTATACAGATCTGACATTTGTTTGTCAGAACAGGACAAATCAGTTTCAATGTGCTTTCTGTCAACCTAAATCAGATCCATCTTTGATATTTTTATTACTTAAGTTTGTATGAACAGTACATTTGATACCACTTTTACATCTCTGAAGTGAAACAGATGTCACATAAGCACTTGAGGAAGTGGGACACTAAATGTAAACAATGGATAAAACGAAATTATATAGAGACTGCGGGAGTCTGGGGGGCCGGTGACGCGGAACCAGGAGCCAGGACTGTGGGAGTCTGGGGGGCCGGCGACGGGGAACCAGGAGCCGGGACTGCGGGAGTCTGGGGAGCTGGCGACGGGGAACCAGGAGCCGGGACTGCTGGAGTCTGGAGATTGGAGACACTGGAGGATGAGGACGAAGAGGGGACTCTGGACAAGGACAAGGAAGGGACAAAGAGGCCGGAGACACTGGAGGAAACTCTGGAGACTGAGGAAACTCTGGAGACTGAGGGGACTCTGGAGACTGAGTGGACTCTGGAAACTCTGGAGACTGAGGGGGACTCTGGAGACTGAGGGGACTCTGGAAACTCTGGAGACCGATGGGGCAAAGACGTGGCCACTTGGACAGGCTGGGCGGGAACCTCTTGGACAGGCTGGGCGGGAACCTCTTGGACAGGCTGGACCAAAGCCTCTTGGACAGGCTGGACCAGAGCCTCTTGGACAGGCTGGACCGGAGCCTCTTGGACAGGCTGGACCAGAGCCTCTTGGACAGGCTGGACCTCAGCCTCTTGGGACAGGCAGGACCGCATGCGGCGCGGCCTCCGGAACCACCGCTGGAGCAGGACGTGGTGCGACCTCCAGGACCACCGCTGGAGCAGGACGCAGTGCGACCTCTGGGACCACCGCTGGGACAGGACGCGGTGCGACCTCCGGGACCACCGCTGGGACAGGACGCGGTGCAACCTCCGCGACCACCGCTGGGCCAGGATGCGATGCGACCTCCGGGACCACCGCTGGAGCAGGATGCGGTGCAACCTGCGGGACCACAGCTGGAGCAGGATGCGGAGTGCTGGAGGGTTCTGGGGAAGGTGTCCACCCCTCACAGCAGGTCAGACCCTCTGCGTTGACATCCTTAAGTGCGGACCCATAAACACTCCGGACATAAAGGTAAGGCCCGGCACTGTTGCGTTGTCAGGAACCCGCTGCGCAAGACGGTCGCAGCAGGCCTGGACGGAGGGGTGGAACCTCTGCGCGGCAGTGGCCTGATGGCCAGACGTGTTCCCCAGAACGGTGACTCCTGTTCCCTTTCTAGCTCCATAAGCTCAAGGAGTGTGAGATACTCCATGACAGGTACTGTGTCAGTGTCGGGTCGATGTTGTGGCCAGATTATTCTGTCACGAACAAAACTCAGAAGACCCGTGAAGACGCCAAACACAGTAAAAAGTAGATAAAGTCTTTTATTTGATGTGGAGTTACCAGAGGAGGGCGAGGCTGGAGACAGAGTCGGAGAGGAGGCGAGGGTCAAAACCAGATAGGACAAGCAGGTACAGGGAACAGGCTGAGATGAGGTAGCAGACAGGCGAGTGTCGTGGTGGCAGGCAGAGTTCAAGGCAGGGGTCAGGAGCAAAAACGAGGTCCGGAGGCTGAGATCAGGCAGGGTAAAAGGCTGGAAGATTTACTAGCAAGGGCATTCAATATTCTGGCGGTGACTGGGTAGCTGGATGGTTCTTTTATAACTTGTTAAAGGTCGTAAAGAAGCTTAAGGGCACAGGAGTGTATGTAAATGAGCACCTGACAAAGAAGAATTCAGAGATTGCCTGGCAAGCAAGAATTCTGAAGGAGAGGAAAATACAGGATACCTGGATAAGGAACTGTAAAGTAATGATCAAGCTTAATGGACCACCAGAACAGGCTACGGTGGTGAGCATCAGGAGCCTCTCTGAACTGGAAAAACTTAAATGATGAGAAGAAGATGGTATTTAGTTCATGGACAAAGCAGACTACAAGAAATCAGGAAATAATACATTTTTTAGGTTTGTCAGTGATGTAGATCATAAATCAAATTTGATAGATAATGGAGTTGACTCAGAAATTAATGTTTGCAGAAACACCCACCTGGACTGTGAATATTATATTGTAGAGGACTTCAAAGTGAGTATGTGTGGATTTTCATTAATACACTTTAACAGCAGAAGTCTCTACAACAATTTATCTAAGATCTCAGATTACCTAAATGAGTTCAAGGAGAAATTTACAGTAGTTGCAATTTCAGAAACCTGGATCAAAGATGGAAAAGAGTTATTGAATAAACTGAATGGCTATGAAATGTTTACTCAGAGCAGACAAAACAAAAGAGGGGGTGGGGTAGCACTTTTTGTTAGGACTGGTTTTGATTGTACGATACTAACGAATATGACCTTCATTGTTGAAAATTTGATGGAGAGTCTGACAATTGAAATTAAGTGTAAAAAATCCAGAAACATCATTATAAGTTGTATGTATCGTAGTCCTGGTTCTTCTATGGATCAGTTTAATGAATGTATTTAAACATTATTTGGGCAATGTAGGAAAAAAATGACTTTAATTTGTGGTGATTTTAATATTGATATGTTTAAATCAGATGATAATACTAAAATAGCTGAATTTGTCAATTTAATGTTTAGTTTAGGTTTCTTTCCGTTGATATTGAGACCAAGCAGGATAACAGCCGATAGTGTTACACTGATTGACAATATATTCATAAATCAATCTGACATCAAGACAAAGAATGGCCTTTTTAAACTGATATTACTGATCATTTTCCGGTGTTTACTGTGGTGTAAATGATGAGAAGTGATGAAACATCCCTGGAAAATGTAAATTATACCACAACTAGAAAAAAACTCCTGTTGAAATTGAAGCTCTGAAATATGAACTGTTTTGCTCTGATTGGACTGATGTTTATGTTGATGATGTTAATAATTCTTATAATGCATTTCTAGAAATATTTTTGGGAGCTTATGATAAACATTGTCCTCTAAAATATCATAAGCAAAACTTAAAAAAAGGTCCCCACCCTGGATTGTTAGGGGATTGGAAAGGGCTTGCCAGAAAAAGAAATCACTGTATCTGGATTTTATAAAAAATCCAACGAAGGAAAAAGAAAAAAGGTATAAGGAATATAAAAACAAATTAACTACAAAAATAAGGAAGCAAAAAAAGGAATATTATGATGAGCTTTTCCTAAGACACAAAAATAATATTAAGGGTACATGGAATGTGTTAAATAAATTAATAAGAAATACAAAAGAAGCAGGTATAGAAATTCACAATAAAAATGGAAAGAACATTGCAAATGAGTTTAATAAATATTTTGTGAATGTTGGCCCTAATCTAGCTAAAAAGCTGCCAGAAGTTGACATTAACCATGAAATAAATAAAAACAATACAATGTTTTTGAGCAGTGTAAGCCAAAGTGATGTGATCCAAGCGGTATATAGTTTCAAAAGTAAAAAGTCCTTAGATTTTCATGGGATAGATATGTCTCTCATCAAGGAGGTTATCCATTGCATTACTGAACCTTTTCTTATATTTGTAATAAATCCTTTTCAAGTGGCACAGTCCCTGAACAAATGAAAATAGCCAGAGTTATTCCTATTTATAAAAGTGGTGATAAATTATTAGCTTGTAACTATAGACCTATCTCTTTACTGCCACAGTTTTCAAAGATACTTGAGAAACTTTTTGTAATTAGATTTGAAGCATTTACCAACAAGTTTGATCTTTTAAACGACCATCAGTATGGGTTTAGGAAGAATCGTTCAACCTCATTAGCAGTTATGGATTTGGTAGAGCAGATTGCAACAGAAGTGGATCAAAAACTTAATGTAGTGGCTGTCTTAATTGACTTGAGTAAGGCGTTTGATACAATTGATCACACATACCTGCTCAAGAAATGTGAATACTATGGTCTTCGTGGTAAAACCAATCAATGGCTTGAAAGTTATTTAAGCAGTAGATTTCAATATGTAAATGTTAATGATATAGATTCACAGCTTGAAAGAGTAATATGTGGTGTACCGCAAGGCTCGGTGCTAGGACCGAAATTATTCAACCTATACCTGAACGACATCTTTTCTGTATCGTCTCGGTTAAAATTTATTATGTTTGCAGATGATACAAATTTCATTTGTATGGGAAAAGATATGAGTAAATTATTACAAGAGGTTGAAAACGATTTGGGTTCAATTAAAAAATGGTTTGATTACAACAAGCTATCACTAAATGAAAATAAAACCAAATTTATGATATTTTCAGGGAACAGGGACAATGACGGTGCTAAGCTGTATTTAAATGGAGTCCCAATTGAACAAGTATATGAAACTAAATTCCTCGGTGTGATTATTGATAGTAAACTCAGTTGGAAACCACATATTGAATATATCAAACGGCAAGTGTCTAAATCTATTGCTATACTTTATAAAACTAGTGATGTACTAAATAAAAAAGCCTTGTTTTTGATTTATAGCTCTTTAGTTATGCCTTATTTGTCTTACTGTGTAGAGGTTTGGGGAAATGCAGGTAAAACGTGTGTTGAGACTGTATTTAAATTACAAGAAAAGGCGATTAGAATAGTTAATAAATTGGGATACCTCGAACCAACCCATAATCTATTTAGTCATACTAAAATGCTAAAATTAGGAGATATTATTAAAGTAAAAAATCTTAGAGATTCTTCATAAAGTAGTTAACAATAAAATCCCAAATTGCATAAAAGTTTATTTCAAACCAAGAGATGATCATTATAATCTCAGAGGTGTATTTATGTTTGAATGTGTAAAAGCCAGAACTAATGTGAAATCAAGATGTGTTTCCGTTGTTGGTGTGAAATTGTGGAATGAGTTAGATGATGATTTGAAGAAATGTACTTCTTTACTAAAGTTTAAAGCAGGTGTAAAGTGTCACATATTTACAGGGTATGAAAAGTATGTATAGACATTAATGAATTTTCTTTGTGGTTATTTATATTGGGGAAAATAAACGAAATTAATATTGGTTATGTATCTTAGGTGGAAAATAGGGTAGGCTAAAATAAGCATTGCTTCTGCCTATTCCTTTTTTGGTTTAAATTCAAGTTGTTAATATTGTTGTTTTGTTTGAAAAGAAAAATGTTATGTTAATGCTATAAACCAAAATAAAGACCGAAAGAAAGAAAAGAAAGATATAGCAGGGGGAACAGGTGTGGTGAATGAGGCTGATGACAGGAACAGGTGAGATGAATGAAGTTGATGAGGTGCAGACTGAGGTTGCTAGGGAAACAGGGCTTGGCTGGAGCTTGAGGAGGGGACCAGGTGTGCTGCATGAAGGCTGAAAGATTGGGAGTCATGACAAAGCTG
This sequence comes from Nothobranchius furzeri, assembly GCF_043380555.1. Classification (NCBI taxonomy): domain Eukaryota; kingdom Metazoa; phylum Chordata; class Actinopteri; order Cyprinodontiformes; family Nothobranchiidae; genus Nothobranchius; species Nothobranchius furzeri. The sequence continues at coordinate 61,167,373 of NC_091745.1, read as the reverse complement.
TGGATTGCATGTTCTACATGGAAGTTTTCAGGATGGAGAAAGATAAACCGGTTAGAAGGTGGGACATGTGCTTAGAGCACTTGATGTTCCATGACTCACCAGCAAGACGTGCTGACTTCATTGAGGTGACCAAAACAACATTTCCTCTGAAGTTCTGTTCCCATCGATGGGTTGAAGACTTGGCAGTTGCAGAGCGGGCAATGGAAGTGTGGCCAGCTGTGCAACAGTACATCAGCAGCCACCATAAACTCCCAAAAAGCAAAGTACCATCATCTGCTTCCTACTGTACAGTAAAAGGGGCCACAGCCAATCCTCTCTTTCAGGCAAAGCTTCAGCTTTTTGCATTTGTTGCTAGACAGCTGAAGCCTTTTTTGGAGAAATTCCAGACAGATGCACCAATGGTGCCTTTCCTTGCAAAAGAGCTTGAGTCTATCCTGAGATGCTTGCTGTCATGCTTTATTAAAAGAGAAGAATTGGAGAAGATGAAAACACCTGTCCAGCTGCTGAAACTTGATGTGCAAAACAAATCAATCCATGTGCCACTCAAAACAACTGTACACTGGATTTGCCACAAAACAAGCTTTACAGAAAGCATCTGAAAAGCTCCAGGGAAATCCCATGAACATACAGGTGTTCATGAACAAATGTGTCACTTTCCTTGCTGTGATCTGCAAAAAGATTATGGAGTGAAGTCCACTTGTGTACCCAGCAGTGCGGCACATGAGCTCCCTTGACCCTGTGATCATGGTAACAGAGACTGAGCATGCAATAGCAATGTTAGAGAAACTCCTACAGGTTCTCCTCAATGCAGGATGGTGCACCACCTCAAAGTGCGACAAAATCCTTGCTCAGTATAAAACTTTCTCAATGCATGCAAGTGTAAACGTGAAGGCAGAATTCCAAGATTTTTCATACAGATGCAGGCTTGAGGAATTTTTTGGGAGATTTATCTGTGGTAGAGCAGAGTATGCAGCACTGTGGGACATGATGAAATGTCTCCCAACGCTGTCTCATGGACAAGCAGCAGTGGAGCGAGGATACTCTGTGAACAAGGACCTGCTAGTGGAAAACTTGAAAGAGAGGAGTCTGATAGCATTGCGGCTGGTCCAGGATGCAATGGCTGAGCGTGCAGTTAAAGAACAGGTCAAGTGTGCCTCAGAGTCCTTCTCCACCCACGTATCAATTTTAAAAACTGCAACATTAGTAGGCGTTGCCTGGCGGGCCGAGAGGGCGGAGCCACGGCAGTGACGAAGACGATGGGTAACGAGACGATGCTAGCTCCCTTCACTCTGAGCAGTCATTAGAAATGGAGGACGTTTCTCCCCCTCCTTACCCAGACACTTGAGAAGAAAGGAACCAAGTCTATTTGGAGGAGACAAGCAGACCTGAGCCTTATTTTTTGAGCTGGTGAGTTGCCTGAAACTACCGAAACCGACCCAACAGAACCAGCTCTGAATGGTAAGTAGTCGTTAGCCATAGCATTAGATTAGCTGCAGGGTTTGGCTCCACTGCCCTAGAGAACTAGTATTCAGCATGTTTTAGAGATTTATCTGCTTCAACACACCTGGTTTTAATTAGCAACAAATAGCTGAGCTGCTTAACAGCTAATCTAACCTGTTAAAGCAGGAAAACCACTGAAACGTGCTGGATAGCAGCTCTCCAGGAGCTCAAGTTACAGTCAGCTGCAGAGTTATGAAAATACCCCATGAGAAAATTATTCTATAATGTGTTCATTTATGTTACACAATCCCAAACAGCCCACTAAAACTGCCCTGATTTCATTATTTATTTACTGATACCAGCTGCTCTCTTGGTCGTAGGTGTCTGCAGGTGGTCTCCTCTGCTAGTGTCGTCAGGATCAGGAGCTTCCAGAAGAATGTGCCTTTGATTCTTTCCTCCTCTAAATAGTTATTTGTTATATTAATTAAATAAATCTCAATTTATATATTTCCTGTTTTTGTTCATGTCCATAAATACTTAAACATGCTTGAAATTAAAACGAGCTTTAAACAGTGAGGTGCTAGTTTAATTCATCACAGTAGAGCTAGTTAAACATGCAACAGTGTGATAATTCAGTTAATGTAATTTATAAATATCCATTAAAATATAAAAACTGGAATCAAAATGAGACATTTGGCAGCACAAAAAAACTTGTCAAACACAATATTTATTATAATAATTGTAGGCAGACAGGAGACAGAGCTGATGGAGGTTCTCAGTCATCGAAGGATGGCTGAAGGCTTTCCAGGAACAGGAGATGTGGTGTTGTCTCTTCTCTCTCTATTCTGCCAGATGAGCTGATAGGTTACAGGTGTGTGAGGACATCCTCATGCTGTCATGACCAGATGACAGGAGTTATCAGGTGATCAGCCAGGCTAATGATGAGATGCAGAAAGAAAACAAATCATGCAGAAAGAAAACAAATCCAGGACAGTGTACAATAATAACAATAATATGTGGTGTTGCTCACCTTATGTGCTCTTATAGAGTATTAACGTGTGCCTGCCTCATGGTGTAGAGTCCATATTTTGCTGAGTGTCCTGCAATAATGCAGGTTATTAGTTAATTTACTTTTGATAGCAAAGAACAAAATATTTAATGTAAAAGTTATTTACCAGGTGAATTGGCTCACACGTCACCACCAAGTGTCACAGGGCCAGAATCAGTAGCCTCCTTCATGATGTCATGATGCAATCACATACGTTTATTTAATTGTTAATATCTTAAAAATTCTGAAATGTTTTTATTTTTTACCTTGAACAGTTCACTGAGCTTGCACTGTCATTGAGGTGGAAGCTGGAATCAACAGCAGACACCTCACATCTTGGTCTTTTCAGGGGTGTGGATGCTGCTCTGGGACTTTCTGGAAGATGAATTTCCGTCATGGTCCCTGTGTCACAAGACACACTGGCTGGGAGCTCTAAACTGGGTGGCTATGTAAAAACAAAGAAGCAGCACATTTATAAATGTTTAAAAGCGCATAAAATCACGTGTAACAATAATCTGTAAAACAAATTAAAACTAGAAGGTAATAATAAAATGTTTACATAGACGATTATTAAAAATAATTTACCTTTGCTACGCCGGTAAGGCTTCACGTCAGCCTGGACAAGTGCATTCTTGCAGCTAAATCAGTCTGACAGCCAGTGTCTTGGGTAGATTTAGCCTGAAAAAAAATAGAAGCACATTGTTGTTGGAGTTTATAAAGTCAGATAATATACAAAAGAAACTGTCCTATATAGGCGCTTTATAACATTCCTAGTGTGTGATCGTTATTATAATGTAAAAGTCAGTCACATATGATGTGAAGAGAGCCTGAAATGCAACCTCCTGAACAGAATTCCTTACAGAACCGGGTCACGCTTGGTGTAAAGCTGGATGTCAACTAGTGCTGTGTTAGTTAGAGCAACTGTTAGCAGAATTACCAACTGACACAAAAACAACCCAAATTTTCTCAGAGCCTAACAGTAATAGTCATGTGGATCGTTTCGTCAGCCAGGGCTTCGAGATATGTTCCGATTCGCCGCTGATTCTAACCTTACATCCCGTTCCACATTTTGTGAACTTGATAAATTAGCCCAAAGGCAGTGCAGAAGTGAACCACGTCTCTCAAACTTTGCATTTAGGTAGGGAATTGCCTTTAGAAGATGTTAAAACTTTTATTTAGCTTACTCACCTCAGACTGGAGCCCGCCATGGTGGGGGAGCAGAGTTGGTGGGCTGCATCTAAATCGCGGAAGAGCCACGGTGGGCACAGCCTCTCTCTTCAAACGGAGACGTGCAGAATAACCCAGTTGAAATTCCATCATGTTGGCGAAGGAATCGCGGGTAAAATGCTGGTTGCAAACTACAGCACCAGGCGGGAGCTGACTGTTTTCCAGACACCGATTGCGCGCAACCACTGGCGCCTAATTTCTAAGTCCAGTGGAAAGGAGTGCAACCCCACAGAGCCACGTACCGCAACCACACTACACTACACCTTCTCACCATACTAACACAATATGGAACACTAAACCCGAACTACTTTCCTAATCACACTAACAGCCAAACACTAACTAAACTACAATATCCAACAGCCAAGCTAACACTAAATAAGTATGTATAACACTAAAAGCTATGCTAAAAATTAGGATATGCTAATGCTATATGCTAATGCTGAACTACCGCTAACCGTCCTACACTCGCTTGCAAATCCAACTCCCAGCTCGCCACAAGGCGTGGCCGACACTCTCAATGCTTTTATAACTTTGACACAGAGCTGCTATAGTACTCTACTGGTTTACGTAGTATCTTTCTCTTTAGCCATTGGCTAAAATGTATTCAAAATGACTCAAACTGTTTTAAGCTGAAGGTGGTGGTGCTATACTGTGGTATTTAGGCAGAATTTTTAATTTTTAAAGAAAATGCACCAAAATGTTAAAATAATGAATACTATTAGACACTCATTTATACAGTTTATCAGCCAAAAAAAGTTAATTAAGACATTACTTGCTCTTTAATGAAGCCCTGCCAAAATACCTAATCCAACACTGCAAAGGAGCAAGAATGAGGTACATGCAATACCTCGAGGATGAAAAACGAATAAAGAACAAACTGCAAATGAGAGGAAAAGAAAGGAGCTCCACCAAGACATAGAAAATGTCAAAGCAAAACAGAAAAGAATAATGATAAGCAGTGAGATGATGCAGAAAGAGGCAGACGAAATGGCAATGAAAGCAGAAAAAAACCAGGACTTCACATTACTGTCCAAATCCAATGCTTATCACAAAAGTGTGGCTGAGAAAAAGGAAGAGCTACAAGCCCTAGCCAAAACCTGGAAGACCTGCAGAAGAGCGCCAAGAAGCTACAATAACTGAGATTTATTTTAGAGAAACATTTTAATTGAAATGACATTGCTTTGTTTTATATTGACTTTTTTGCACTGCAGGATAGGGTTTGAGTTTGACATTTATATTTTTGATTTACTTTTGCAGTGATTTTCATTTTTACTTCTAGAATGCAGGTGTCAGATGCACTAAGTCAGCTGTAAGTAAACAGTAAAAAGTTAAACTGAAGGAATTTGTTTTGGTGATTTATTGAACATAAAATACTTTTTGAAGAAAGCAAGAGGGAGAAAAATAAACATTTGAGCATTACTGTCAAATACAAGATATAAGGTACCTGTCATGAGTCAGGGTGAGTACACCTGTCAAACATTCCAGCTTTGAGTTGTGTTTCAGGAGAGGGAGGCTTCCAGCTGTGGCAGATTAACAATCAGCGGTACCAGCTACTTAAGGAGTGGGGGAACACACCTCGACGCGGGATGATTACTTCAACTCGGTAGTTTTCCAGCCTTCCAGTGACTTAGTGTTTTTCTTATGACTCTTGTGATTATCTATTTTTGTAATTTTGTTGTGTTCACACCTGCCTCAGGATTTTGGGTCTTCACTGGTGCAGAAGCTTCTCTGGATTCTGTTACTCACCTGGATACTCACCTTCTACAAAAACCTTCCGGACTCAGCGCTCTGGTGTTCTCCTCCATCAGCTCCGCTCACCTGCTCTCCACACGCTCCCTCTCCTGGAAATACTCACCTGGACACACCCCGACTCTAGATCTGCCCTTCCCCATACCTCCACCCACCTAAATCCCTGTAAGTCTTTTCTCTGCACCTTCCCAGTTAAGACTTACCTCTCAGAACTCACCTTTATCTGCTCTCCCCCTCCTCAGACACTGCGCTCCGTACTCCCGTCCTCCGCTGGAATTTTCAGTGCGCCTTATGTTCTCGTTCTGTAAAATACCTTTTATCATTTTGTTTAAAACCCGTGAGTTGTGTTGTGATTCTGCATGTCCTGGGTTAAGCGCCTTCCCCAGACCATGACAGTACCGTACAATACAATTTCAGAAAATACAGTTCTCCAAATCTTGGGATACATGATATATACCAAAATTTAATTTCTAATTTATCATAATATTTTACTTCATATTATCCAGGAGGCTAAATGGATTTTACATTTAAACACATTTAGCTTTACAAAATGTAAATCCATTTCATCAATATAACTGACAAAAAAATCACAGATTTGGTCAATCAAAATAATTAAGTCAAAAAGACACAACTCATCAATTTATGCCATTGTGTATACCAGATGCGTAATTTGCCTTGGTGTGAGCAGATGCAATTAATTTAAAAGTTTGATAATAGTTAATATCTTCCAACGTTAGTAACGGATTGCGAATACAGTTTGGACTTTTAAAGTGATATCAGCTCATAAAATAGCAATGTGTGGACCCGAGGAGCGATATTGTGGCATCATCAAGTCATCTTTTTCATTTTTTGTTTTCGCAAACCCAAGTTTTGTTTATAATTGTGAATAAATGAAAATAAACTTAAAAAAATCTGTCATGTCTTTGTTCTGCTCAGCAATTAAACCAGGGGATTTCAATGATCACAGTGAATTAACCTGGTTCAGTTACTGAGCAGAACAAAAACATGACATGGAGATGACTTGATGATGCCACAATAATAATAATAATAATAATAATACATTTTATTTCAAAGCGCCTTTCAGGACACCCAAGGTCACTTTACACAACACACGTAATAAAATACAATAAAACAATAATAAAACTCAAAGAAGAAAAAACAGAGAGAAACATTTCAATAAAATCAGAGGTTGTAGGCAGATTTAAACATATGTGTTTTGAGTTTTGATTGGAAAAGGGTAAAACTGTCGATGTTCCTGATGTCTGGGGGAAGTGAGTTCCAGAGTCGAGGAGCAGAGCGGCTGAAAGCTCTGCTCCCCATGGTAGCGAGACGGGCAGAAGGAACCGCAAGATGGATGGAAGAAGAAGATCTGAGTGAACGGGACGGGGTGTGAATACTTATAAGGTCTGAGATATATGGAGGAGAGAGGTTGTGGATTGCTTTGAAGGTATGGAGGAGAATTTTGAAGATGGGCCTGAATTTAACTGGGAGCCAGTGGAGCTGCTGGAGAACCGGCGTGATGTGGTGAAAGGAAGGGGTTCTGGTGATAATACGGGCTGCTGAATTCTGGACCAGTTGCAGTTTATGAAGGAGTTTGTTGGGGAGACCATAAAGAAGTGAATTGCAATAGTCGAGACGGGAGGTGACGAGGCTGTGGACGAGAATGGCGGCAGTGTGAGGGGTCAGTGAGGGACGAAGACGGTTTATGGAACGTAGATGGAAGTATGCTGACCGAATTAAGTTATTAATGTGAGCCTGAAAAGAAAGGGAGCTGTCGAGAATGACACCCAGACTCTTGACATGAGGTGAGGGGGAGACTGTGGCACTGTCAATAGTTAAAGAAAAGCTGTCAGATGTTGAGAGGGTGGAGTTAGTGCCAACTAGAAGAAGTTCAGTTTTATTGCCATTGAGTTTGAGGAAATTAGAGGTGAACCATGATTTGATTTCAGAGAGGCAGAGTGTAAGGGAGGATGGTGGGAGAGTTGAGTTGGGCTTACTGGAAATGTAGAGCTGGGTGTCATCTGCAAAGCAGTGAAACTGGATATTGAATTTGCGGAAGATTTTGCCGATAGGGAGGAGATATACTATGAAGAGGAGGGGCCCCAGGACAGAGCCCTGGGGCACACCTGACTTGACTGGGGAGGGTTCTGAGGTAAAGGATTTTAACTGGATGAACTGAGTGCGGCCAGTAAGGTAAGATTGAAACCAGCGGAGGGGGGTGTGAGTGATGCCTAAGGAATAGAGTCTATTAAGGAGGATGGGATGAGAAATGGTGTCAAAGGCCGCACTCAGATCGAGGAGAATAAGAATAACAATGTCACACCTCTGGTATGAACTAAAGTAGAGAATAACTTCTGTTTTAGTTGTGTTGCATAGTAAGTAGAGGAAAGCAGGTGAGATTGTGAAAGACAAAAATTTTTCCACAACTATATTGTCAAAATAACGGTATAGGTAGGTGCAATATCATATCTGTTTCTAAATCTATCCTGATATGATCATATATATATAGTTTATATATATATATATATATATATATATATATATATATATATATATATATATATATATATATATATATATATATATATATATATATATATATATGAGATCATATCGGCAAACCGTAGTTATGATAACTTGACTTGTACACTGAAAAAGTCTTAAAGTCCTGGAAAATAATTTCAAGAAAAGAGTGGGAACCCTGCTTTCTGCGTGGAGTTGCGTGTTATCCCCATGCATGCGTGGGTTTCCTCCGGGCTCTCCGGTTTCCCCCACAGATCACAACATGCCCTACAGGTTATAACTTGTAAGTCGCTTTGAATAAAAGCGTCTGTCAAATAAATAAACATAAACATACAGTGGGGCAAAAAAGTATTTAGTCAGCCACCGATTGTGCAAGTTCTCCCACTTAAAATGATGACAGAGGTCAGTAATTAACATCATAGGTACACTTCAACTGTGAGAGACAGAATGTGAAAAAAAATCCATGAATTCACATGGCAGGATTTTTAAAGAATTTATTTGTGAATCAGGGTGGAAAATAAGTATTTGGTCACTTCAAACAAGGAAAATCTCTGGCTCTCACAGACCTGTAACGTCTTCTTTGAGAAGCTTTTCTGTCCTCCACTCATTACCTGTATTAATGGCACCTGTTTGAACTCATTATCTGTATAAAAGAAACCTGTCCACAGCCTCAAACAGTCAGACTCCAAACTCCACTATGGCCAAGACCAAAGAGCTTTCGAAGGACACCAAGAAAAGAATTGTAAAACTGCACCAGACTGGGAAGAGTGAATCTACAATAGGCAAGCAGCTTGGTGTGAAAAAATCAACTGTGGGAGCAATTATCAGAAAATGGAAGACATACAAGACCACTGATAATCTCCCTCGATCTGGGGCTCCACGCAAGATCTCATCCTGCGGGGTCAAAATGATCATGAGAACGGTGAGCAAGAATCCCAGAACCACACGGGGGGACCTGGTGAATGACCTGCAGAGAGCTGGGACCACAGTAACAAAGGTCACCATGAGTAACACACTACAACGGCAGGGAATCAAATCCGGCAGTGCCAGACGTGTTCCGCTGCGGAAGCCAGTGCATGTCCAGGCCCGTCTGAAGTTTGCCAGAGAGCACATGGATGATACAGCAGAGGATTGGGAGAATGTCATGTGGTCAGATGAAACCAAAGTAGAACTTTTTGGTATAAACTCAACTCATCGTGTTTGGAGGAAGAAGAATACTGAGTTGCATCCCAAGAACACCATACCTACTGTGAAGCATGGGGGTGGGAACATCATGCTTTGGGGCTGTTTTTCTGCTAAGGGGACAGGACGACTGATCCGTGTTAAGGACAGAATGAATGGGGCCATGTATCGTGAGATTCTGAGCCAAAACCTCCTTCCATCAGTGAGAGCTTTGAAGATGAAACGTGGCTGGGTCTTCCAACACGACAATGATCCCAAACACACCGCCCGGGCAACAAAGGAGTGGCTCCGTAAGAAGCATTTGAAAGTCCTGGAGTGGCCTAGCCAGTCTCCAGACCTCAACCCCATAGAAAATCTGTAGAGGGAGTTGAAAGTCTGTGTTGCTCAGCGACAGCCCCAAAACATCACTGCTCTCGAGAAGATCTGCATGGAGGAATGGGCCAAAATACCAGCTACTGTGTGTGCAAACCTGGTAAAGACCTATAGTAATCGTTTGACCTCTGTTATTTCCAACAAAAGTTATGTTACAAAGTATTGAGTTGAAGTTTTGTTATTGACCAAATACTTATTTTCCACCCTGATTTACAAATAAATTCTTTAAAAATCCTGCCATGTGAATTCATGGATTTTTTTTTTCCACATTCTGTCTCTCACAGTTGAAGTGTACCTATGATGAAAATTACTGACCTCTGTCATCATTTTAAGTGGGAGAACTTGCACAATTGGTGGCTGACTAAATACTTTTGCCCCACTGTACATATTTGTTAAGTAGAGAAACTGTTAAAAACATTCATCTTCTTGTATTTTTAAGTCCACTGTCATGTTGTGGTGTAGATGTCTAACCCACGACATACAGAATCAGCTTGAGACGAGGAAAGTGTTTAAGAATTTATTAAAAGGGAAACCAAGGAAGCAGCTTGAACGTAGCTGAGTTCTTTCATAAAGGGAGCCGGTGCGGGAAATCTGTGGACAGATGGGAGTTAGATCCAACTCGAGAGGGAAAACAAGGAATCTGAATTGTGCGGAGGACTTAGTCTGGGGAGGGGGGAAAGTAGCTCGAGGGAGGAGTGGTCCGGTCTGGGCTGAGAGGGGATTCCTGAGACTGAGATCCAGAAGGGGAGACGTGGAGAGAGCTGAGTTTGCTGAGATCCAGAGAGCTTAGGTGGGCAGCTGGAGGTGATTCTGGCCAGGGAGAAGCTGAGAGACAAGCAGGTTGGAGTTCCAGAGAATAGCCAGTCGGGGAGGAGATGCAGGAAGATAATAAACAGGCAGGACAGAAAAATAGTCAAATAAAAACAAGTTAGTTTTTGTACCTGGTGGTTGCAACAAACAGACACCATTGAAGATAATCAGATGTGAGGAACAGAAAATGAAATAATTATTTTAATGTTTAGAGCAGCAGGAACTCCGAGAGTCTGCAGGCGCATCAGTGAGTTTGCGGCTGCTGCGCAGGGGGAGGGGGGAGGGCTGAAGCAGAAACTACCGTTGTTAAAAGAAATGTGTTTAACTTTGAAAATGTGGGCGCACTTTTAATTGTCAAAGACTCCAGCGAACCATTAGTTCATTTTGCTCAAATAGAAATAGAGGCCTGCCTCTAATACTGGCCCTCCTTCCAATAAAGGCCTGGAGCTTGATGAGCTTGAGTCAAATACAGGCCCGGGCCTGTATTAGAGGATTTACGGTATACATCATCAACTGAAGTAATGGAAACATTTTTTATTCATTATAAATAAGGACTGAGACTTGTTTTTACTCTGATTTCATGTAGAAATGAAACATTCTCCTGAGACCTGAGCCTTTTTCAGTGTGAATGCTTTTTATTTCTCCTAGTTATTTCAGATTAGCAGGACTTCATCAACATAAAAACAAGTTAAATGGAACAGAGAATAATGTTTTAAACCAAATCTAGTCTCTCTAAGGAAATGAAAACCAGTTTAAGTTGAACAGAGGAAGCTATCTTTGGGGGACGTAGGAGGACAGTTCCTGCTCCTGTCTGGTCTATTCCACCAGGAGGCGCCTGATTGTCCTCCCCAGGTGTACCTGCCATTCACCTCACCTGTCCAACCTGCCTGGCTCTGACTCAGCCTGCTAAGCCACGCCTCTGTTTGTGCTCCACCGCTCCCTGATGGATGCCCCGCCCCCTGCAGCAGCATTGGGATACGCTGCAGCGTGTCCTGTTCAAACACACCACTTCTCTGCTCTGCTCCCTCAGGAGAGTGAAGGGCAGAAAGCTGCTTACAGGCGTCCATGTGGCTAAACACCCTCTTCCTTTTCAGAGTGTGAGGACCTGCAGGCCAGGCTGGTTCAGGATCAGTGTCTTCTTACATCCTGCCTCCTGACTGAGTGTGGGACCTGAAGGACGGCAGCACTGAATGGACACAACATGGGGTCAGATGAGGCTTACAACTTTGTTTTCAAGGGTGAGTCCATATTTTCCCGACTTCGATTGATCCCTGGACACTCTGGAAGGTGTCCTATTATAACAACTCCATCGACGTCTAATTATACTTCCTTGTTTATTATTAACCGCCAAGTTTCCAGGACTGAGTTTGCTGACTGTCAACAGAATGCAAAGCAGCACGAATAAAATACAGCCAAGCATTGAGAGAGCATGAACATTCAGATTATTGTCAGACGACTGCCTTTAGTTATATCAGTTAGATTTAAACATTCAGGTCAGTTATTATTATTATTAGTAGTAGTAGTAGTAGTAGTAGTATTAATAATGTCTTAGTGAAGTGAACTTCATTTTTCTGGAAAAAATGTAACTTTAAAACTAAAAAATTGTGTACAAAACTTTGATCCTTAAAAAGTAAAAACGATTTAAACGTAAATCAAAAGTTCTGCATTTGAATTATATCATTAAAGAAATTTTGGAGTGATGTTATAGAAGAGCAGATGTTTTATCCAGATGTTACTGGGCGCCTCCTCACATGTGACATTAAGGTCTTAAGTTTCATGGACAAAAATGTCAATTCAAGCTTCCTGGAATCTAAGGAACAGAAACTAAAATATGCTCTAAAATTATTCAAAAACAACAGAAGCAACAGAGAAACCTGGTCTTAAAATGAACAAAGTAGCACCTGTGGACCACAGCCTGTGGTAATGACAGCACACAGTGAGCGAGCATTGGCGTCCACCCTCACAGCTTCCATGGAAACTCAGAGGTTTGGTCTTGGCCTGGAGCTGCTGATCAGATGTTTCATTAACATCTGATCAGCAGCTTCACCTGGAATGTGAGTCTCCACATTCTGGTGCTCTGTCAGCATGCAGCCTTTGCAAGATTTAAAACCAAGTTTTTAGTTCAGTCGTTTTGCTGCTCCGGAGCATGCAAGTGTGTGTGTGTTACCACAAGGAGGACAGACATTAGAAATCACTGAAGCAACAGTTGCTGCCCATCAGTCTGGACAAGTTCAAAGGTCTTTTCTAAACTACTAGGACTCCACCTGTCACACAGTAGTGGACATCTCTTCAAGTTCACCATGAGGGCAAAAGTCAGCACTTGAAGGAATGTTAAAAAGATCCATCTCTGATGCTGCAGGCCTCAGTTAGCACATAGACATGAATATGTAGTTGCCCCATCAGGTGCTGGAGAATGTAACAGCGTAACCGCCATATTGGGTGGGTTTCCTCACTCTCCAAACCTAGCTAGAGTCAACCCAACAAATTAGATTTGTAAAGTTTAATTGGAATAAAACACAAGACCTCTAGAACACTGAAAGGTGTTTCTCAATGTCAAGGAACCTCGCCTTAATGCCTTGGTCCTGCCCCGGTTGCCTAGGAGATACGTCATCAGGAACCGCCAAGGCATGTTCCAATCGGTTCATGTGCTACCGAGGCTTCTGTTCTCCGTTTGTTAGCTCTTTAGCTAGCTGACCAAGGATACACAGGAGGTGTCTTGTAGCCTAGCCTTGGTCAACAATTTCCCAGAATTCAGTGCGATAATTTCAAAAGGATGGTGGATCAGTAGCTAGCAGCTACTTCGGGGGCAAATTTCCAGTTTAAATGACTTGACTACAAACCTTTACCCATAATGCACAGCAGCAGGATGTGTCAGCACAAACTGTCAGCAGGGCAGTGGACGGCTGTGAACTCCTCTAGAGTCAACGATTAGCCATCTGCATTCTGCATCTCACTTTGTTTATCTCATATTTTATCTCAGTTTTGATTGGAAAAACAAAATTAAAAAAGTGTTTGTTTGGTTTTTATGACACAACAGCGAAAATTCCTCGTCTCCATATTAATAATAATAATAATAATAATAATATTTACACTTGTTCCTTTGTTGATAAATGAGACGATTCCAGAGCTGTTTTCAGCCTTCTTGTGTGGTTCTTCAGGCCCTGTCTGAAGAGGCTCTTAGAAACTTTAACCAAAAGAAAAATAACTAGAACCCGAGTCACACGAAAGCAAAGTATCTGCAGTTTTCCACATTTCTGCAACACCTGGACCACGTTTCCATATCATTTCAGGACCAAAGTTCAAGATTTTGGAGCTGAGCTGATTTGTTAATTTAGTTTTGTTCCAAATCCACCAGAAAACAAACATTTCTAAATGTTTAAGCCAATTTCTTTAAAGGCATAAAGTAGCACATTGCACTGCCCAGCCAAATAAAAAAGTCACCACAAAAAAAAAGGTCACGCTAATTTTTCTATGGACCGCCTTTAGCTTTGATTACGGCACACACTCGCTGTGGCGTTGTTTCGATAAGCTTCTGCAATGTCACCAGATTTGTTTCCATCCAGTGTTGCATTCATGTTTCACCAAAATCTTACATTGATGATGGGAGAGTGACCGCTGCACAAAGCCTTCTCTAGCACATCCCAAAGATTCTCAATGGGGTTAAAGGAATGGTGGAGGATGTTTCTGATTTTCAGGAAGGAACCGCCCTCTCCATGTTTTGAAAGAAATCACACTCTGTTTACAAGTAGCTACCTGCCTTGCAGCATTTCTTCTTGCAGTAATTTGAAATGAATTTCTCCAAGTAGCATGCTGAACTTTAGCTTACCTGTCGAGCAGAAAACTGGCGACAGAGGCGTCTGTGCTTTAAATGCTTTCTAAATCAGAGGCATTGGGGAAACTTCCTGTCTTCGCGTTACAAACTAAGTGAGGTTAATATAAATTCCTTCACTGTAGCATGTTTGTTCATTAAGTCTCACAGATTCCCTTTCTGTAAAACTAATCAGTTAATCTGATACCAGAGACTTCACCTGCAATGCAAGTCTCCACATTCTGGTGCTCTGTCAGCATGCAGCCTTTGCAAGATTTAAAACCAAGTTTTTATTTGTTTTTAGCATCAGTCCTTTCATGATTAACGTGCAACATTTTATTTGTAATATTTATTGTTTTCCTCCTGACCCTGAGGTTGAATATTTGAGGTGTTTTCCAGCAGTAGTGTTTTCAGCTCTGAAGGTCATCAAAGCAAAGGCAGAAACAAATGGAGCCTCGCTGCACCCTCATCAGGATAAACCGACCCGACCTGTGGAGCCGTTTGGGCCGCTCGTCCTGTATTTCCATAGAAACTACAAGTATTGTTTGCTTAAGAAGTTACTCAGTAGCAGGAGAAAACGAGGAAAGCAGCTCAGTTAGAACTGGTCTTACAGTGAACAATAACCCAAAACAAGGCAAAGGAAAAACTGCATGTAAGTATTCTGTCATGATCCCAGAGCTCAGGTTAAACATGCAGCTAGTAAAAGTCGGATTTTAGGGGAATCAGCAGGAAAAAGGAGCAAATTTCTAAAATAAATCAATCCAATTTTATTTAAATAATGATTTTTACTTTTTATAAATTAAAGTTTTGTTGTCGCTGGAGCAGTTCGCAGCCTTGTGTGAAGCAGCTGGGATGAGAATCACATCCTCTAATTGCGGAGGGGCATGGAGTAGACCTGCTGCTCCTCCACATCAAGAGGGGCCAGTTGAGGTGGCTCAGGCATCTGATTAGGATGCCTCCTGGATGCCTCCCTTGTGATGTTTTTGGGCACATCCAACCAGGAGGAGACCCAAGTGAAGACCCAGGACACACTGGAGGGACTATGTCTCTCGGCTGGCCAGGCCTTGGGATTCCCCTAGAAGAGCTGATTGGCTCGATTAGAATTCTCAGGGGCTGGGGATATTTCAGTAGGAGAGTTCCCAGATCCAATGCTTCCCATAAGGAAGCATGGGGCTGGCTGGTCCGGCTAGGCTCAACTAGCTGGGGAGAGGGAAGTCTGGACCTCTCTGCTTAGGCTGCTGCCCCTGCGACCCGACTCAGATAAGCAGCTGAAAATGGATGGAGGTCATGCGTGATTAAACTCAACACGTGATGAAAGAAAGAAAACGATCTTTTACATAAGACCTTTCAAGATAAAAATCATGAGGTGCTTCACAAAAACCAAAAATTAAGATATAAAAAATATTTCAAAAAAGATTAAAATTTATGTTTAAAATTAGGGGAAAAAAGTGGTGAAAAAAGGCAAGTAAAAGGGGGGAGAAAATGAATAGAAAAGAGGGAGATCAGTGGATCCTGGGAAAGGCGGAATAGGTAGAAGGAGCAGAATAAGGAAAAATGTGATGACAAAGGTCACGCAAAAGCCAACTTGAGCTTGTTGAGCAACTGAGTGTGTTGTAAAGCGCCTTGGGGGGTTCCAGGACTCTAGAAGGCGCTATATCAAATACAGGCCATTTACCATTTGTGTTCAGCAGTTTTTGGAAAAATGACATTAATATATATTTTTAAAAAGTTTCTTGTCTTGGGGTGTTTAGTGTGGCCATTTGAAGCCATTGGTGTGATTTTGTGTGGCCAGTAGAATTTTGTCCCTGACTTGTCTTTAAATGTTTTATTTTAGAGTTTTACTCGTGTGAAGAATGACAAAAATACATGGATAAAAATATTAAAGAGCAAGTCACCCCCAAATCAACTTTTTTTATTGATGAACTATATAAATGCGTGTCAAATCGTGCTGCAGACATGTGAAGTCAATAATTTTGCACTTTAGTGCATCTTACCCCTTCTTTCCACCGAAGTCGTCAGCAGCACGTTACTGCAGCAGCACGTTACTGCAGCAGCACGTCTTGCTCGCGTAAGCTGCTGCTTGGCCCTTCCCACGAGACGCGAAGCAGCAGGGGAGCAGCTGTCACCGACAGAGCACAAAGTCACACGAGTGACTTCGTCAGTAAACACAACAACAAGCAGGAGAAAACTACAACATGGCTCCAAAAGGTTTGTGTTTTATGTTCTGTCCGTTTTATAATCGCCAATACGGACCTGAAAAACAAAGGAGACCGCTAGCTAGGTGATAACTTCTCACGGGGCCGCACAGTTAGTAACTTTTTTTTAAAGTAAAGCAACCGGAAGGCAGAAGCTGCACTTCTTGAGAGTCCTGAAGTGGAATAGGCTGCAGACCAACCTCTTGGTGTCTTTTTATCGAGCAGTCATTGAGAGCGTGATGACTGACGCTATCCCTGTGTGGTACGCGGGGTGCACAGTAGCTGATAAAAACAGATACCAGAGGGTCATTAGAGCGGCGGAAAAGGTGATTGGATGCACCCTTCCCTCCTTGGACACTATCACCCTGCAGAGGTGTCTCACTAGAGCAAGGACCATCTCCAGGGACATTTACCACCCAAACCACTACCTTTTTGCCATGCTGCCCTCTGGGAAAAGGTTCAGATCCCTCAGCTGCAGGACCGACAGACTGAGGAAGAGTTTCTTTCCCTGGGCTATTAGAACCCTGAATGGACAGAAAAATCAACCCTATTGATATTATTTATTGTATTTTGTAATGTTTTTGTTTTTATTGCATGGTGCATATTGTACTTGTTTTAGCTATTTTTCTTAGTATTTTTAGCAGATGCCTAATGTGGAGCTCTAGGAAATTTCGTTGAATGTGCAATCATTTAATGACAATAAAGGATATCTAATCTAATCTAATCTAATCTATTCTGAAAATCTCGGGAGCTTCGCTCCGTTTCTGCGTCCGATTTCCTGTCTTTCCTTCCCCAAAAATGTTGAACTTGAACCGTTTCAGAGGCGTAGAAAATAGAACCGGCGCGTAAGGGCCACGACATGCTGCTCCTGAGACGCGGCCGACTCGCGCTGCTGACGGCTCTGGTGGAAAAGGTTCTGTTGACCACAGCGGTTCCTATCAGCAGCTATGACGTGCTAGCCTAGTGAACTAGACCAAATTCTTGCTTTGCAAAGAATGGTCTAGGCATGCTCCATTGGAACCTCAGCAGCTCCTACCAGGACTCTGGCTAGCCAATCACAGCTCTCTAGAGGGGTTTCAAACACATAAAGAGCTGTGATTGGTCCATAATGGTGGGCCAATCATAGTGCTCTATCTGCTTAGTGAACAAATCACAGAGCTTTATCCGCTTTGTGGGCCAATCAGGGCACTCTATATGCCTGGTGGGTGGGATGATGCAACAGAGTGAAACAAGAGTATGTCACATTCATTGTCCAGTGGAATGCGGAGATCATTTGAAAGACAACGGTAGAAGCCGCCCCACAACCGAGAGCCGTCAATGGAGCATGGCCAGACTAAATAATACATTTATTTAGTCTGGCTTGCCAGGCTAATGACGTGCTGCTGCAGTAACGTGCTGCTGACGGCTCCGGTGGAAAGAAGGGGTAAGTTAAAATGTAAAAATTCTGCCTAAAACTGTCAGTGGTGCGCCCTCTTCAGGTAAAACCTCTACACTGCATTTGAATTTAAATCTACCATTGCTATTGGCTAAGAGGTACACTATGATGCTAGCTGGTACATCATGATGTCACAATGTCATTGTGAGTCGGTGTGTGTGTTTTTGTTAGTGACTCTACCCTCTCGGTCTGCCAGGGAACAGCATTTGTTGCATTTTTCAAACAGGAAGTGGGAGCGGAGTAAGACTGGTAGGGGGTGTCTTACCGCCTAAATGTTTTCTTTTTAACTGTAATTTGTTAGGAAAACATCATATTGTCTTTTTTTGTAAAGAATGTGAAACTACATAAAACCAACATTAGACTGCCAAAAAGCACAACCGTTCTTAAATATGAACATTTTTAGATGTATTTGCATAACTAGCAGCCATTTCCATTTGTATAAATGTGGAATTATCCTGTATATTTTGTTAGTTATTCAAAATGTTGCTTGCTATTTGTTCAATAAAGTTCTTGTATTTTGCCCCATTTAATCAAAATCAAGAGCTGCTGGGGGTATCTGTTTACTAGCTAATATTTTTGCTTTTATTTTACGTTTCCTTTGGCAATACAAACATATTTTTCCCTGAAAAGTGTTTAGATTTTGTACTACAGGACTACAACCACAAGTTTGTTCGGACCAATCAAAACTTTCAGTGTCAACGTGTTAAAGTAACCTTTACATTTTAACTTCCATAAGTTCTACGTTCAGCCAATCATCTAGTGTGATGTCATCGGCAGGCACAGGACCCCGAGCAGATCCGGTACCTACACCGTAAACGTTGCTCTGAAGTATCATTTAGGCTACTTTTCTTTCTGATTGTGTAAATCCAGCTTATCATGGTGATTTCACAAATGTCCAAACACTTTTTTAAATCCCCTTCACACCCAAACTCCACAATTAAAGGCTTATTTCATCAGAGCTTCAGGAACAAGCTGTAACTCCATCTGTTCCACTTATGAGCAGACTTCAGATCTTCTGTTGTCCTAAGGTGGTCTTGTGTTCCTGTCTGGACGGGCGTAGCCAAGCCTCTGCTCTCGGAGTCAGACACTCAGAACTGAAATCCGAATATTAGTCACAGAGAATCAGGGTGTGTGTGTGTGTGTGTGTAATACTGTAATACTGGTTTCTCCTCCCAGAATGAAAGGGAACAGCTGCTTAACTTGCTCCACCTGATTTGGACTCGCCTTGCCCTCATCCAGGTTGTTGAATTTACAAAAACAAAGCATCACTTGTGACAGGTTTTTGTTTCCTGTTGGAAAATGTACGACTTACACGTTCTCCATCACCGTTACGTAGTGTTTACTTCAGTGTATGCATTATAATGAACCCTGTGATGTAATTCTCCATGTCTCAGACAGGCAGCTTATGGAGCAACTGTGGAGAGAACACACCTGAAAGCTTTTATTATGAAGGATCACTTTTGCAATAACCAAACCAATAAAATTGAGGAAGAACTCAGAATCTTTATTGTGTGTGTTTCAGTCGTTCTAATCGGAGAATCTGGGGTTGGAAAAAGCAACCTGCTGTCCCGCTTCACCAAAAATGAGTTCAGCCACGACAGCCGCACAACCATTGGAGTGGAGTTCAGCACACGGACTGTTCAGCTCAACGGCTTGACCATCAAGGCCCAGATCTGGGACACAGCTGGGCTGGAGCGGTACCGCGCCATCACCTCTGCGTGAGTCCCAACGACCTTCACGGCTTCATTCGTGTGTTAGAAATTGGGGCAGCGCGATATTAGGAAAACCTGCTATATACGATAACAGTGATTAACATTGCAATGACAATATTACTTGCGATAAATGAAAACTTAACTCAGGAACAAAAATGATCAAAAATTTCAAAATGACAAAAAATCATTACAATTAGAAAAGCAAAATATGTGAGGAAAGGGAATAAGAAAATTAAAGGGGCATTATGGAAGTTTGACAGCCAAAACATGTATAGAAATAATACATTTCTTCTTCGTACATTCTCCTGCAATGCCCTGGTCCTGTAGAATGAGCCCTGACATTTTTACTGTGATTGCCTGTTTTTCTATAAAATCACAGAAAAAGAGAGCTGCTCGGGTCGAGCAGACTGCTTCATGCACGTTCACGCTCGGGCATAGCCCGTAGCATTTGCTATCCGTATCTTTAGCAGCAGAGAGAGAGGTAGTGCCACTTTGTCGCTGTTCCTAACGCCTAGTGACAAAGCTAGCTACATTTCTGAGGACCCTTAGCTACTTTCTGTTGAACTTTCTTCTAGATATTTCCTGCAAATTAGCAACAAAATAGCCATTTTCGCTCCGAACCGTTCTTTGAACGTTGTTTCAGCTGTCATCAAGGATATAAATTTTACAGATACAATGTATGTCACTGGCGCTTTAGCTCACCTAGTAAGACGTCGGACTCTTATGCGGAAGACCTGGGTTCGATTCTGGGTGTGAACGTAGTTTATTTAGAGTTTCTTTTTTACATTAATGGTATATTTTTTTACAGTAAGATACCCAAATTTTTATTTGAGACTCGCCGAACGGCATTGAATTCACAGATAAAAAAGATGTGGGTTCAACTTTCATTTTGGAACAATTTTTCAAGCAAAGGAAGGGAATGATCTGAGCATGCAGGAGGACTGACCCATCATAAACCTTTGTCAGCTGTGCTGAAGAGAAAGGTACAGAACCAAATTACTTAATTAGCTGAGCGTTCTCCTGTCCTCCCCCTCCCCCCCACACACACACACATAAGGGACTGTCTCAGCTGTTATTTTCGTTAAGGAGTGTGCACGTACAGCATGCGCGCCTCGTGCACGAGCCTACTATTGAAGCTGCCGTTACGCTTTTGGCCTGAGGGGCAATCGCGAGCATAAAAATTCAAAACTCCGTAAAGTCCCTTTAACAAGAAAAGGCAATCAGTGGATCCCGTGAAATGCAGAAAGAGCAGAACAAAGCTAACTCAGGTGTTTGCTAACCATCAAAATGAAATGCTGTCCACCTCGGGGGCGGGCATCTAACCTATGAGAACCCACCCAATTGGCCAAATGGGTGAAGAGCTCTATTTGATTTGTTAAAAAAACATAATTCTTCCGTTTGATTGACAGAATGCATTATGTGTAGCAAACATTTGAGCTGACCATTCATTGCGATATTTATCTGTTCTTTGCGATATGCATATTGCGCATGCTGAAATATATAACGATATATTTGCGATATATTGTGCAGCCCTATTAGAAATACTCAGAAAGGCATTCCGTGTGTCCCAACTCTTGTTAAGGGGACTTCCTGCTCTAGAAAATCAATGTGTTTGACAAAATAAACCATTTCCTTTCACTTCCTGTTCCTTTGCTGAGTCATTCCAACAATTTGCAGATTCATGTTTAAAACAAATTTATGGTGATGGTGAGGCCATTCATTCAGGAACCTTCTGCAACAAATAAAATGGAAATTACAAAACAGGAAGTAACAACTGAATGAATTATATTCTGTTTAAAGGACTCAGGTATTTCTGTCCCATGTATCTTGGAGTAAGTGCACCTTTAGGTGACACAAGCTTGTTCTCCAGCTCCGCTGGTTGTTGAGCAATTTGTGTGTTAGCATCTGAAACGGGTTATGTTATCAGCCCATACACAGGTGAGGATGTGCTCTTACCCTCCCATCCACTAAGAAACCACTCACCTGGAAAGCGGCAGCGGACACTCTGAGGCTCTGGTTCTGAACTGAGCCCTCGGTGGGCCTCGCTGCTATCTGAACATACCACAGATGTCCTCTTTTTAATTAAACTGGATGGATTAACACTGGAAACCAGTTTGGAAACAATAAAGCCATGTCAGTTTTATTTTTCAAACATGAAAGAGTCTAAGGCTACGCTACACAGCTGGATTAGCTCTTTTCTTGTCCGCCTGGCTTTTGCAGTAATTGCTCACCGACTTACTCCAGTATGCAAATTCCTCTCCAGTGGAATTTCCCATTTATCCTGCAACAACCATCTAAAACCTATTAAAGTGGAAATAATTAGGCTGCTGGAAGAAGGAAGCAGCGATGTAATTGATTAGTTAATAACGTCAGTGCAATCAGGGCTTATTAATCATTTTTAAATCGACAGAAAGATGAATTCGCTATTATCAATAAAGCTGCCATTGTCTGGATTTTTTGGTGGTAAATCAAACAAATATATCAGATATCAGAGTGTTCTCTCCTATTGGAGGAAACCTACTCCTGAAGCCAAAGTTGAGATGTTTGGCACAGCTTCAACACTCTTGTTGCATAATTCTCTGCTGCAGCTGACAGATTTAAGAGAAAGATGCA
Organism: Nothobranchius furzeri; assembly: GCF_043380555.1. NCBI lineage: Eukaryota > Metazoa > Chordata > Actinopteri > Cyprinodontiformes > Nothobranchiidae > Nothobranchius > Nothobranchius furzeri. Next base: position 61,145,259 of record NC_091745.1, on the reverse strand, counting down.
GGAGAAGGTCAGATTTAGAAGAACACCAGAAAAAAACGAGCCTTCTTTTTCAGCTGTAAATAAAAATCAACATAATGCTCTCTGCAGGCTCAGTGTCGATGTCTTACCTCCTCTTATTGCGCTTTAACGCTTTGTACGAGCAGTTCTGATGCCAGGTTTACAGCTGCAGTAGTCCTAAACGCTTCTAAGATCCAAACAAAATTGGATCACAATTATTTTTTATGATCTTAATGCTGGGAATGAGCTTCAAAAGACCACAAAAACCTGCAGCTAATTTCTTCTAAAAGACTTATTTTTAGGGACAATGTTGTTAATCTGTCTTGGATTTGGTTAGTGTATTTTATGTCTTGCTAATTTTTATGCAGGCTAAATGGCAAAATAGTCTTCTACCTCTATTTCCTGACGGGGAACGCTCAGATTAGATCTACATCACACTGAAAAGCACTGATGGACTCACCCATCTTGGCTTGAGACGGGAAAGGCTGTTGTTGATTTATCTTCCAGGAGAGAACAGACCTCATCTCGGCTAGTAGAAGCTAACCGTTTGCATTAGCGGCTCCACCACACCGCTGAACTCCTTCAGACTCTTATTTGTGGAAACATCAGTGTTGGAAAGCAAATTGAGGCAGTGGTAATGTCATGTTGCTGTTAGCCAATGCAAGACAAGATATCCGAATATCAGTAAATAAGACTTCAAATCCTGCCATCTTCTGCTGCCGTCTGCACCAGCTAACTTCTACATCCTGAAACAAGACAACCACAGCTTTTTCCCTCAGAGATCACAAGGTCTCCATATAGAGACCACTGCAAATGTATTGAAAAAAAAAAACAAGCTTCAGGCTTGATTTGCATCCCAAACCAGAAACTAAATAGAATGTAATTAAACCTAAGGGTGAAAAAGAGGCAACGTCAAAACATCAGAAGATCAGAATAAACATTCTTTCATTCAGTTTTTTGGCTGCTGATCTGGTTCAGGGTTGCAAAGGTATCATCTCAGCAGTAAGGCCCAAACCCTTTCTACAGCAACATGGAAGGATCACAGGTGTTCCATTGGCCAAAGTGGAGATTTATATCTTCCTGCGATGTCCTAAAATCTCTTTTTGGTGTTCAATCAAGCACAAGTTGTTTTCATAGGCCACCAGCCCCTCCGAAGATTTATTTTCTGATTTGTAAAAACTTAAAGGAAAAGGATTTTAGTGATGATCGGTTTGAGAGAAATTTTTAATTTCATATTGTTTTAAATAGTTCAATGTGACAATGAGGCCATGTAATCCATACAAGGAAGTTGGGAACGCTCCACAATGCCGTTTGTACCGTCTCACCATGCAGCCGCTGCTTGAGATCCAAGCTGAAGGTCAATCCAGAGCAGCCAGTTAACCTGTCGTGAATGTTTATTATTATTGTGGAGTAAAGGGAGTACCCAGAGACAAGCAACCCAAGGAACACAAGCTCCAGCTGTGACTCAAACCCAAGACCTTTATGTTTGATACATCCGTGGTAACCGGCTGTTCCACTGTACAGAAACAGGGTGTTCCACATAAATCATGTGCTGATGGAGAAGCTCTAAATATGGTGTTCTTTTTTCAGGTATTACAGAGGTGCCGTTGGAGCCCTGGTGGTCTATGACATCACCAAACATCTCACCTATGAGAGTGTGGAGCGCTGGCTGAAGGAGCTGTTCGACCATGCTGACACCCACATAGTTGTAATGCTGGTGGGAAACAAAACTGACCTGGAGTCGGAGAGATCGGTGCCCACGGAGGAGGCCAAAGACTTTGCAGGTAAAGGTTTGGTTTCTGCTGCGGTCACTCAGAATTCTTATCTATTAATCGAAGACCAATTAGATTATTTCGCTTTCCAAAACTCCAGACTTGGATGTGCATGTGTGATACGAAAACAACATTTATAAGATTTCACATCTCGTGGCACTAAATGTTGTCAATTTGTTTCTCTTTTAGAAAAGCAAAACTTGTTGTTTCTGGAGACCTCCGCTCTGCAGTCTACTAATGTGGAAGCAGCGTTCAGCAGCGTCTTAGCAGGTAAACCTTCATTTTGCTCTGCTTATAGGTACAACAGAGCACACACGGCTGGTTTCTAAGGCCTCCTTTTGTAATATGTGTCTAAATGCAATCCCTGTTTTGGGGATTAGACAAACACTGTTTTTAATCCTGCGAAGAATATTCTTTAAATGTGCTCATTTCATGCCACAGAGATTCACAGGAAGGTGAGCAGTAAAGAAGTGGTCCGTGGCTCCCTCAACGCTGTGACCCTGAACAATCGCAGAGGAGAAAACACAGAGGAGCAGAAACCCTGCTGCAGGAACATCTGATCGCTCCGTCCCTCAAGGGCCCACCCTCAGCGCTGATCTGGGATCTGACTAGAGACGGGGCGACAGGGTGGCTCGACATGGAGAAGCGACGCTGGTTGGAATCACCAGAAGATGTGTGTGCTTGAACGTTTCAGCTGATGTGGCTAAAACCAACTTCAGGTTTTAAACAACAGCTGCTCCCTCTTGAATGACGGGCAAAACTCAAATAAATAAATCAACCTAAAATTAAATTATTTATAAATCTTTTAGAAAAGTCTGTGACACATAAATCCATCCTGTCATTTTTCAGATTGCAAATATTTCACAAGTGATTTTTTTTTAAATCAGCTGTTTGTTTATATTGTGTAAATGTAAGCGTCTGAGACGATTTGATGATTTTACTCCTTTATCGTTTTTCTGGTTTTGTTTCTCAATAAATAAGTTATGGAAACAAAAGAAATGTTAATGTTGTCTAGTAACCACAGATCTGTTCCCCTACAGGTGACCCTTGGATGTTTTACATAATAGGAACAAAAATTACAATTTTATTTGGCTTTTTTTCTTTTCTTTTTTTTTTTTTTTGTATAGAAAAACCCATTTTTGTCTTTCTGGATGAATGAATACATTTCTGTTTTTGGTAAAACAAGAAAATGCATATTTATATAAACAAAATTATCTTGTTAATATGCATGAAAATAAAATACAATAGATGCTTGTAAACATCTAGGAATCATAACTGTGCTCTTTGGTGTTTAAATAGGTCTGGCTACATTTTCTAATACAAACTTCACAATAAAAGCTCTCATGGCGCAACAATGATGAAAAAGCTCCAGATAAAGATCTGGATCTGGTTTTACAATCACCTCATTTTCCACTGAAAACTAATGTTTTTGTACACAAGCAACCAAAATCTTTGTTTCCTATTTAATTTCAGATTTTAAATATTCTGCCAGTTTATGGCTCAGACGGGGTCTGGAGAACCGAGGCATCTTATGCCAGACACTGGATATCAGCCTAAAAGTTCCTGAAACTGGGATTACATTTTTGTTCCCACTGAACGTTTTTGATGTTACAGACTTATTAAAATCAGCTCCTTGAGTTTTAGTAACAGTTAGAGGCCATTTAAGATTTATGATAAAGTAAACAACCAGGCGTAATATTGTTTAGAGAAGCTGTGATCTTTGATTGTTCAGGTTGCACCAGACCAGACCTGTCAGCAGCTGCAGAACCACACAGAAATGTTCATCAGGCTGATTCGTGAAACTTTACTGAGCGGGAAAAGCCTGACATTGACCTGGAGGCTCTGTCTGGGATGGTGGAGAACCGCAGAGGGAACATGGTCAGATGGGTTGGTTCTGTTGGACTTCAGATTATCCAGAAGCATCCATCACCACCTCCCATCATTATTAGATTATCATCATGAATGTTACTTTATATTTCATCCATCCTTTCTCTTCCGCTCATCCGGGGTTGGGTCGTGGGGGCAGCAGCCACTTGGGCCAGCTCCTCCGGGGGAACCCCAACGCATTCCCTGGCCAGCCGAGAGACATAGTCCCTCTAGCGTGTCCTGGGTCTCCCTTTAGGTTTTCTTGCAGTTGGATGTGCTTGAAAAGCCTAACCAGGGAGGCGTTCAGGAGGCATTCTAACCAGATGCCCGAGCCACCTCAACAGGCTCCCTCTCAATGTGGAGGAGCGGCGGGTCTACTCCGAGCCCCTCTGAACTTCTCACCCTATCTCTAAGGGAGAGCCCAGCCACCCTGAGGAGAAAACTAATTTTGGTCACTTTTATTCGCAATCTCATTCTTTTGGTCACTACCCAAAGCTCGCGACCATAGGTGAGGGTAGGAACGTAGATCGACCGGTAAATCCAGAGCTTTGCCTTCTGGCTCAGCTCGCTCTTCACCCTGACAGATGCAGCACCATTCCACCCATCGATCTTGCGGTCCATCTTTCCCTCACTCATGAACAAGACCCTGAGATACTTAAACTCCTCCATTTGAGGCAGGACCTCATCCCTGACCTGGAGAAGGCATTCTATCCTTTTCTGACTTAAGACCATGGTCTCAGATTTAGACGAGCTGATTCTCATCCCAGCTGTGAACCGTTCCAGCGAAAGCTGGAGATCACGTTCTGATGAAGCCAACAGGACCACATCATCTGTAAAAATTTATATTATTACATCAAAATCCAAATTACCTCAAATGAATACAATCAGCAAAGGACACTTGGTGTAAATAGAAAATAACGAATATCTAATGAAAGCGCTTGGATTGACGCTGTCTAGTCAGAGGAAATGTCATTTATCTCCAAACTTTAGGGATTATCAGAGATTATATGTTCATAATTTCTTGCATTAGGAATGAACAAGGATGTTCTACAATATAACATTTTACAACAGGAAGCTGTCATATATCAGAACTTAAAAAAACACATAAAAATAACATGTTTTTTTGTGTGTTAGGGGGTTATTTTTAAGTAATCTTAGATGCATTAAAGCCTGTTTTGGCACTATAGAGTAAAAATATGTAAATGGTAAAAGAACGTGTTTTCTGTGCTGCTAGGATCAATAGAAACCACTTATGTCTTGTTGGTTTGCCTTTTCAACACCTATAAACATTCCTTTATTCATATTTTATGTTGAAGATGTTTTATTGTTGCTGATGGACCTTTATTCCTACATCTGTCCCCATGCTATAACACCCTGAGTGAGATTTTATGTGTTTTTACTACAAAATATGAGAAAATGCTAAACTGTCTATAACAAAAATAGTGAAAACATGAATTTTTACAGACAAAAGAAAGAAAAAAATAGATTATTAAGTTTACACGTTGAAAAATGTTCTCTACGTTTGAGACTAATGGAAAGTGAAATACATTTTTCCCTTCTTCCATTTTCCTACAGCTCTCCGAGGTCAGGTTTCAGACATAACAGTCCACGAGGGAACTCCTAACATCCTTCTACCTGGCAACACACTCCAGCTCCTCCTGGGGGATCCCAAGTTGCTCCCACATTACAGATGATGCATAATCCCCAGCCCTGCTCCAAAGTCTCACTCAATTCCAGGTAAACTTACAAAGGAGGCAACCAGGATACCTGAACCACATTTTTGCATATGAAATCAAAGTTTACAGAAAATGTAAAAAATATCAGACTCACTGTGGAGCAGCTGCCTTGTAATAAGAAAGTTGCAAGATAAAATCCCAGCAGCCCTTCTGCATATTCCCTCCATGCATGAGAGTTTTCTCTGGGTTCTCCGGTTTCCTCCCACAGACCAAGAGCATGCATGTCAGGTTAAGATTCAGGTTTGAGTGAATGTATGACTGGTTACTTGTCTACACGTGTCCCTTTGATGGACTGGAGACCTGTCTAGGTTATTATTGTCTCACTTAGACGCCAGCTCCCTGAGACCTTAGTAAGGAATGAGAAAAGATGAATGGATGACTGATAGCAACAAACCTTATTTTTAAAAAAAGCAACCAGTTAAAATGTTTATTTGGTGAACTGGGTTAAATTTGATGCATTAGGAGTCAATCAGTAAAACTTCCCATAAATATTTTTTAATGAACAAATGTCAAATTACTCCACAGAAGGAGCAGATATATTCACATTAAAACGAGCTCTCTAATATTCTCCCAAAAACTACAGACAATTTTGATTTATTTTCATTTATTTGGGGTCAAGGTATGTTTTTTCCTGTCATCCTGAAAAGCAGCGTGAGTTTTCACCTACTAAATCACGTGACTTGAGATTTTAGATGTGATCCCGTTGTTCGCCAGTTGGGCTCCACTCACCTGAGGCCTGATTTTACCTGTTGCTGCTCAACGTCACCGAAGTTAACAGCTCGTAGCTCCATTATGAATGACAGCACAGCAGACCAATCAAATCATTGCAAGTGTATAGCTTCAAACGGCGCCTGACCAATGGGAGTGCGCCAGTAAAACTGACGTCATGCTACTGCCTCGGCAATGGCAAGTGACAGAGGACAAGGAAGACGGTGCTGAAGTTTCCTGGATTCTGCTCGTTATTGCGGATAATAACGATAAGAAAAACGTTCCCGCTACCGCCTCAGTTTTACTTTTACGGTGATTTTTTACGACGCTGTCGTTCGAGGGGGAGCTGACCATTTTCCGCGTGAAGCTAAAATTCGTTTGCGGTTGTTTTTTCGAAGTTGTTAAATACGACAGAAGTTTGTTCGGTTTTCCAGTACAAGCGTAGCGCCACCGACGAGGAGCGACCATGTCGAACAGGGAAGACGAGTATGACTACCTATTTAAAGGTGAGTTCGCCTTTTCTCTCCTATTTTTCCCTTCCAGCCTTTAGTTCGCGACGCTGGCTAGACGTCGCTTCACCTGTGAACAAGTGTCATTTGATGCCGGGTGGCTTTGGCCATCCTCCGCGCGCCTGACAGCAGGTCCAGATAGAGAGGATGACACCTGCTGCGAGGAGGGACTCTGGTGGGTGTAAGAGAAAACATTCCTTTAAACTCAGACGATCCCGGAAGGCAGTTTATGGGAAAGCATCATCTAGCAGGATGCTGGTCGTCAGAGGTCAGAGCAGCCTCCACCCGCCCAACGAGAAGACCAGACCTTACTGCTTTACTGGAGCTTCCAACACCAGGACAGTTTGCCCCCCCCACCTTAGAAATAAGTTTGGGAAACAAACTCTATCTTGTTTGACTGAATTCCTGGACGTTGACTGAATCATTCTGTCTGATACGAAAACCACAGCAAATGAGTCAATACAACATTCATACCAGGTCTATTATTCATGGGTTAGTGAAACAGTAAAGTTTCACTTTCACGTTTTTTCTTCAAAACTTTTTTTTATTTTATTGAAAACTAATTGTTTTATTCCTAATGATTATACCATTTAAGCCAGTAATTAAAAGTTGTTCAGCTCTAATGGAACCTCATCCTCCAAAACATTTAAATTAGCCTGTTCTGTTATTCAATGTTGTTATAAGCTAATTATTTAAACTCTAAATTTATGATGATGATTATTAATCAAAATCTAGTAAGACCACGAAAGTATCTTAACCCCTAATGAAGACATCTTTGTTGCCTTAAATGTGCAACAGTAGTGAAAATATATTTCAGAAGCAGCTTTAGGAAATTCTAACTTGGCATAAGTCTTGTTTCATGTTAAATTAGGACATCATTGTATGGAAATGACATTTGCATTAAACAAATGTTTACCTTTAAAGATTTTATTTGCAGCTTCTTAGTTAAAATAACATTTGATTTAATTTCTTCTCTAGATTTGAAGACTTTTATATTATAAGTTTGCCATCACCACTGTTCATCTGGTTTGATGCAGCATTTTCCCAATTTCTGTTATAAATAGTTTCACAAAAGGGAAGGGAACTGAAGTGCTATTGGCCTTTTTAAACACCAAACAGCATGTGTTGTTAGACTGGAAATACCTGCATGAGGTGTGTGTCTGTGGACAGAGGTTTGTCCCAGAGGAAAGACGAGATTCACATACACACACACACACACACACACACACACACACACACACACACACACACACACACACACACACACACACACACACACACACACACACACACACAGGTGTGTGGCTTTCTTCTGATGATAAGATTCATTTGAACCCTTAGCACTTGTGCAAAACTGCTGATTTTGAAGTAAAATAGCTGAAAATGTTGTTTAAATCCAGAAAGTTTGTCACCTTTCTGCCATTGTTCTTTTCTTACAACTTGAATCGAGTTGGGTGAGTCACATTTAACGTTTTCCTACAGAAAGAGACGTCGGCACAGGAAGCAGTTGTGCTCGGTCTCGTTTGTTAAATCAGCCAAAAGAACCTTTTAACTTTTGAATCACTACCATACCAAAGCAATTCAATCAAAACCAGTCGTTTCTTTTATTTCCTTTATTTTTTTTATCTCAGAAATATTTAAAGTACTAAAAATGAAAAAAAAAATCTATGGTATTTTACCCTCCTGAAATAGACACGTCGTCTTTTCAACCGTCCACTCGTGCTGTAATCTGCCTATATTAACTAGGGATGTCCTGATCCCCAGATCGGGACAATTTTTTCATATTTTTCAGTGATTGGAGATCGCCAGTTATAACTGACGAGTCTTGCTGATCTCCCGAAATAGACTGAGAGCACGTTAGCATATGCTACGTTATAGGGCTGGACGATAATTCAATAGTTCAATATATCTATCAATAGACATGTGGTGCGATAGGAAAAAAATTGGTCAATAAAACTTTGATAAAAAAGTTTCCTTTTTTCATTTTAACCTATTAGGTAGCAGCGTACTAGACTCACTACTTACTCCTAACCATTCAAAACAACAGACTCGGGCACGCTAAGTCACCAGGCCCTCCCCTCTCAAGTCAAAACAGAGCATGAGGCAGCAAGATGTCTCGGTGGGAAGAGGCGGAGAAAAAATAAAATACCAAACATAAAATAGCCACATGTAAAATATATTTTCAACTATTAATAAAATATTTTTCAAGAATTAGCAATATAAAAATTTTTTTTATCGATATACTTTTTTTTTTCTATATCGTCAAGCCCTACTACTTCCTGGGGAAAAACTCCTATAGAGGGCTCCTTTTTCTGTGGGATAGTCTCGCCCTGTTAATGGTCGGGTTTTCCAAAAGAAGTCAACCAAATGGATGACGACTCAAGCAACGCTTTATATTTATCCAGATGTCTGGGACACTTACCGAATTGCTCCGCTCTTCTGTCGGCTCTCGTGAGTTTAAATCCTTCAGGCAAACCTCAGAGTCTCCTATATGCTTGTTCATCCACGTCTCCTTAAAAAAAAAACAGGCTGTCAGTAGTCCCTCAGCAGCCGGGTCAGTGCTGAGAGCTTGTCCATTTTATTGGGGACATTTCCCGAAATCACAAAGGGTATGGTTTATATCGCCGTTCCCTCTCCAGAGCTTAATTCAGGAGGTAGAACTGGGTTTCCGTGTAGAGAGCCAGCGTAAGCAGCACCCACAGCAGATCCCTGCAGTAGACAATTGATTAATGCGTGGAGCTTCAGGAGTTTCCCAGAGCCCTCCCAGAAAGTTCCATAATCAGTAAAAAAAATTAACACTGTTTCCTTTCCTGGAGCTTACATCCCGCTTTGCTGTATCTTCGTTTCTCCGTTATCCTGGAGGCAGAACCAACGTTTCTCGTGGAGAAGTGTTCTGCAGTAAGAGAGCTAGCGTTAGCTGCACCCACCTTAAGGGCATTAAAACATGCACAGAAGAAAAAGCAAAGATTTAAAAGAGTAACAAAGCGAGAGCTGCTGTTGATGGCTGCAGCCCACCTCGTGCTCTTTGTAACCAAACGCGATCTGACCTTTTTCCTACTTGGAGTCCATCTTCACAGAAGCTATTCACCACTAAATAAAGCTACCGGAAATATAACACTACATTCGGTTTCAAAACAGGAAGTTGATTACATGGGATTTACAACAATAATGGTAATGCTTATTAATGAAATTAGTCTTAGAAAGTTAACTGGGGTTACTTGCTAAAAATATATTTCAGCTTTATACATTTCAATAGTAAAGGCAAAGTATTGGATCGGGACTCAAAATCGGATCAGATTTGAAGTTAAGAGATCGAATCAGAAGCCTACAATGCTGATCGGGACATCCCTAATATTACCAGCTCTACAACAGTGTCTTATGTTTATGTTTATATATTTAGCAGACGCTTTTGTCCAAAGCGACTTAACAGTGATAATCGACATGTTGCCCTTTAGGCTAAAAACAACAACAACAAACAATTTCCAGTCAGTCGTAGGTGGCAGTCTTGGTAGTCCAGCGCTTAAGGCATCTTTCTGCCATTTCAGTTTTGCCATGTGCTGATGTGGGTACGAATCCCAGTGGCGTCGACAGTAATTTTTTAGCCAGCTGAAGCAGATCTCATGTTTTTATATTTGGTCATTTCCAAGCAGCGTTTTAGTTTATTTACTCAGCTCACCTCACATGGACTCACACTGGCTAAATAAACAAAGAAGGCAAAAAACAACATATTAGTCCTTGTATTTTAAAGAGTTTACCAAGAAAAGGATTGAAAACATCATACTGACAAGCGCAGCTAAAAAAGAAAGTTTCTCCACAGATCGTGTAATTATAGATTCACTAGGATAAATACAATAAAATTTATCTCTCACCAAATAGAATATTTACTAAGAAATCACAATGTAACCATAGAAACACTACTTGGTGTGTGTGTGTGTGTGTGTGTGTGTGTGTGTGTGTGTGTGTGTGTGTGTGTGTGTGTGTGTGTGTGTGTGTGTGTGTGTGTGTGTGTGTGTGTGTGTGTGTGTGTGTGTGTGTGTGTGTGTGTGTGTGTGTGTGTGTGTGTGTCTGTGTGTCTGTCTGTCTGTCTGTCTTCTCGATCCCCAGTGAGTCGTGGAGGATGGCTGCTTATACTGAGCCAGGATCCTCTAGAGGTTTTTTCCTGTTAAAAGGGAGTTTTCCTCTCCACTGTCGCCGCATGCTTGCTTAGTATGAGGATTGCTGTAAAGTCACTGACACTAGTCAGTGACTCGATGCAATTTGCTGGGTTCCTTATATAGGAAACTTTTTTCTGATTGGCTTAATGAATTGACCTGTATTGGGATGTTTATTATGTGAAGTGCCTTGAGACGACTCTTGTCGTGATTTGGCGCTATATAAATAAACTTGAATTGAATTGAATCGGGATGTGAACCTGTGCAAAACTGCATGCCAGCCCAGCACTCTTATATAACAAAGAAGTCTCTCATTATTCTACTCAAATTTTCAAACTCAACAAAAGTTGTGTGTGTGTGTGTGTGTGTGTGTGTGTGTGTGGGTGTGGGTGTGGGTGTGGGTGTGGGTGTGTGTGTGTGTGTGTGTGTGTGTGTAATGAAGTTAGGTGGCAAAGGGGTTAAGAGGAGTTGCGTAATGATTTTTCTCTTCCGTGCTGCTGAGAATGATCCAATGGCCATGCCACTTCTTGTACCTTCATAAAACCAATATCTGGATGCGTCCTTTATGTTTTCTGTTTCTACATCTGACTAAACTCAAGTAAATGAGTTTACATGTAATTCTGAGTGTTCTTTACTCAAAGGCTCAGTAAACCTACATTCCCTCTAGAATGGCCGATGGAGGTGCAGTTTCAACATTCCATAAACAACTTCCTGTTTCCCAACAGCAGGGTGGGAAGTTAGTGTAGCTGCTTCCCTTTGACAGACTGACTCACCTGATAATTGTGGAAGTAATTTTCTGACAGACGCCTACTCTCCTCCATCGACATGCTGGTTTGTTACAATGCATTCAGTTTAGGGCGTTGCAGGACTCTGAGCATTAAAGGAGCGGCGCCGGCTTATTGGAGGATCAGGGCGAGGCTGTCAGAACACCTCATCCTAATGACTCTTAATGGTGTTTTTAGTGTGAATGTTGGGTAATATCTGTTATTTATGCATAATTCATCTCCGTAGTTAATAAAACTAGCTAATACTGTTTTCCTGCTCATGAGTAATTTTGCTTTCTAATGGAGCTTTTTCTCTGCAACAGATTAGTGAGTCAGTAGAGATTTTAGTACATTTTTTTAATCTCAAAGGCCATTACTGTTAAAATAAACCACCAGTTGTTAATATAGGCAAGTTTTTAATATTTATTGTTTGAACCTCCTTTTGTCCTCTAAATGTTTAAATTGGTGTCCATCCTTCATGCCTGAATGAGCCATTTTTATCACCTGTCTCACTAAATATAATTTTTATAGAACCCAAAATTGACTTAGGATAAAGTAAACTAGAATGGATTAGTCTTTATATTCTGCCTGTAATCTAGAATCTTCTGGTGCTGATGTGTAACTAGAAACAGCAGCGAAACTCATGAGAAAGTGGGTCTGAACGATTTTAGGAAAAGGTTAAATTGCAATTTTTCTAGGAGAAATTGCAATTTCAGTTCAATTCACAATTTTCTTCAAATCAAGGTTCACACATTATTCATGATATAATATATATATATATATATATATATATATATATATATATATATATATATATATTTATATATACATATATATATATATTTATATATACATATATATATATATATATATTATATATACATATATATATATATTATATAATAATATATAGTATATGGTTATAAAATAAAAATATTCATTTCAATTCAAAGATACTTTATTAATCCCAGAGGGAAATTAGAGTTTCAGTACACACAATTCTGAGATCAGACATACATACATAGACACATGACAAGAATTGGTGACTGTGGTCATTCGCAACCCGAGTCGCGCTACCGTAATAGAGATCAGCAGGGTTTATATGAGGATTGAGTCAGGTGGAGGGAAAACAAAGGCACTTCAGAGTTAGCCTCCACAGGAAGGGCAGCTTTGCTATGCAAAAAACACCTCAGACAGAAATGCAACAGACTTCAGACATTACACAACATAAGTGTCCACTAGGTGGGGAGGTAGGGTAGAGGACTCTCCAAACATCAGTACATGCAGCCACGATAAGTTGCGCCCGTCACCTCCGTTTGAACAGGGGAGGAAGATAGTTGTGTTTAGAAAGCACAGTGACTCCTGGAAATGATTCAACGGCCTTTACCGGTCGCAGTCCCGCTCAGGCTGGGATAGGGAGACAGAGTTGCCATGGCGACGGCAGCATTCCACATTTCTTCTTCTTCTGCTTTGTTGTGGGAGTTATTACTTCAGGCTCAAGGGCACCAGATTCAGATAAGAACTTGTTTTGGGGCCAGACAGAGATAATTTCCTCTCTGTCTTAAAGTTCTGTTGGTCCTAAACCCCTCTCAATCCAATAATGGCGTAGTTAATCAATCCCAATCTGTGCTGATCCGTCAACTCTATCCTTGATCGAATCCACCTTCTGTGCCAGAGTCTGAATCTCAGCCAAAGTTCTAAGCTTACGACTCATCTCGACAGTTATGAGTTTGTGCATTCACAGCGCGGTGTAATCCATCCCTGAGCTCCGGGATTGAGCCGATATTCCTCGACAGCTCATTTACTGGGGCAGTAGTAGCTCAACAGGTTGAGCGGGTTGTCCAGTAATCGGAAGGTTGCAGGTTTGATCCCGGCTCCGGACAGAGAATTCTGCTGTTGTTGGGCAAGACACTTAACCCACCTTGCCTGCTGGTGGTGGTCGGAGGGACCGGTGGCGCCTATACTCGGCAGCCTCGCCTCTGTCAGTGCGCCCCAGGGCAGCTGTAGCTACATTGTAGCTCATCACCACCAGTGTGTGAATGTGTGTGTGAATGGATGAGTGATACACTGTAGTGTAAAGCGCTTTGGAGTCCTTACTCTGAGAGGCGCTATACAAGTGCGAGTCATTTATCATTATCATTTATCATTAATTTTCCAGTAAGCCAGATAACCACCCAGGCCAAAAAGCAGTAAACCTGACACCAACACAACAAATATCCAGACGTCTTCAGAATCCTCTACAGACAGTTGAGAGAGGCAGATCAAGTTCCACTGTTTCCAGGAGTCCATGATATGCCCAGCTGGCTCTGTCCCAGAGGGGCAACCGAGAGCCCCTTTTCCCGTTCTCAACGTTGAAAAAATTTTGTCAATCGTGTTGAGAGACCAACTGACCAGATCCATTTTTAATAATTTCCAGTTTCCAGAAAAAGTGCAGAAGCGCCGTACACCCAAAGACAGACAAAGAGCCTTGGGATAAAATAGGGAGGAGAGGAGGAAAAAAGCGTCTGTACTCTCCAAGAGCCGGAAGAATAAAAAACACATGAAGCTAATTCTTTTCTCCCATTATTTTTTTAATGTGCTTGTGAATCAACTTGTGATTTTTGCCTAGAGAGGTGCTTTATATAAAACATGTTATCGTTCTATTCAGTGTAAAGGGGAAAACTGGAGGTTCGCACGTGCAAGTCCATTAAAGTGTGCAACTCCACACTCGAGCTAGGGCTGGGTGATATGGCAAAAATAGAATATCACGATTTCGATTTTATCACGATTTTTTATCCATGAATAGCATAACTTCAATTGCGCATTAAAGAAGAGAAACATTGAATAAATAAACATTTATTCATATTAGGGATAATCAACACAGTGCTAACACACTTATATTTTAAACTCACACCAGAGATGATAAAAGCCCTGAGAGAAACAATTACAAAAATCAGTTTTTCTCGTTTTTCAAGTAACTTAACATAAATTAAAATCGTAAACATATTTAAAGTGCAAACATGTCAATTGCAAACGTATTGTGCAAACATTAACTTGTTCAAAATACTATGTAGCTCCCAGTTGCTCATGTAGTGGATAGTTAAGCTCAAATACGGCTCCGATGTGCGGCTGGACCAGAGATCGCTTGTGGTAGCAAAAAACTGCGCATTCTGAATATTTTCTGCAACTCTCACTTTGCATTCAGCGTACATGCGTGGAATGGCGGTGTTAGAAAAATACTTGCGGCTGGAAAACTCGTAGCGCGGATCCAATGTTTTTATCATTTTCTGAAATCCCACTCCTACTGTTCGCACGGGACACAAATCTTTAACCAAGTGGTACGTCACTGCATCTGTCACGCTCTTCCATCGTCTGCTGTCTCTGTCGTAAGGAGTGAGTTTTGTGTGTTTCTGTTAGCGTTTGCTGCCTGGAAGAAGCATAGCCGCTGCCGCTGTCGCCGCAGGCTTTTTAGCTTTAGCTGCCTGCTGGCTCTCATTGTATTGTTTGGGATGCCTTCTTTTCAAGTGATTAAACAAGTTTGTGGTGTTGCCATCACTTGCCTTGACGCTCTCCTTGCGAACTTTATAAATGACGTTTCGCTGCTCTTTGTCATCTGGTGAAAAACCAAACCAGTTCCATATAACGGACGAGGCGTTCCTCTTCGGAACGAAAACCTCGTTGTCGCTCTCAGCCGCGGCCGAAACCATGTTTGTTCACACACAGGTGAAAACAAGCGGGGCACTAATATATTACTATGACTCACTCTGATTGGTTAAGGGTCAAACAAAGGCGTGTCATTCGCCTGGGGTAAGTTCCCTTTTCATTCAGAGGCAGAATTTCAACAGCAGAGCTGTGAATCGTGATAAAAAGGTCTCTCAAAAATGACAGACCGTCAGATGTGTAGATCGTGAAACGGTCTAAAATCGTCATATCGCCCAGTCCTAGTCTATAGCATTAATGAGTACCGTGGATTGCACAAGTTTGCACATGTTGTCATGTCATGTCATATCGCACAGCCCTAACTCGAGCTGACGCTAAAGTAAAAATCTGTCTAGTTATGCTGAACTCCGTTCTGCTTCTGGAGACGTCTCTCTCTCGCTCACCCTCTCACCACAGTGCTGAGAGACGGCCCCTGCTGCAGACACAGCCATTATCGACTCTAGTGGAGCTATGCATTGAAAAATAAAATGGGGAAAATAACCAAAATGTGCAGCTCTGTCAGTTAAACAATTGGGCTCGGTTCCAGTACACCCTGTGCTGGCTGCTGCTGCACTAACGCGGGGGAAAATACCTGTTGTCTATAAAAGTTGACAAAACAGATCCTGGATCAGTCAGGAGTGCTACTGTAGCATTGATGATCATGTGATTGCTTGTTTAAATTGCAATTTTGGTCCAATAACGATGGATCGTTCAGCCCAACGAGAAAGAGACCCTTTGTTTATAAAATTGGACTGCAGTACCCAAATTTCACCACAAGATATCATTTGTCATTCGTAAATATTGCCCTTTGTTGAAAAACAGACATTTTTGGCAGATCCAACAAATAGACAGGACTTTGACCATATCATTATGACCATAATGACCATATTATCAAGGCTGCCTTTCTTTTCTTTTTTATGTCATAATAAATCAATTTTAACCCAGTTTGCTTCATAGTTTATTATTTAGTATTTTCTTTCATAAACTATAAAATATATTTCAACTGGTCATTGATACAGGGGATCAACATTATTTACTATTAAAATATGAAATAGTATATTTAAATTTGTATGCAGCAGCTCTGGTTTTGAGGGCCGATACCAATTTTGACCCTTTCTGATTCGTCCAAAAGATGTATTATTAATGGAATACTTAAAAAACATTTTAATGACCTTGAAAATCATAATTTGTGAAGTAAAACTTCTTCATGAATAATCAGTTATTATTTTCTGATCAGTTGATCACACATGGAGTTGATCAGACTGATTATTGGCCATACTGGTCCCAACAGTTATCTACATCTCTTCAGTTCGTGTTACTCACCAAGGATCATTCATTCTTTGTCATCCTTTTTTACTTCCTCTCAAAGCTTAATTTTTCTGACAAAGTAATCATGACTAATTCCTAATAATATTCTGAGCGACGTTTGAAATCACCTTAGTTTATTTTTGTAGGAAAATCTTCGTCCTTGTTTTACTCCGTTTTAGTGGATTGAATCCAAAGATGAAACAAAATACTTCTGATTCCAATGCATTTGTGAGAACATGAAATAAAATAAATGTCCAAAGTGCTGCACAGGTAAATGCATGAGTATAAAACCAGACAAGAAACAAGCCCCATAAATAAATGATGTTGTGACTTGGTGTGATAATGTCAAAAACCAAAACGAGTTCACTTAAACTCGTCAACATCTGAGGCTGATTTGTTACCTTTTGTTCGCTTTTAGGACGAATAAAATGTTCCAGGTCTGAATGTGAGAAACACACTCGTTCAAGTTGAAAACCTCGCTTTGCTCCATCGCTTTAGTGGTTGCTAAGGTTACCAGCGGCTGTCGGGTTTGTTCTTGTTGCTCTAAAAGGAAACTTTTCACCATGAGGACTAATTATTGGACATGATACCAACACAAAGAGGCCGTCACTCAGGACTCACTTTCAGTTCTGGTGTTCTTAGTCTGCAGCTTTCATTGCATTTATCATTATTATTATTATTATTAAAGTCTAAAATGCTCTTATTTGAACAATAAAATGTTATTTCATTTTATTTTTTATTCATATATTTAAATCCACAATGGTTATGATTTTATTCATCGTTATACATTGAGGAAACTTTTTATTTTTTTGCATATTTTCGTTTGAATTCTCTATTCGCTAATGTACTTTCTGCCTCTCGTACACCTAAGAGAGACTGGAAATCACCAGTTTTACCTGGATTGTTTTAGTCCTGCACCTTTGGTGGGATTCCCCGGACTTTCTCTGACTGACTCGGACTCACTCGGGTTCATCGTTAGTGAGGTTCATGTTTTTATTTTGTCTGTATTTCATTTCTCTGCTCTTCTGAATGGCTCCAATCAAATACCACATTACCTGCCATATGTTCAGTCCATCTACACACAACAGTCAACGTGTGGAGGTCACGGTTTGTTCTGATCATTCCGGATTTGTGTGGTTTTTCCGTAGTGGTGCTGATTGGAGACTCCGGTGTGGGAAAGAGTAACCTGCTGTCCCGCTTCACCCGCAACGAGTTCAACTTGGAAAGCAAGAGCACCATCGGAGTGGAGTTCGCCACGCGCAGCATCCAAGTAGAAGGGAAGACCATCAAGGCTCAGATCTGGGACACAGCCGGACAGGAGCGATACCGAGCCATCACATCTGCGTGAGTTGGAGGTTTTGGAAGCTCTGATGTTCCTCAGACTGACACACATGTGTGATTCAATTCAATTCAAAGATACTTTATTAATCCCAGAGGGAAATTAGAGTTTCAGTACACACAATTCAGAGATCAGACATAAATAGGCAAAGACACATGACAAGAATTGGTGACTGTGGTCATTCGCAACCCTGAGTCGCACTACCTTAATAGAGATCAAAGAGGTTACATGAGAATTGGTTCAGGTGGAGGAAAAAAAGGCACTTCAGAGTTACCCTCCGCAGGGAGGGCATCTTTGCTATGCAAAAAAAAAAAAAAACCACCTCAGACAGGAATGCAACAGACTTCAGACATAACACAACATAAGTGTCCACTAGGTGGGGTGGTAGGGTTTGGGACTCTCCATACATCAGTGCCTGCAGCCACGATAAGCAGCGCACGTCACCTCAGTCTGGACGGGGTGAGACGTCGTTGGGTTTGGAGGGCACAGTGACTCCTGGAACGATTCAGTGGCCTTCACAGCTCACAGTCCCGCCCAGGCTGGGAGAGGGAGACAGAGTTGCCATGGCGACGTCAGCATTCCACATTTCTTCTGAGGGGGGGGGGGGGGGGGGTATTCGTTGCAGCCTCACAGGCTCAAGGGCACCAGATTCAGATTAGAAATTGTTTTGGGGCCAGACAGAGATAATTTCCTCTCTGCCAAAGTTCCATTGGTCCTCAACCTCTCAAAATTCAATAATGGCGTAAATGAATCTATCCCAATTCGTGCTGATTCGTCCACTTGCTCCTTGATCGCATCCATCTTTTGTGCCAAAGCACAAATCTCAGCCAAAGTTCCAAGCTTACGACTCATCTCGACAATTATGTGAGTCTGTGCATTCACAGCGCGGTGTAATCCATCCCTGAGCTCCAGGAGAGCCAGTATTCCTCGACTGCTCGTTAATTTTCCGGTAAGACAGGTAACCTCCTAGGCCAAAGAGCAGGAAACCTGACACCAACACTAGGGATGCACCGATGGATCGGCATTTGATCCCAATCGGCCGATAGCGCCCCTATCGGTTTTGATCTGAGTTTTCAAAATAGATCAAAGCAGACCGATCAGTGGGGTTGTCACGGTAACCGGTGTAGCGGTAAACCCCGGTTAAAAAAAA
This sequence comes from Nothobranchius furzeri, assembly GCF_043380555.1. Lineage (NCBI taxonomy): Eukaryota > Metazoa > Chordata > Actinopteri > Cyprinodontiformes > Nothobranchiidae > Nothobranchius > Nothobranchius furzeri. Next base: position 61,126,281 of record NC_091745.1, on the reverse strand, counting down.
GTTGACAATAATAATAACTGTCTTGTTTAAAAAAAACTATATTATCTCGGTGGGTTACCGTAGCTGCGGTGTAGGCGCGGTGACCCTTACCAGCCACCGTATCATCTGCTGAAGTTGCCGGCAGCACATGCGCGCTTTGTTGTTTACAGCCAAAACTTTCTTGAAGCTAAAGCTGAAATAATGGCCAAAGGAGGAGACGGCAGTGCTCAGGACATTTATTATCCCTCAAAGAAGACAAAATGGGAAGTACGAGCATCTTTTGGATATTTGAAAAATGCCGAGGGACAGCTGATAGAAGACGGCTATCCTGTTTGCAGCACGTGCAGAAAAAGTGTCTGTGAAAGGCAGCAACGCTTCAAATCTCATGACACATCTGCGTGACCATCACCCGCAACTCTACAGTCAACGCAAGGCAAGCTAACGTTAGCGTTTTAGCTAAAATGCGTGATCCGAGGATTTGGGTTGAGGGGGAATGCAACGAGTCGCTATATAAAGCAGCCGCAGCGCCGCTACCTGCATATAAACCGTGTCGCGGACACCCCCATATTGAAATGACGCTATGCATTACGGGGCTCCCAGGGGCAGATAAGAGTTGGTCTCTCTCCGAGAATAATTATGAATTTAACAATGATTACTGCCTGATGACATTTTCCCACATCTGCAAAGCTCACTGGAAGGACACAAACCGAGGACAATATTTTCCTGATATAGGGTTTTTTACTTAAGTAAGGGTAAAAAAGTATCTGATTTGAAGGCTACTTGAGTACTGAGTATCATCTGATCTAATATTTTTAAAATGATGACATCAAACAGACATAAAATAAGTTATGGGCAAATATTGGTATTTTAAAGACTAAAGGGAAAAATGTAAACAAATAAACATAATTTCAAAATAACACATTTTAGGCAAAATTTAGACACAAACTGAGGACAATATTTCCTGACATACAGGGTTTATTTAATTGTGTGAAAATGTAGCACGTTAAAAAAAATACCGCAATAATACCGAAAACTGTGGTAATTTTGGTCACAATAACCGTGAGGTTAAATTTTCACACCGTGACAACCCTAATACAGACCATTTTAGATTAGGTTACATTTCCTTTGTTCCCAGATTATGTAGTTTGTAGCACTCATTATAATGTTGTAGAAAATTTCTGGCCAATCCACGTGATCGGTATCGGTGATCGGTGATCAGCATTCTTTGATATCGGTATCAGTGATCGGCAGCAAAAAACCTGATTGTTGCATCCCTAACCAACACCACAAATATCCAGACGTCTTCCGAATCCTCTACAGGCAGCTGAGACAGGCAGACCAAGTTCCACTGTTTCCAGGAGTCCATGATATGCCGAACTGGATCTGTCCCAGAGGGGCACCCGGGATCCCCTTCTCTCGTTCTCACCGTTGAAAAAATTTTGTTAATCGCGTTAAGTGACCAACTGACCAGGTCCATTTTAGTAATTTCAGTTTCCAGTTTCCAGAAAAAATGCAGAAGTGCCGTACACCCAAAGACAGACAATGAGCCTTGGGGATAAGATAGGGAGGAAATGAGGAAAAAAGCATCTGTACTCTCCAAGAGCCGGAAGAAGGAGATCAGAGATGGAGAATCATTCTGATAGCACAATAGCACCTCACCCTCGCTGGCGTCTTCACAAAACATCACAGGACTTCATCCTGAATAACTGCGTTCTGATTAAAGTGTTAAATTACAACTGATGGAAAAGCTTTGCCACAGAAAATATCTAAATCATCATTTTGGACAGAAGAACCAAATAAAAGAATCAGAAAATCATGAATTCTTATGAACATGAAGATGATTAAACACTAAATATGAGGTGATTAAAATGAGTGTATTTGAACAAAGAGATAAAGGACAATGAAGACAACTGATCTGTTGTTCCAGGTACTATCGCGGAGCCGTCGGAGCGCTCCTAGTCTATGACATCGCCAAGCACCTGACCTACGAAAACGCAGAGCGCTGGCTGAAGGAGCTGCAGGACCACGCAGACAGCAACATCGTCATCATGCTGGTGGGCAACAAAAGTGACCTGCGCCACCTAAGAGCCGTCCCCACAGACGAGTCCAAGAGCTTCGCAGGTATCGGTTCTGTACCCGGCTGTTCATCCTGTTTAGCTCAGTATTACTGTCAGATGATGACGAACAATAATAAATCCCGAGCTTTCATCTTGTTGAGTTTATTTTTGTCTTTTACAGTTTTTTTTCTCCTTTGCACCAATTTTAAACTGCAAATGTCACTGGGATCCACCTAAAAAGTTAATCTGGGCGTACACTTATTCACTCGTAGCATTCAGCTCCACCTTAAACTGTATGACGTCCTCGCAGAGCAAAGCTCACGAGTCATGTTCTCACACTGTACGTCTGGGAGCAGCATGTCGGGACTTCGAGTTAAACGTGGCGTTTTACTTCCTTTAATGAGTCATTTAAGACCGAAGAGAGTGCTGACATCAGATATAACAATTTCTTTATCTACTTACTAACTTATTGTGTATGACTTATGTTTATATGTTTATTCATTTAGCAGACGCTTTTATCCAAAACGACTTACAATTTATAACCTATAGGGCATGTTGTGATCTGTGGGGGAAACCGGAGTACCCGGAGGAAACCCACGCATGCATGGGGAGAACACGCAACTCCATGCAGAAAGGCCGCAGCAGAGTTTCGAACCTGCAACCTTCGTGCTGCGAGGCAACAGTACTGACCACTGCACCACCATGCAGCCCTGTCACTTGTATTTGTTTGTCATCTAGAATCTTCTGGTGCTGATCCGTAACTGGAAACAGCCATGAAACTCACAGAATGGGAATAAGAAACTGACCTTATGTTTATAAAATTGGACTGCAGTACCCCAATTTTACCACAGGATGTCATTCTTCATTTTTAAATATTGCCCCTTGTTTAAAAAAATAAATTTTCTGGCAGATCCTACAAATAAATAGGACTTGCACAATATTTATCAACTCAGAGCAAAACTCACGAGTCATGTTCTCACATGTTGCATATGTTCGCAACACGTCGGACCTTCAAGTCCAAAAACCTAGAAGATCCGGAGGCTGGTGTGTTGGTATTAATGTCTGTATTCCTTCGGACATGCCGTAGCAGGACATGCAGGGATTTATGGGAGTTGGAGGAGGAAGATGAAAGAAAGAAAGATGGGAAACAATGTTTTGTGATCAGTTTAATTTGATTTAAACACATCTTTCTTCACCATCCTTGTCATTATGTGTGGAGAAAAGTGTAACAATAAAAATAAAGGATGTGTGCTCATATGAAAACAGCTGGCAGTTCTGGTACTTTTGGGTCAGAGGACTGCTTCAACAGTGATACCCTCACGAGGGACGAGCAAAATATCAAACATGTTTGATATTCATTAGGGGTGTAACAGTTCTTGGGGGATATTTGAACTGTTTCGGTTCGGACAGTTCAGTTTGGTCCACTTGTGTACCGTTTCGGTTTATTTTTTCCATTAAATAATGAATTTTTCAAACATTTGCGTGATTTAAGTGCAGCGGCTTCAGCCATTCTTTCACTCTGGGTTTTCTAAAAGTATTAGAATTAACACAAGGCTCATTTCTATCTTCTAAGTTTCTGATTAACCTGATTGAACTCATCCTTTATGTCCATTCCAATCAAAAGCTGATATTCTGCTGCTAAAATTACTTGTGATGCTATTAAATCTATTCAGGAAAACAAGAAAAGGGCTCATTAAATGTACTTGAACACTTAAAATGAGTCAAATATTTAAATTTAAAACAACTTGTTTGAGTAACACGTGATGGTGTTTCTTTTTGTGCTTTAGGGTAACTGGTCAGTGTGTTAAAGTGTAACTGTAACCTGATATATGACTCTGGTCCCACAGCCGAGGAACCGAGTCTCTGCTGTCAGAACTGGGCTGCTTGTATCCCGCTGAGCTCCTTGGTTATTTTCTATAACGATCCTGTTGCTGCTGACACGTCTATGCAAAATCTTGCTGCAAGTTAAGGATCTCCCAAAAATAACATTAGAACAAACAAAAGAACAAAAGGACCAGTTTCTTTCATTTAAGATATTTTCTAACCGTGTTACTGAAAGTCAGCTGTACAAATGAGGATAGATATAATATTAATTAGTAGTGAGTTTATGGATCAGTGTGTGTGAGCTGCACCATCACTAGGAACTGGCCCAAAACCATATGAACAGGTACGGGCTAAGGCGGGTATCGGTGCCGGACCCTTAAACCAGAATTGGCGCATCTGCTCAAAACAAAACACATGAATAATGGTTCTGTATAGACCTGGGTTAATATTTCATTAAGAAATTACATTAATGTTTAAAGGACATTATCCCTATAAACATTTTCCTGATTTCCTGTCTGAATGAGGAAAACAAAGTAATAAGCGATTTGTGCTGCTGAATGTTCTGCTCTGCTGGTTTTGTTTTGGATGCATGTTGGTCATATTGTTTTGGGTTAAAACAAATGATATCGTCATAAATGAACAACTTGTTAGATTTGGGGAAATCCACTTTTGAAATCAGTTTAAACGAGAAAGAGACTGATGTTTTTGTGTTTTCTAGAGAAACACGGGCTGTCCTTCCTGGAGACATCAGCTTTAGACTCTTCTAACGTGGAACTGGCTTTTCAGACAATTCTCACAGGTCAGTATTCTGTTTTTGTTACATTAATAAGATCAGAGTTTGGCCCTTAAGGAACCTAGTGATTTTAGGGTTTAAAATAAGATATAAAAAATAAACATTTAAAGCTGATTTTATTTGTCATTAATCAGCTGGGAGAAGGTCTTGTTTCCCTCCGGTTCTGATTGATTATATAACACTTCATGTCTGCCACTAGATGGCAGCAAGTTCCACCTAATCTGTTGTGGATTCATCGTCTTACATGTTTCCTGTTGCAAGAGTACTTGAATCTTAATTTAAGGGTAATAAAAGACAAACTAGGAGCCAGTCCGTCTTGTAAGCCTGAATGAACAGGTCCATTCACCGGAGTCTGTAACAGCTGGACTTTCAGGTTTCGCCTGTGCAGCTGTTTTCCTACTCTGAAAGGTTTTCTGATGCACACGTATGTGAGCGCTCTCCCCAGGAGGCTCACCGCTACGCTGACAAATGGAGGGTTTTATTTTTGGGAGATCTGAGGGAAATGCTTTGGTAATGACTCGAACAACCCCTGGAGTTTCTAAAGGGACGATCCAACAGCGAGCAGCGCCTCCTCTCGAGTCGCCCTACGCTCTGCATGAGCTGCTTGCTGTTTGTTGTTCTCCATGTTGAATTCTCAGCAGACGGCTCCAGGCGTTTGAACCATTCAGCTCACACCACAGATTTATCACTTCACATTTCTAACTAATAGAAACTTCAGACCATTAAGCCTCATGGAGCTAACGATGCTAATTAGCTGATTAAGGCAGGAAAAGCTGAACTTTAGACCCAGTGGAGCAGAGAAAACAACGCTGGTGTAGCCGATCAGAGAGGGTCATCTTGTCCGCGTGGTTCTGCTGGCTTCTGACAGAACCACCAGTCTTGTTTCACTTTGAACGTTTGTAGGAAGCTTTTATTTCAGGACTGTTAACACTCTGAAATGTAACGGTTCAGAGGGAAAGTGACAGAACGCAGCAGTGAGTCAGCTTCTTCTCAGACGGATCGACGGACCATCACAGAGATGTGAGCTGTCGTTCAGCTAAATGACTCTAAATGTTCTGGAGACTCAGAAGTTCTGTAGTAAAAAGGCAACACTGACCTAAACACTAAAAGTTTATTCAAGTTGGGGCAGGTGATGCTTGACTCTTAGCTCTTAGCCCTAGGAGACTTGATCCTTCAACACAACGCCTCCAGTTTAGGATGGAAGGAATCCTCGGCTGCAGGAGCCCGGATACAACAGTTGTTGGGTTTTGCCTTCTGTTTGTCCCCACAAAATGTCCCACTGTTGTTGGATTCATCTGCACCTACCTGTCCCCTCTCACCACTCCTCTCTCTGTTGCAGCCATCTACAACATTGTGTCGCAGAGGCAGATGTCTGGACAGGGCAACTCCGACTTCTCACCAGCCTCCAACGTGGTGCCCATCACAGTTGAGCCCACCCAGAGCTCGTCCAGTAAGGGCTCCTGCTGCCAGAACAACTGAGACGCCGCCGCTGACCACCTCCTTCACTTCAGTGGAGAAACCAGCAGATAGACAGATGAACAGGAAAGTCAGATCCACGCAGGAACACTTAAACTAGCTTTGTCTGTTGTCTGGTGCTGGAGGGGGGCATTAAACAAGGGATGTGTGAATGGGGTGGAAAGAAACCAGGTGAGGTGCTTTAAAACGGGTCTTTACAGAGCTGCATCAGCAGGATTCACTGTCTAACGCTGAACTTAACGCGCCGTCTTTTCAGACGGCCCGCGCTTTAAAAGTTGTTTTTTAGACACTTTGCTGTTTCTCACTCCTGGTCAGTAAAGACTGAATCACATCCTGCTATCACCTCTGTCCTTCCTGTCTGTTCCGTTCTAGAAGCTTGGCTCCCTCACCGTATTTATTGAACACTAGATTATTCTGTTTGGCCGAAGGGTTTGGTTGATTTTCTTTATCTTAAAATCCCCTTTTCCAAAGCGAACCATCTGATTTGTGGTCAGATTTGCTCCAGCAGCCCGATAGCATCCCTCTAACAGCGACACGTGGTTTCAGAGTGCTTTTGATCTTGGTTTGGTAGCCTCTCCTTCTCCTCACACACTTTGTGCACCACCGATGAGTCATGCTCCTGAAAGCTTTGCGCTGCATTAACTGAAAGTAAGATGGTATGGTGGTGGTGTTGGTGGGTGGGCCAGCTGCAGTGCACGTTGGGATGTTGGCTCTGCTCGTGCAGACTCACCTTTTACATGAACCTTCTGTGGGAAGGATTTGGGAACTGGTTTAAAGGCAGCCTGTTATCTGACATGGATGGGGTGGATCGCGTTTCAGTGGATGAGATGGTGAGGGCACTCAGCCCTGCCCAGCTCCTGTGGTCCCTGGTGTACCCTGGATGGCTTGTTTTACTGTAAATGAAATCGTCCGCTGCCTGCTCTCGTACTCCTGTCTCTGGAACAGGACTCTTTCTTCTGGGATCTCCCTGAGGTCTGCCCTCACTTTCACTTGGCTTTATTTCCTGTCCGAGGGGTGGGGGCTTTGTTCGCCTGTTAGTGTCTAATAGTGTAATTGATGAGGAAAGCTTTGGGAGGGGCTTGATTAAATCCAAGGTTTACGGACACAGATGGTGTTTATCCTGCTGATGTTGTTTCCACATCAACACACTTCACACGTCTTAAACGGGGGGTGTTGGACAGGACTTTTTAAACTTCTGTTCTCATATGTATATTTGGACTGCACCTGTATAAATAAATTCTATTTGTTATAGCCGATTTTCATGTGTCTGAGTTTTAAAAAGGAGTCTCCGGGCTGATTGGACTCGTGATTTCAGAAACCATTAAAGTTCATCCCAGATTATTGACATGGCCGGACCAGAACTTCTAATGTCCTGTGTAATTTAAGATGTTTGCAAAGTGCTGGAGAATGATATTGTTCCTCTAATTACTGATATTAAATATTAATAGTCATTATCCAAAGATCAATTTAGCCATCAGGACTCATGTCGCCAAAATAAAAGTATAGAAAACACATAATGTGTTTGAGTTGGAGATCATTTTGTTTTTTGTTTTATTAGAAACATTTACAATACATTTTCAATCTTGGAAAAATAACAAAGAACCAGAACTAACATGGCGCAGATACAATAATAATCATAATAATAATATTAATAAAAATCGTCTTCAAAAATGTAATTCACAAAAAAAACATGTGCTATAAGAAATAAACCTGCAATAATCACATGCCCCGTCCGGGCATGGCACACTGTAACAGAGTTCGAAAACTTTTTTTTTTCTTTCTCCATCAAAGTTGACGTTCCACTGCAGAGGGCCTCAGCGGCGACCCCCCCGACTGTTCACAGAGAAACCAGAAACTAACGCCAGCTGCTGCCGGCCCAAAAACTAATGCACTACAACCACTATTAGACCGGTATGAAGCACCTCTACTGTGCTGGAAATATCGGAAACGCTACCAAAGACAAACTGTCAGACTGCATCGGCCTCTTTGGAAAGGGTTGAGTTTCGCCAGCGAGCGTCATGTCAGTCCCCGAGCTTTACACGCCACCACAGGGATGCGTCCTCGCCTTTTATTCATTTTCAAAAAGTTTCTGCTCTTTCCCAAATGGGAACAAATGATCATTTCAGGTAAAAAGAAGGTGGGGTTGGGCGTGGAGTCTGAAATGGTCTCTGACTGGCTCCGAACTCATCACAGTTTTCCACTTTCTAAAGAGACTCCAACTATGAAATTCTACAGAGGAGACCCGGTCCGCGTGCGCCGGCGTAGCATCCAGCCGCCGCGCCCGGCACCGTTTCTCCTGTCTAAGTGACCATACAATATACATGCAAACTATTACGGCAATGAATCTGCTGAGTGTGTGTGTGTGTGTGCACGTTTATCTAAGTACATATAAATCTACACAGTGTGCTGTCGTCTGCCCCGCGATGCCTTCACTTACACCTCACCTAATCAACGCATCAGCAAAAGTCAATCAGAAAGGCCTTTTTGAGCCGGTTTCGCCTCGTCACCGATCGATCACAGACTGAGTAGCAGATGAAGGAAATGTGTGAATGAAAACGTTTACAAGTTGTTAGTGGCCCAACCGGGCAAGAGGGTCACAGCTGCCTCATTCATTCCAACCAGTGCAGTTTTTTTTATTTAATATTTCAATAAGAAAAAACAAGTTTAGATTACAGAGGAAATGAGTAATGGGTTTCAGTCAGTAACATGGGGTTAGTTGGGGGGGGGGGGGGGGGGTACAGCAAGCAGCACTGCACAAAGAATGCTGATGCAGGAAAAATAGATATAATTGAGGCACAAAAATGATGCTCTGTGACTAAAATATCTCCAAATTCTAAAAATATTATATTTTCTGTAATTATTCCATTGTTAGTGCACTGGTGTTGGAGTAGTGCACGTCTGAAGGTAGAATTTCCCCTATGGGAGACTTCTCCCAGTTACTCCATTCTCTGTGAAGCACATGAGAAAAGTGTCCATAGCGCTCATAAATAATACTTCTTATTTCATTAGTAGAAACTGACTTCCCTGTGTTTAGAAATATATTAACTTCTTGTCATTTTAATTAAAAAACAAAATGTCTTGAGGTTACTCATAAATATGCTGTTTCTTTTTTTATTTTTCATAAATAACATCCAGATACTGACTTTTTTTCCTCTGCTTTCTATGAAATAATAACCCATGTTAGCAAAATAGATTTGAAAAACTGTAATATGTTTTTTTATTCGTTTTTTAAGTTACTTTCTATAAATGCATGTGGAAGAACTCAAATATAGACTACATTGAAAACCTGTTGCAAATTCTTTCCCAAAAACAAACAAACTTAAAGCTCACTTTTAAACTGACAAAACAAGAGTGCATTAAGGTGTTTTTCCCACTCCTTTTTTGTTGTTGTTTACATTCAAATGCATTGCTTGCTTTAATGTGTGACTTTGACAGGTTGGTAGAATTGCTTAAATGCATCCACTGAAAATAAGGATTTCCTATCACTCCTTAAAAGGGATTCTACATAAATGCATAAAGACCTTTCTGATATGAAGAGAAGAAAAACATCTACTTTTACTCAATGCAGCCAGAATACATTACTGTAAATAATACTAACACCAACATAATAAACCACTACTTTGTCCTACCTTTTGCTGATCCGCACAATTAAAAGTCTCTCGTTCTGGTGAGCCGGACAAATAAAACTTAGCATATTCCTACTAGGAATCATAAACTATGTCTCAATTAGTTAAACTACGCAGTAAATATATGATTTAAACTGATGTTCTCTTTAAGGTCTTAAAGCTTTTTTTTTTTTACACTTTAGATAACAGGCTGATGAATCCTTGTATGCGCTTGTAGCTTTTATTTTGATAAATCTTAGCCTGTACTATATTTCACAAACATGCAGTTACACGTAGGAATTAATGCCTCTTAATGATTCTGAGAAAAACTCCAGCATTTTGTTGATTTTTTTAAAACCTATAATTGTCTTTATTGGTCTGATTTTTTTTAATCCATCTAAATCTACATAAATTTCAATTTTAATCTGAACTTCTCCAGATTGGTCAAGTTTATCAGACAAGTGACCCACCCCGTTAGCGATCTGCAGAGTCTGGATGTTCTCCTGTCTGAACTGTTTGGGGCGAAACGAGTCCGTTAGTGGTGTCTAATAAACTACAACACTGAAACGTGATACGTGTTCATTTGAAATTCATTTATTTTTGGACTATTGGGAGTAATTTGAACGATGAGATCGTTTCTCGCTTCAGTAAACTCTAAGCCAGTTTAAATTGATGCTAAAATAAGTTAAACATTGTTCTTTGGCTACGTCTGACCTTTTTCTTTCAAAGAAAAGCAGGCAGTGCAAAACAAATACAAAACGAGGCCATTAAATTGTACATTTCTGAACAAGAACTCATGTTAAGCTAACACGAGCTCGTCTGATCTGCAGTGGAACCTTAAAGAATCACGTGGATGGTGTTAGCGGTCCTTCGTCCAAATGGATGCGACGTCAGCCCATCAGAACCAGAACCAGCTCGAACAACGTTCAGATTCACACGTTCATCCTTCTAAAGTTCAACTGCAATAAATAAGTGAGACCCTGCAGCTTTTGGGAGTTTCTTTTGTGGTATATTAGATTCTCCACTGGGATCAGACAGAAACACGGTGGAATTATTCTAATAATCCAGCAATATTTAATAAAACAGACCGTTTATTGTCCCAGTGTCGTCAATATTATTGCTTTTCATCCTGATAAATAAAAACTGCTTTCTTCTGTTGGGGTAAAAACTATTAAACATACTCATTTGAGTTTTTATTTGTGATTAAGTACATCAGTGGATTGATAAAATTCATTATTACAGTTTATAGTAGTGTCTGGTTAAGTTTTATCTCTATATTTGGATGAAATACTAAGTTTAAATAATATTTCTTACACGTATGGATCTATCTAATATACTATAATAGTCAAACAGGTGATGGGGCACATATATAAAAGATTAGCTCTCCCTAAACCCAAACACGCTGACAAATGACACTTTTGAGATTGTAAAAATAAGGAAAACTTGTTTCAGGCATCCGCCTTTTCCTAACTGATTCACACACTATATTTACAGAAGAGTGCTTCCCAACAACACTCATTAACTTACAGCGCCTAAACTGGGAGAATCTCTAATAAGACATCTCTTCAATAAAACCAGTGCAAAACTGAACAAATTAAAATGTCAACAGCATTGACTCGATGGTTGAGAGGTCTCCCAAATTGCCACAATTAGGAACAAGAACCACCAAAACACTAAATAAATGATAGGGAATCCTTATGTGCATGTCTTTCAAATTCTGAGATATATTTCACCATCAGTGGTCGGTTTGGTATTAATCAAATGTTTTGTAATAAGGTGCTTCATTCTGTATTTTGTGGGTATGTTTTCGAAGCCTAATGTCCAGAATCCCTCTAATCCCCACCCAAGCGGTTTGATTCACATTCGTCTTATCCAAAAATAAGTTCTGTAAAAAGTTGCTTTTGGGGTGTGGTGCTATCAAAGGCCAAAGTTGCTACCTTGTTAAGCCAAAGCAATGGCAATATTCCATAAAATATTAAGGCAGAAAGCAAAATAAAAAAAATAATACTAAGTTCAAAGAGCAGTGTTGTCCCGCCTAGACTGTGATGCTGAAAGCTTCGGCCAAAACGCTGTGCAATTCTCCACCTCCCCAAACCGGTCCAGCCCCTCAGAAGACTTCGTGGTGCTTTATGTGAGCACACTGCACCTATATCAGTCTCTGCTTTGTGTGTTTCTGCCTTCAGGACTTTATTGTTAAAACAAGACAGAAGCCGAGTTCTGGCCAAGGGGCGGTGAATCACTTGTGGCACCACGACACATGGTGAACATGTGACAGCAGCTCAGGACACAAACACTCAGATCATCGACAGAGCACCTCAGTCTGCGGGGTTTAGGTTTTTTTTTTTTTTTTTTTTTTTTGTCTTGAAGCATACTTCTGTCTTTTTTCAGCTCCCCCACCTCCCATCATTCAACAGTTTTAATCCCTACCTCCCCCATCCGCTCCTCTAGCCCTCTGAAATCCCCAGGCTGGGGCTAAGGCAGACGCAGAGGGTGTGTAATTTGATTCAGCATGAGTGCTGGTTAAATGGGGCGTTTCCTCTGCCTTCCTGTCAATTACAATAGTCTGATTTCATTCTGAGAGCTGAACGTAAGGCGAAGGGGGCCGCCATTGGCCCTTACAGTAACGACCACACGATCCATGCCCTGTCCCGTAAGGGGGAGGGTCCCATACCGCACCACTGTAACATTTTGTGGGATAAATATTCCAGGTAACTGGACAGTTTATTTCACTCCTAAACCTCCATTTTATTTCACAGCTGCCAGATCCAGCTAGTGTCATTCTGCACTTGTGTGTGTGTGCTTGGATGTTTTTGAACAAAAGAAGTCCCCCCCACCCCACCCCCGTGGGCTAGAAAAAGGGGAGTGGAAGCAGGGGTCCTGTTCCCCAGCTGCATCCAGAAGCCCCCCACCCCCACCCAACACCCCCCTTTTAGGGTCCAGAGTCCCCACACGGTCCGCACCTGGACCAGCCCATTTCCCTAATTATGAATGAGCAGATCCAGGCCGTGTCCGGTGCAGCCCACGCCGTCGCTGCCCAGACAATAAGCTCCAACTGTAAGCCTGGGAGAGGCATGGGGGTATGAAAGCCACTCCCAGAGAATACAGAGAAAGAAAGGGGGCTTGGCGAGACCTCCAAACCTGGGGTCAAAGCCACAATGTGCCATGAAACACCTGCTCCTGTACAGCTTTGCTAATTACAGCAGCCCCCTCGCAGCTCACACATCATGCTGTCAGCGACAGAGACGAGGAGGAAGGATTACCGTCCTGGACTCTGTATTTTACTTTATCAACTCTTGTAAGCTGCTGCTAAATCAGGAAACATTTTACACCTTTTTACTCGGCTTCGTCTGCAGCGGCACATGCCTCAGAGATGCTTGTTATTGGGGAGACTGAGGTTGTGTGTGTGTGTGTGTTGGGGGGGGGGGGGGGTGACGCTGTGTCCCGCATTGTTCATCGACTGCAGCCAAACGACCACACGAGACAATAAAGCGTGGTTAAGGTGGCTTTGAGACAAGTCCACCGGGGATCTCGGGACCAGGCCAGCTGGATAAATTCCAGCGTCTTTTTCTCCTCAAACTGAATCGGTGCTTTTCAAGTGCCACGAGCGGCGAGTATGACTGAATCTGTTCAACAAGCTGCAGTGACCAAAGTGTCACAAATGGCTACCAGACAAACAGTTTTATCTGTAAACAGCCTCCCTCTCTTTCTGTAAATATTTAAATCAGTAACATTTAACTGGTTCCTATAAATAGTTGACATCCTTTTCCTTTCTTTATCTGATTTTTAAGAATGAAATAAAGATCTGCTTCGTGTTTCTTTGTTCAGATCCTGAATGGACCCAATCTATTCACATTTTCAATTTACCAAAATATTTTGGACCAATTATATAAAACCACAATCACAGTATATCTGAAAAAGGTTGAATTTACCTTCACATCTGCTTCTGCAAATTTTAAGGTACGATTGACAATCCTACTTTAGACCCAGATGATTGTAAGGTGCAATGACATTTTTCTTTTCCTTCTAATAACAACATTGACGTTGTGGGTCAGAGACGTGCAGACTGGGTTCCTCAACAATCATCTTCCTTCAGTATAAACCCACTTCATGGTAAAATAAAAATTTGATTATTAAAATGTTCACATTACTCCTGCCTACACTGAGATTCATGAATGAAAAACAGCAGCAGTCCAAAAACTGAAAATGCAGGGTACTATACTTCTCTTATAAACAAAACTATTATAAAATATATATGCATATATATATATATAAAAAAAAGAAAAACTTCAAAATATTTCTTATACTTTTTAGTAAAGCAAGCAGGGCCTTCTAAAATATCTGCTTGATTGTTTTTTAAATTTTTTGAAAAACAAAAATGTGTATAATAATAATAATAATCATAAGAACAGTAAATAATTATTGAAGAAACACTGAGGGAACAAAGGATAAAAACTGACGTGGTTCTTTAGGAGAATATCCGGATGGCCTGTGTGACCTGGGTATGGCACACCGGACACTCCGGGTGGTTCAGCTCACAGATTCGAATGGCACACTCCATGCAGAACAGGTTATGGCCACAGGGCACCAAGGCAGCCGTCACTTTGCTCTCAAAGCAGGTCATGCAGTCCCGCACGGTGGCCGGTGGCGAGTCTGGCACTGGCAGGCGGCCCGGGAAGCCCTCCACAGCAGAGGTGGGCTCACTGTGGGCACGGCGGGCCTGGGCATGAGGCGAGCCCGATACAATGCTGGTGACTGATGAACTATTGGTGGTTCCACCTCCACAAGGCTCATTCAAGCCCGGAGACAGTCTGGTCAGGGGCAGCGGGAGGCCTCCGAAGCTCTTGGAGCGCTGCTGGGTGTAAAAGGACACCTGTTTGGGGTAGTCGGGGTCACCCCAGCCCTGGGTACCCTCAGATCCAAAGTAGGAGCATGGCTTTTCCCCGGAGCTGGAGAAGTTGGTCTTGTTGTAGATCCCCCCTCCCTCTCCGCCTCCTCCGTTTCCCCCTCCAACTATGGTGTCTGAGAAGTTCTGGCGGTAGCTGCTGGTGAGGGGCTTGCGCTGGCCCCCCTGCAGCCCCCACACCTGCTGTAGCCGGCTCTCCAGACCACCAGTGCTGCTCACTGGGCTGCTTCCGCCGTTTGGACCCAAACAGTCGTTCTCGTTGTTGTGGTCATGCAGACCTCCCGTTCGAAAGGCGATGTGGGCTTCGATCTCCTCGCGGGCCCGCTCGGCATTGCTCGGTGACCCGGTGATCTCAAAGACGGGGTCTCGGTCCCGGCTGGGAGTGACAATGTAAGTGCAGGTCTGCTGCTGGATACGCTTGATGGTGGAGCCTTTGGGCCCCACCACCAGCCCCACAACGCGGTATGGCACTCTCACCTGAATGGTGGTCTGACCTGGAAGCGGTGTGGGTGGAGAGCCACTGAAGGACACGCCTAGCTTATTACGAGACGCTCGAAGCATGGAGAAGTGCTCTGCGGCAGATATGATCTCACGGCGGGCCAAAGCGACGTCTTCCTTCCGGCCCGTGATCAGGAACACGGGCTCCTCGCCTCGTACCGGAGTTTTGATGTAGGTGTTGGTCTTGGCTCGCAGGGCTTTGATCTTGCAACCTGAAACGACACATTTAGAGGTTCAATACCAAAAATAACCATTCAGAGCTATGGTTTTCCATTTCACTAATCAAGTGAAGATGTTACTGACATCTGCTGAAGGCATCAGCTTAAGTTACCAGTAACCCAATCATTAGCATAATTCGTGGGGTTTCCCGCACTCGTGGGTTTATTTTGCTCCAAATCACAACATACCAAGTATGCTCTGGAAGGTTCTCGGTCATGGTAGTTCTAACCGGTTCAGATTAAAGACAGCTGGAATTTTTATTCCTTCAAGGAGGAAATAAAAATTAAATAAAATATTTAATCTAGGATGGGAAGCAAAGTGACATCAATAAATTGTCCAGTTTGTCTTACTTCTGGGCTTTCAAAGACAACAGATGTGTCAGCTATTTCCGATTCTTTAACTTTCATCAAGCCAGTGACCTCTCCTTGAACTTGCAGGACAATGGTAAACCCATGTAATGTTTGGTTTTAGGCCATCTTTCATTCTAAATCTGCAGTTTTTTTGGTCTCTTTACGCATTTAAAGTGCTTTCAGGACGATGCTCTGGCATGATCAAGTACAGGATAATGTTATTTTATACAGTTTACTCAACCTTGTTTGAGGACACAACAGGATGTTTTGTTTCTGTCATTATTTAAAGAGGACCGGTACATTTGAGGTCAAGAAGAATAGCGGTATAAAACGACAGCAGCTCTCTTCATTACACCAAGGAGGAATAATGCACAAGCCTACACCCGTTTGCACTGGCATCCTCCTCATTAAGATTTCCACATTTTATCGACAAGTTCAGAGTGTGTTTCTGGTCTCGGGCGCCTCCTAAACACGGCAGCTCAAACCGAGGAAGGCCCTACTCAGCGTTAGCCACCTGAGTCTCACAGCAGCAGGCGTGAAAGCGTCTAAAGGCACTTCAGATTGAAGCAGGATATTTCCCTAATGCCGCCACAAAGACCCACTTTGCGGAGAAATGCTCACTTCCTGGGAAGCAAGTGTACAGAAGGAAGGACAGCGATGCTCAGAGAGGTTAGATTTGATCATGCCCCAATTCTGGAAATGCCCTCTAAGACCACGCTTGGTATTAGGCTAATAGACCTGCCCATGACACGGGGGCTTAAGGAACGATTAGTAAATTTGCTTTCTCCAATTACATTTTAGGTCTTAACAAGTCTGTGTTAATGTCTTCATTAAAGACTTATTAATAAATGAAATGGATGAAAATGAATTAATCAGAATCAGGAATTAGAGCCATTAGAGACAGATTTCCTCCCAATCTGCTGAACTATACAGGATGAGGTAATCCAAAACAAAGCCACGCTGCATCGTAGGAGAGGAGCTCTGACTGGAGAAAAGAAGCATGCCTTCATGACAGGAAGCTGTAGACATCATTTCACCCCCCCCCCCCCCCCAAAAAAAAAACCCAGCAACCCCTCGCTGAACTCACCGGATCCACTTGATCAATTTCCCCATTAAAATACAAAACTTACATTTCAGAGTAAAAACCAAAATAAGGGCAAAAGGAGCACAAAAGGAAAATTCCTACAGGAGTCCTGGCTGCTCTCGTGGAGCCTTCATGTGTTTGTTTTGAGGTAAAGCAGAGCTTTCCTAGCAGAACCTCACCCACCCTGCAGTCTTTGTGCCTCAGTCTGAGCCCCCCCACCCCCCACGACAGACTACCATGTGGCTGAGAGCGTGCTGTGGAGAGAGGCTCCAAGGCGTGACTACATCACCCAGCTTTCGCATGCTACAGACCATCAGAGGAAGGGAGGCAGACACATTAGCACAAATCAATAAAAACAATTATATTTAAAAAGAAAACACTTTCAGTATTTCTGTAACTAAGCAGCAGAAAGTTGGTGATAAATAATATCAAAACTAAACAAAAGCTCTTAAATGTAACCCCCCCCCCATTTTTTGGGTGCAACTTCTGGCTGAGTCACTATTTAAGAGCATCCTGTGTGTTCAAATTATATTCTAAAAATCACCTCTCTCACACACACACACCTTTGTTTGACAGCTCAACTTCACCTATGTTCAACAAACACTAAAAACCAAAACCATCTGGATTTAGTCTGGACCTCCCAAGTCCTTGACCTGATGACCAGAACCACAACTCCAACGTGGCCAGAGTCTCTTTGTCCAATTGTGTCACTGGGCCAACGGTCTGAACGTAAACAACAAGGCGGCGGAGCAGCTGAGACACGAGGACACACTAGCCCCCCAAAACAGGATTTGGGTGGTTGGGTTAGGCTCAGAGTGGGAGACTTCCTTCTCCTCCGCTGCTGCGCGTTTTATGAAAAACTAATGACAATAATAAGAAGGATCTTTTTTTTTCCCAAACAGTCTGGCGCGTCTCAGACGACAAAGGAAGCAAGTGCTCTCCCGCTCCGGCGTGTCTGCGCGCTGACATTGATGGCGTGCATGTGGAACCATCCGCTTCCTCAGCCCGTCCTAATGTGCGCAAATTCACTCAAAAAGCTGGAAATGCGCGCAAAGCGACACGCGGACGGGTTCTGCTCAACCATCAGAACTTGTAACAGAGAAAAGTGGGAGGATGGTGCCTTTGAGGAGTAACACACACACACACACACACACACCACTCCCTTTTCTTTGTGAAAAACACCAGGTAACAGTTGGAGAGCAGGAGCAGAGGGAGCATGCACCTCTGCTTTCAGGAGGAAGGAGAAGTTTTGGGGGCTCGGTTCTGGACGGAAGCCGGAGCTTTACCTTGTCTTCCCACTATTTCGGCCACATGTTCGGAGCTCGGCACCGGGACGCATTCCGTGATGTTGCAGCCTCGTCCCTTCGTCTCACTTGAGGAGCTCTCGTACAGGGCGCACAACTTGCTCTTCCCTTGCAGGATGGCAGCGTCCCCGCTGGTGTTGGCGTGGTTGTGGAGGTGGTTGTTGTTGTTGTTACTCCGGTCCTGGACGACTCCTGTTGTCGGGGCTCCACCACCTCCGCCGCCGTCCTCGCCTTCCCCGAGCCCCAGCAGAGACAGCTGGCCCAGCGCGACCCTGAGAGCACGGGAGTCGTCCTCCTCCTCGTCGGGCGGCAGGAGCCCCTCACCGCCGAAGCCGGAGCCGGCCAGATCCCCGGCGTAGCCCCCATTTTTCTCCATGATCCCTGCTAGAACCAGCAGGCTAGGCATGGCTAACAAAAGAGTGTGTGAGACAAAGACAGGGGGAAAGAGACTGGAGAAACAGCACCCGTGCCGCCTCCTCCTCCTCCTCACCCCTCCTCCTTCCATTCCACCTCCCCCTCCCTCTTTGCGCTAGACCCTCCCATAGCCCGCCCCATCTGCTCCATCCGCCAGGAGCTCCGGCCGTCTGCGAGCTGGATGGGGCCGGCCGAGGCGTCGCTCCACCCAGTCTGGTTCTCCCGGCTCCCTCCGCCTCCTCCTCCTGGCCGAGACAAAAAACGAGCCGCCCTCCCGCCGTACCATTCCATCTCAGGTTCGCAGGCATGTGGCAGCCCACACCAAGCCCGTCTCCGGTAGAAAGGAGGGGAAAAAATCCGGTTCACCTCCTGCGCCGCAGTCGCAGAAACGCAGCCGCGCTGCGGAGCTGCATGCGGGCTGTTTATGTAAGAAGCAGCCTGCCAGGATGTAAACAGTCATTTAAAGGTGCAAGAACACATGGTCATCTGGTTCTGAGAGACATGATGTCAACTTCATCATGAGGGGAGCAGCTCCGCTCTCACTGAGCCGAAGCTCAGAACCAGAGGAGTTTGTTTCATTTCCTTTCTTCCTTTTGAAGAAAGAAAGAGGAGCGTGTGTGTGGTGGTGGTGGTGTGTGTGTGTGTGTGTGTGTGGGGGGGGGGGGGGCACCTCTGGGTGCCTTGCGGCAGGTCACCGCGCCGCTGCGCATCAGGATGTTATGGCAAAAGGGTGTCTGGAGTGGGGGTGTGAGGAGGGGGAGCGAAAGGGAGTTGTCAGACAGGCGCTGCAGCCCTTCTGCGGTGGGGGGAGGACATCAGTAAAGCTCGCGCACATTTACCGCTTTGGAAAAAAAAAAGGTTTTGCAGCAGCTCCGGTGAACAAAGAACCGCGCTGCGCATTTCTTTGCGCACAGACTCCCAATAACATGCCCGCGCGACTGAAGCCGACCGCGTGCTCGGCCGCAGTGACAGGAATTCAAATCATCACACTGTAAAAATAAAAGCACACGTTTCCCCTTTGTGTTCGCCTGCACCGAGAAGTGCCTCCAACTAGTTATTGGAACTTGTAAATGTCTCCAGCAGCTCAGAAATCAAGTATTTCCTGTTACTGATCTCATATCTGGAGTTGGAACATGCTGGAGCTGCTGCTGAGCAACAACTGATGTCTGTTTTCAGCTTTCTGCAAGTGTCAGTCTAACCATACCATCTGTGCATGTGGTGGCATACACAGTGTTGCATAAGCTTCTACCTGCAAACTTAGGGGGTGTTGGCTCCTCAGCAGCTTCACCTACAATCATTTACCTCCAAAACACAACAAATGCAAGTTCCTGGCTTCAGCACCGGGACCTAAAATCTCATGTATGTGTTGTTTTCACCTGCAGAAGTTAAACCATTCATTTTAATTCACCCATGGTCAAAGGCTGTCCTTATCTGAGTGAACGTAACTAAAACATAAACATAAAACAAGCTAGTAAGGAATAAGGAAGACTAGTGCGGCTTTCAGGTCACACACCGAGTGGAGTGATAATATTATCACACAGTACATCTGAAAATAGGAGCAGCGCTAACTGTTGTGATGAGATGGTGCCAGAGAAAGGTAGAGCAGGTGTATTTACAAGTGTAATCAAAGTCTAGACGTGCTCTCCGGGTGCCAATCAGGAAGGGCTTCGTTCCCCGAGGGGCTGTTGCAGATGAGGGCTCCTGGTATAAAACCCGGATTAAAACGCTCTGTCCAATAAAGAATAAATAAAAAAAAAAAGCACCAGGAGGAGGATAGCGGGATGGCATGATGCACGAGGAGGATCTGTTTTCCATCCCCACCCAGACCAGAGGCCGGAGGACCCAGGACGGGGACCAGCACTGCTTAGCAGTGGGCCAGTGTGTCCAAGAGGTCGTCTGGCTCCATTTAAGGGGGTCCACTGGGAGAGCAGGGGCCTAAATCAATGAAAACCATGGATCCTGGCTCGTGTTTCCCATCTTCCACAGCCTTCTCTGCCTGGATGTGTGAGCTTGGAGTGGCCCGTTGTACCACATAATCTTTATGACCGGCTCTGAAAGGACCGCAGCAGGTCTGGTTTCCATTCAGACTCTCCCTACAGGCCACAGTTGTCATTCGTGTGTGTGTGTGTGTTAGCAACAGGATACTTGTGAAATCCAGAGTGCCCAGGTCATGTTACTTGCACATAAAAAAGAAAAAAAAGGTGATCTTGACCATCTGGTCGTCTCTGTGATGCTGCTCCTCCCATGAAAGACAGACTTTCCTCTTCGAAGGGACCGTGATTCACACAAATCTCTTTGTTCGCAAGCTCGAGCAAATATTGCTTTCACCTGTGGATGGTGTCTGGCTTTCAGAGAGGACAGATGATAGGCTGCGAGCGTGTGTCTGAGAATCCCTGAAGGACATCCCTTTGACTTCTACAGCCAGATGTCCTTTTCAGGACTCCTCGGTACCCCGCCGTCTCCTGAATGAGGCCTCTGCGAGCACAAAGGGACGAGTTGGCTGAGCACCACGTGCTGATGCCACGCTGAACGGGCTCTCAGGGATGATGTAAGTCTTCATGCAAATGATACCACATCGTGTGCTTGTAATCCGCAGAGCCCTGAAGTCGGTCAGCTGAAGAAGCCGACCCCGCTTTGTGTGTGGTCGTTCTTCCTTCAACTTTATCTGTTTGTTTGCTTTTATTTTGTTGTTCTGCGCAGGAAACAGAGAAATGACACACTTGTTTTATTAAAGCTGAAGCAAATACAAAAGGTGAGGAGGAGAAGAAGTGGAACACAAGAACCCAAACAGTTTTATTCTTTTAGGAGAACATGAAACATCATCTGTGTTTCAGCAGAAAACACAGGAAAAAGGATTAAAACTTGCAGTTTTCCCAAACCCAATTTTATTAGTAAAAGAAAAACAAAATTAAAGCATTAGGTAACTTTTTGATTATTTAGTTTAAGATTAATAATCAGGGATGGAAATAATCCGTTTATAATTAACAAGTTTGTTTTTTAACCATCTTGTTTGTCCTTTTCCACCTGCTGTGATGCTACACACACACACACACACACACACCCCGAACAACAAACTCCTGGAGGAGGATGTGATTGGGAGAGCTGGTGTCAACTGGGAATATGAGTCAGGTAGAATGACTTCATAGCTTTTTTACGGGCATTAGGTCATCTTTTTCCCTACTTACCCCACACACACAAAAACTCCTCCCCTTCTCTCTGCTGCCATGTGTAATCACATTGATGCTGCACAGCTATAGTGACACGCCCAGCGATGATGATGATGATGAATCAGAATCACTGCACTCTCTTCCTGTATGCTGATCTCACAGCTTTGAACCCAAACGTTCCGATCCCAGTTTTCTGTTTATTTCCGTGATCTTTCAGTTAAATAAAAAACACAAACTCGGCAGATTTAGATGAGACAAAAATCACACTTCCACATTTGCAATTGGTAAAATCACAATTCACATTATATATATATGGATGCACACTCACACACACATATACAGCAGGGGGAAATGGAATTTGCACATCAGGTATTTCTAAGTGGGCTATTGACACATCTTTTCTACCAACATCAATTGAAGTAATGCATTCATGCAAAGACATCTAAACACTTACGTCCATAAATTGAGTAATATGCAATAAAGCAAAAAGACACAGGGACAACAGTATTAAACACACAAAGACAACACGGTGCAAAAGTTGAAGTACGATTGGTCATCATCACACACTGGTGAAATTATATCTCTGGATTTGACCATCCATGTGGGGAGCGGTGCGCTGCAGCTGTGCTCTGGAACTATTTGGTGGATTAACCCCCAATCCGACTCCTTAAAGCTGAGTGTCAAGCTGGGAGGCATTGAGGTCCCATTTTTAAGGTTTTTGGTATGACCCGGCCAGATCTGAACCCCAATCTCCCAGTCCCTGAGTAGACACTCTAACACCAGGCCTGAGAAGGTGGCAAAATGGTATAGAAAGCCCAGACATCACCTGAAATCTGTCAGTATTGAGAGACAAACCCTGCCTCCTGTCAGTGCTAATTAATATCAGCTGCTTTAGCCCTAATTGATGCCCTATAAAGGCTTCTCATCACCCAACAGGCACACAGGAAAGACTTCATGAAGAGTAAAAGTAAATCACTCCCAAACTCTTCATAATCTATCGTGAAAAGCATTCTGATGGAAATGGTTATAGGTGCATTTCCATGGAGTCCACGCATACTCACCATGGTCGTTGGGGCTCAGTTAAAGTTTGCGGAACAGCATTTGGAGAAGCTTGTGGATTCCTGAGAGACTATGGTATGGTTAGATGAAACCAAAATGGATTTTTTTGGCTGTCATTCGTTCCACACACCATGTTTGGAGAAGAAATGACACTGCCCACCACCCCAAGAACACCATACCAACAGTTAAGTTTGGGGGTGGAAGCATCATAGTGTGGGGTTGCTTTTCAGCAAGGGGTACTGGCAGACTTCATATTTTCTATGCAGGATGAATAAAGAATGGTTCCGGGACATTCTGGGTAAAAGTCTGCTGCCATCTACATGAAAGCTGAAACGGAAACAAGGGTGGACATTTCAGCAAGACTCTGATCCCAAATACAAGGCTAAGGAAACAATGAGTCAGTGTAAAAGAAAGAAAACCAAGCTTCTTGAGTGGCACAGACCTAAATCCAATTGAAAATCAATGGAGGGAACTGAAGATCAATGTTCATAAAAAAAAGGCCCAAGGAACCTTCAAGATCTAAAGAGCGTTTGTGTGGAAGATGGGTCCAGAGCCATTCCTGAGCAACGCGGTGTCTCGAAGCTGTAATCACCAAAAAAGCTTTTCTATAAACTATTTTCACTACTTATGTCCTGAGTCATTTCACTTTATTTATTATGTCCCAGGTTGTATACAAATGTTCTGATTTCTTTGTATGATTCAATATTTGGTTTCATGGGAACATCTGGAAATAGTCCCACTGCTGATGTGTCAAATGCTTAGTCTCCTCACAGTTTTAAAGACCAGGTGCTGACTTTTCACATGAAACCCCTAAATAATTGTTTAAACATGACAAGAGACTGAATTGATTTAATCAGACAAGTGCAGTTTTGATGTATTATTTATGTAAAAATACTTTTTTTATTATAAAGGTTTTAATTTTGTTCTTACAGCAAATAATTATTTTATTTTTCAGTTTTTTGATCAATTAAGAACTTTTAATTGAAAACTTTAAGACACAAATGCATAAAAGTCCTAACTTCCATCAAAAAAATATTTTTTTCTATAAATTTGTCATTTGAATAAATAGTGACTTAAATTGAATAATTTGATTAAACTCGCTTATGATGCCCCATTAGACATATGATCATTCTGTTCCGCGATGTTCAATCTCTCAACTTAGACCATTAGTTGTAGCATTTGTGCATTCTTTTTGGTTATTATTTGTGCAATTGTTGGACAAAATGACTTGCTGTGGTATTAATTGCACTAATAGAGCATCCAAGAAGTCTCCACTTCATTTTTTTCAGTTAGTAAAATTATATATTTATGTATTTATGTCGATTTTAGGTCACTGCCACTCTTGCACTTGCTGAGCTTAGATTTTAACATGTACTGTTTAATCATGAAATTTAAATGTATTCAATTCAATTCAATTCAAAAATACTTTATTAATACCAGAGGGAATCTGATTGCTGTAGTAGCTCAGAATAATAATAATAATCAAGTCATCAAAGAGTTGTTGTAGATTACAATGGCTGTTGGCAGGAAGGATCTCCAGTAGCGGTCAGTGTTGCAGCAAAACTGAAGAAGCCTCTGACTGAAGACACTCTTCCGTTGTCGGACAGTCTTGTAAAGAGAAAGCTCAGGGTTGTCCATAATTTCCTTGATTCTCTGGAGAATCCTTCTTTGCATTCTCTCCTCCAGTGGTTCCACAGTCATCCCCAGAACAGAACCAGCCTTTTTTATTAGGCTGTTGAGCCTTTTCAGGTCCCTGCTTCTGATGCTACTACCCCAACAGACAATGGCTGAAGAGATTACCCTCTCAACATCAGTCTTGTAGAAGATGTGCAGCATGTTGCTACAGACATTGAAGGACCTAAGCGTCCTCAAGAAGTGCAGTCTGCTGTGTCCCTTCTTGTAAACGGCTTCGCTGTTCTTTCTCCAGTCCAGTCTGTTGTCCAGGTGAACTCTGTTGGGTATTTTTATAATTGTACCTTTTTGAGGCCTAAAAGATGCCCATTTTGTGTTATTAACACATCATGAATCTCTGTTTTTGCCAACTGTTGCTGTTCATGAAAGGTTGAGCAAGGATGTTGATTGTGGGTTTCCAACTGAAAACTGTACCTCTGTAACCTGAGAAGGCCCGCCTTCTCCCCCATCCTTTTGCTGAATAAAGCCCCTGGGAAACTGAGGAGACTTGGGAGTGACGGGGGGAAAAGCCTCGGAGGAGGTTTTTCCCTGCGTTAACTCTCCATTATTTTGGGGACTCAGGGTAAAATGTCTCCCTTATTGTCATGTGTGTTATTTCAGGTTCCAGGGTTATGGAGATTAAATATTACCCCACATGTAATTACTTAACATTTTGGTGGAGATGCCGGGGATGCAGAGCTGGTGACCTGAAGGCTTTCCCCAGGAACAGAGGGGGGCTGGTTAGCTCCATGGAGGGGTTTCTGCGCCCAGCTCTCGCATGACGATTCATGGACATTACAAATAATCTCTCTCTCTGTGTGTGTCGTCCTTTAAGGTAATATGGGATGAATCTAAAATTACCTATCAAACTCCTAGGTATTTGTATTCCTCAACCACCTCCACTTCTTCTCCCATGATGGAAACAGTGTTTGACTCCACCCTGTTTCTTCTGAAGTCTAAAATCATCTCCTTTGTTTTGTTCACGTTCAAGGTCAGATGATTGTTTCCACACCATGCCACAAAGCGCTCCACCAGCTCTCTGTACTCAGCTTCCTGTCCATCTCTGATACACCCGACAACTGCAGAGTCATCTGAGTATTTCTGTAGATGACAGGTCTCTGATTTGTGCTGGAAGTCTGAGGTGTACAGGGTGAAAAGGAATGGTGAGAGTACAGTCCCCTGTGGTGCTCCAATGTTACTGATCGCCTGGTTTGATGTGCAGTTCTTCAGCCTCACAAACTGTGGTCTGTTTGTCAGGTAGTCTTTAATCCAGGCGATAGTTGAGGCCCCCACATGTGTCTTCTGGAGTTTCTGGCAAAGTACATCAGGCTGGATTGTGTTAAATGCACTGGAGAAATCAAAGAACATGACCCTCACAGTGCTGCCTGCTTTGTCCAGATGACAGTGGATTGGTTGAAGCAGCTGGATGATGGCATCTTCAACTCCAACTCCATGGCGATAAGCAAACTGCAGCGGGCCCTGATATGTCCTAGTTTGCTTATTCAGGTGGACCAACAGGAGTCTCTCCAGGACCTTCATGATGTGGGATGTCAGGGCAACCGGTCTGTAGTCGTCATTGACTGATGGGCGAGTTTTCTTTGGAACTGGAACAAGGCAGGATGTCTTTCACAGGACTGGAACCTTCTCCTGGGCCAGGCTGAGGTTGAAGAGGTGCTGCAGAATCCCACAGAGCTGCTCTGCACGGGCCTTCAGTATCCTGGGGCTGACACCATCTGGACCTGCAGCCTTGTTCCTGTTCAGTCTCTCCAGCTGCCTCTTCACCTGACTTCTAGAGACAGATAGCTGGGTAGGTAAATGTGACAGCAGCATCTCCTGACTTGGTTGAAGACAGATTAATAGAACCAGAAGAGTCCATGACTGCGTTAGAGGACAAAAGAGCTGGTGTGTGACAGGAAAATGTTGGATCAGAGAAGGATGGGATGTCTGATTGGCTGAGGACAGGTGAGGAGGATGCTGAGTTTGTTCCTGAACTGAACCTATTGAAGAACTTGTTCAGTTCATTGGCTGTGTCCAGGCTGCCATCTGTGCAATCCTTCCTCTGCTTGAAGCCTGTGATCTTCTTCATCCCTGACCAGACATCTCTGATATTGTTCCTCTGTAGTTTGTTCTCCAGCTTCTTCCTGTATGCCTCCTTGCTGTCTCTGATCTTGATCTTCAGTTGCTTCTGTACACTCCTCAATAATTCCCTGTCTCCCTCCTTGAAGGCTCTTTTTTCTCATTTAGCAGATTCTTCAGTTCACTGGCGATCCAGGGTTTGTTATTAGCAGTGGCGGTGCCAGGGGGGTGCTAGGGGGCGCTATAGCTACCCCTGGATTAGTCATTGCACCCCCATAGCACCCCCAAGTAAATATTAGATTTTTTTTATTTAATTTTAATTTAACGTTTGGATGTGATAATATTTAACTAAAAAACAAAAATAATCAGTAAATTATCATATAGATAGTAAAAATTTAAACCAAGACAGGAAATTGATGTTAACCTTTGACCTCATTTTCCACCTGCGAACGAGTGAAAGGTAGAGCTAGTGGTAAAATGGATCGGTTTTCGTTGCCCAAATTTCCACAGGTTCAGTCAGAAACGAATGAATTTTTGGAAGTGATCTCAGACCCACAAAAACCTACGGATCTGGATGAAGAGAGTCAACCCTCAACCACTGCAGCAGTTGAGGGTTTTGCCGCTGGAAGTGCTAACACTAACGTTAGCTAACATTGCAACACTATAGATTGTTTTCTTTGTGGCTGTATGTGCTTATGATTTCATGGACAAGTCAGCGATTGTTCATATGTTTATGAAACATATTAGGGTATATTATTGTTTCAGGTGTTGTTGAGGTTTTGTGCACGCATGTGTATCTGCTAGTGTTGAAGGTGTTTTAGAGAACAATAGGTACGCATGACCACTTCCTTCATAGCACCCTCAATAAAAAGACTAGCTCCTTCATAGCACCTGCAGAAAAAAAAATCTGGAGCCGCCACTGGTTATTAGCGAAGCATCTCACTGTTCTGGTGGGTATGATATTGTCCACACAGAAGTTTATATAGTCAGTGACACATCCAGTTATGGCATTGATGTCCTCTTCATATCCTTGGCAGAGAGTCATCCAATCTGTGGTCTCAAAACAACTCTGCAGGGCTTCTTCAGCATCCTGTGACCATTTTCTCACAGTTCTTCTTGTCACAGGTTGCCTCTGAACAAGTGGTTTGTATTCTGAGCAGAGAAAAACAAGATTGTGATCTGATTGTCCCAGAGGAGGTCTTGTTTTGGACATGTATGCGTTCTTTACATTTGCATAACACAAATCCAATGTCTTGTTTTCTCTGGTGGAGTAGCTGACAAACTGTTGAAATGCTGGAAGTGTAGCAGAGAGCGAGGCATGATTAAAATCACCAGATATAGCCACAACTGCACTGAGGTGCTGGGTTTGTAGCTTAGCGACAATGGAACTGATGGCATCACATGCATTTTCAGCAATGGCTGAAGGTGGATTATAAACGGTTGCCAAGACAACACTGGTGAACTCTCTTGGCAAATAATATGGGTGACAATTTACTGCCAAGAGCTCAACATCTGGGCTGCAGAGACGACACTCCACCGAAACATGACCTGGATGGCACCATCTGTTGTTGACAAGCACTGCCACTCCATTAGGGTAAAACCCAGTGCATTAAACATAACGCTGCATTTTTGAAAATGGGTTGAAAATATAACATGTTGGTGGAGCTGGATTCCGACTATTGATATGGTCCCCTCCCCTCAGCGGCAGCTCAGCACATCTCTGATCGCAGCAGCGCCTGTCTGCTGCGCGGGCTGCTGTCTTGTGGAGCTCTCGGGGGATCTCTGTGTTCCACCCGGTTTTACGCAGCAGTCAACCCGGTGTATCTCTGACTCAGAAGCTCCGGTGTTGTGCACTGTTAACTCCAATTGTAGCTAGGTAGCTACCTCCGTTAGCTTGCCTCCCACCTTCACGTTAGTGTCACCAAGCAGGTTCCCTGATTCCAGCATTAATGAGAGTTCCACTGTTAAAGGAAGACTAAAACCAAAGTGTGATCCAAAAGTTTTATTCTAAAACAGTCTGTTAAGAAAAATATAAAAGGAACTCTTTAAAACAGTCTGTAAAAAAATGTAAAAAGAACTGTCTTTGCTGTTCAGAAAAGAACAGTCGCTCCCACCAACTGGAGCTCTGGTGCGTTCTCTTTACTGTCCTGCAGGGGCCACCCTGATGTCCTTCAGTTTCTGGTGCTTTTAGAAATCTCCAGGCTAGGGCCCAGCCCCCCTCGTCTGGGCTCCGTCACGGATTGCGTCTCCTCCAGCTCGTCATCAGTCGGGGTGGGCCGCTGCCCCGCTCCTCTTCCCTCCCTGGCTCCGGTTCTGCCGCTGCGAGGAAAACACAAGACACACCTCAGGGGGGCGTTCACTTCCCTCCCAGAATCCACAGGCACGCAGGAAATAGCCACAATATTTCACGTCCCTTCACTTAGCTGTTTGGCGGGCGTTGAATGATTCTGATGTCACAGCTGGATCCTTCCGCGGCGTCCTCTGATCTCTCCCTGGAGATAGAAAGCGTCGGTACCGCAACCCAACGTGTTTCCAGGAACGCGGGTCCCGCTGCTGCCCGGTTACTCTGCGGCGGCTTTGCTCCGCGTCTCTCTCTCCCTTACACACACCTGTCAGCGTCCTTATATCAAGTCCCAATCCCGCGATTGTCCAATCCCAAGCCGCATCAGTCCGTGATTATGAGCTGCGCAGCTGCTCTCAATCAGAAGTTCATTTTCTGTGCTCATAACAGGAAAACACAAATCCATGCAAACAAGCAAACATCTCAGAAAAGAAAAACATGCATTAATAATTGGAACAAAACAACATGCAATTGATAATTAAAGGAAAACCGACTTCTGCACAGTAAAAGAGCACTGCATAAACTGTCCCAACTTTGACATTAGCTTTGTGTTAGCTTGTAGCTACATCGCTTCAGTTCGATGGCTGTCGTCATTTGATCCCAGCCTTACAGCCCCACCCTCAGCTCCACCTCTTTTCCCTTTTTGGAATTGTCTGGGCTTGACGGAACCTCTGACATGGTCAAAATGGCAGTGGTTGGAACCTCCCATTTTGCCACAAAAACTTATAATTGGAGCCTATGGACAGGAATTGTCCAGTATATATTTCGATGTTCTGGACTCATTTCATTTACAAAATCTGTTTTTGTTATTTGGCATTTTCAATTCCTATATTTGAAATGTCTCTGCCATCATCTAACACTCTGATGTGAACACCATTTTTTACTTTCCTTTCAAACCAAAAGATCACTGTATCTTTTCTGGCTGGTTTAGTGGTGTTACAGCTGATAAGCTCATACTGGCCTGAGCTAGCAGAACCGATGTTTCACCTCATCACATCTTCTCAGAGATCCTGATGGTTCCTCTGACCTACTGTCCTCCATCATTCACGAAACCGTTTGCAGGATTCTCGCTCAGCTGTTACATAATGATAAGAGCTGCATGCGTAGGAACGCTAAAAGCTGCACACCGGTTGGTTCTGATGTGTTTTTTTCTGTTTGAGTCGGGGGTCACGGGGAATTAAACTGTCGGCACCGTTCAACTGGACCATCTGCAGAGCTCGATAATGGTGTTGTTGCCTTGAGGAATCGTTGGATGACGGCTCTGTGGCTGCAGCGGTAATTAAATGATCAATTCATGTGAAATTTAGTGCAGGTTACAGCATCAGTCACTGCCAAAGAAGAGTCAGTGGAGACTGAGTGGACACATGAGAGCCTAACTGTTGACCCAGACCTGCTAGGGTCACCAGTGACCCACAGGTGTCCAAAGATTGGGCCACAGACTATTTGTGCCCCAGTGGGCTTTTGAGTGGCCTACAACGTCCAGTGTAACCATGGCAGCACAAGTAATTGGAGCAAACACTTTAATATTTTTGGTGAGATTTTTACTGGACTGAGGCTTGAAAACCCTGAGAGAAATATCTCAAAATGAGCAAAGTTAAGTTCAACACCCAGCACATTATGAGCTCCGTTCATGCAACCTGACTAAATCCAGCAAACATGAGCGACCCAGATCCTGATAATCAACTCACTTTTATTTATCAGAACCAGAATCAAGGAAACACCCATCAGATCAGGAATCTTGTGCTTTTATTTTGTTAAGACAAGCGTAGCAGAAACGTTCATGTCTCACAGCCACAAACATCTAAGTCACTTTGTTTTGTTCATTAAACATGAGAAGTTTAATGTTGTTGGGGAAATAAAAAAATAATCTCAAATAATTGATTTCTACATTTCCAGAGTAATTGTAACTTTGATTTGGACCCATGTGGACATCCGGGCCTTAAACTGACTTAATCATCACAAGTGAACCTGAACCACTGCTTCTCTGGCGTTGAACTCAGAAACAGAAATATTTTACAGCAATGAAAAAAATGTAAAAAAAATATTCACCCAGGACACGATTTCTGGACTCCTACAGCAATTTTGGATCCATTCGCCGCCATTTGTGTCCATTTTGTGTCTCCTAAAGGTTTCTCTAAAGACCTAAAGACCTAAAACCTGCAGCTTACAAACAGCAGGGAGGACTTTTCTCTCTTGGTGATCTTCTGATTTCATGTTTAAGTGTCTGAAGCTGTAGAGTAGCCCCAATGTGAAGTTTTATTATGAGGATAGAGGAGCTTTCCTATTGGTGTGACACCCTCCGCCACTGGACAGGAGGCTGTGGAGCTGCTGGAAACAGCTGAATGACTAGGCCAACACATGACCTCTGACCTTACACAGGCCACTAACACAGCCAGCATCATTCAGGCTCTAATTCAGCAGAAGGCTGAAAAATGCTGGTCTGTTCTGGGAGCTGCTGAGAACCTTCCATCCCTGGAGAACATTCACCTATTAGAACCAAGAACCAGACGGCAGCTTCTCCTCAAAGGTGTAAGGTGTGTGACCTCTGACCCTTGAGCTGACTTCTGGTGTTTATCAGTGATGCTAGGATATTTGTTTATTCACTTTGGCTGATCTGAGTGACCTGCCTTTAACCCAAATCAGAATAAAAGCTTTGAGCTTTTATAGTTTTTTTTAATTACTCACATTCCATTTTCTGTGATGTAGGGGTTGGCTCGTCTGAGATGCTTTTTCAGACTGAGGCATTATGGTATGTTTTCATTTGTAAGGATGATTTGGGATCTAAAATATTATAATTCAGTTGTTTTAAAGTGAGCACATCTTTTGGAGAAAAAGGCAAAAAAAAAAGTTCAAAAATAGAATTGTTTTAGTCTTTCTTAAGCTTTTGGAAGGCAGATGGGACTGTGAATTTCTTACCTTAGTTCTGGTATCTTATACTATTTTAATCTGTGATTTTACAAAATCACTTTAGTCTTTATTTAATCTGTTTTTGTAATACATAATTTATGCAACTTAAGAAATAGCATGACATACAATATTTTCCCATATAAGAAGTTTACACATTTATGCACCTAAATGTGTTATACCATCAGACAGGATTTCAACGTCATAACAATTTTTTTTATGTTTTAAGTCTTTGAGTTTAGAGATTAATCAAATACATTCAGATATTTATGTGCATCCTAAATGTGCTGCAGAAGAATTATAAAAAACAAACAAACATGAATTAACTCGTGTTTTGGGGATTTCTATTCAGTGGTGTTAATTAGCGCCGCTAGATGGCGTCCAAGAGCCGCCTCCTAATTAACGGAGATTGGCAGGTTAATCAACGATAGAGATCTGCAGGTGGGTGCTGGTTCGACTCGGTAGGGCTCGGTTCTGCCGTTCTCCTGAACCTTTAAAGGAACCTCGTCTCCCCGACGGGGGGAATATATGGTAATTTGCCGGACGGTCAACATTTTTGAAAGGTCACCGTAAACCGTGGAGAAGAAAGGCTCGTTTGAAACGGCAGCGGTGAGGACTGAAGGTGAGACGAGCATCCGAGCAGGTCGCGGGTTTTTTAGAGCAGAAATATTTTCCCTTTGAGGTTTTCGGTGTGTTTTTAAGCAGGCAGGCTGACAAGAGAGTTGAGTCAGTTCATGAACTCCGTGACCCAGGCGGAAGAGAGGGTTTAACCGGTGGATGGCGTGCTTTTTTTGAATGACACGCAGCGCGGCCACCGAGGCAGCAGAGGGCGTCAAAGAGGCCGATTTGACTCATTAAAACAGGAAACGGCAAATAAAGGATTAAAGTGGGGGGTTTGTTTGTTTTTCTCAGATAATAAAACAAATATTAACATTAAACATAATTACAGCTTGCTGCCTTCCTCTGAAAGTCAGAAAAAAACACAAATAATTCCTGAAACTGAAATTTTTTTTGTTCTGTTATGATTCCAATCTTAATTTTAAAGATCAGTTAATGAACACATCTAAAGCCTTTTCCAGTGGTTAGTTTTGGCATTGAATTCTTCACTTTTACAAGACAAAGCTGCACCAAAGGAGATCACTTTACCTTTTAGTGTTTCCCCAAATGACTGAATAAAACATAGTTTGTTGACTGTAAAACCCAAAATAACAGAGCTTAAAGGTGTTACACCTTCATTTGCGAGCTGCTTTCTTCTGTATTTTTAAAAACAATAACCAAAAGGATGTGGGTTTTAAAAGCAATTGAAAACCCTTGAAAAGTGTGGAGGCCTTTAATATCAGTCAGCACTGTGTGTGTGTGTGTGTGTGTGTGTGTGTGTGTGTGTGTGTGTGTGTGTGTGTGTGTGTGGTATTTTAGGTTTTACCTACAGTTTCATTTTCTCAGTAAAGGCTGATATTCAGGGGCGGATTTAGGACTGAAGAAGATCCGGGGCTTAACACACACACACACACACACACACACACGCACGCAGACATACGTGACACGCACTAGTCAACATCATATATATTTGTCTTGTACCACATAATTTTTAATCTGAAGCTACATATTAAGCATATTCAGGGCAGAGTATTGTTCCTGTTAGTGTTTAATGTGAGATGATAGTATTTTCAAATAAGACTCACAAACCTAAGTCAACACCAGTCTCATCAAAGCTGGGGTTCTGTTGTTGTATTTTTTTGTCTAAAAAAACGTCCTCATCTTCACACATGCATTTCAGGCAGAGACAGTAGAAGAAGCCAGGCACTGCAAAAGAAGCCGGCTGCTGACGGGCTTCTTCTTCATTGGTGGAGGCTCAGGCAGGCTGTATACAAGCTACTGCCAGCGGCTCCCTCTCTGGACTTTGGTACTGCATGTTACTTCCGCGATTTAGATCTGGGGCTTATCATTAAACATTCGGGGCTTGAGCCCAAGTAGCCAGGCCTAATGCCGCCCCTGCTGATATTCCTGGATGGAGTTCATGTCAACTTCCACCTTTTTATTTGTTGAGAAAAGAAATCGTAGCTATTGAGGTCGTCTTCACAAGCTCCATCAGCACCCTGAGCTGTGATTCTGAGCTGCTAGTGCTATAAATATTTTAGCTCCGTGACTGTAAAGCTAGCCACGTTTAGACCAGTTTGTGTTAGGTAAACTCTGTTAGCACTAACAAACAGTGGATTATGGGTGTTTCTGAGAGTTTCATTAGAATCTGAGCACACAAAGGCAAAAACATCGTACACCACCGCTCAGATGATGGGAATCACCACAAGTACAACCACATTTTTATAGTTTTCAAATCATTTCTGTTTGAAAAATGCACCCAAAAGGAGGCATCACCTAGCAGACCAAGATGGCTGCGCTGAGGCAGTGAATGACACCCTTGCACCCCTTGCATGCTCTCTGAGCTTCTCCGTCGGACAAACAAGCTTTTAACAAACACTGCTCAGTCAGCGCAAACAAACGGAAACAGCAGCGCGCCGTAGAATTCCTGTCCACCTTGATCTCCACAGGAAAGACGGGAGGAAGTATTTTTAAGGGAGCGTGGTTCTTAGCCGTATCATTTTGTACTGTCTGATAGTGGCCAAGCCAGCTGGAGGCGTGACCGAGATGCTGCTGCAGTCCAGTGCAGTGCAGCCATGTGATACGTTACCGGCGACATCGCAGGCTACTCTTAGCCAATAGCAATGGCTAATTTAAATTCAGTGTAGTGCGGAATTTAACCTGAAGAGGGTGCGATTATAAAACAGGCTGGATTTTTTTCTAATTTTTAATAAGATGCACTAAAATTTTAGCCTGGCAAGCCAATATGTATTCTGGCCATGACCCATAAGGAGATCTTCGTTGTGGGGCAGAACCTAGGATTGTTTTATAAACTGTCTCCACATGCTGCAGGGAGCCTTAAGCCAAATTCATACACCTCCGTCTGCTCCACAAGAGAGACGCGCACGAACGGAGACAATTTGCCCTTGTACTTCTCCGTCTCCTGGAGAGTGTTGCAAAGCAATTCCCCACCAGGACAACAGAGGGCGTAGCACTGTTCTGCGGTATCCTGTCATGTATGCTGCCCAAGATAGTGTGTTTATATATATATATATATATATATATATATATATATATATATATATATATATATATATATATATATATATATATATATATATATTACAGGTCCTTCTAAAAAATTGGCATATTGTGATAGTTAATTATTGTCTGTAGTGAACTGATAAGCATTAGACTTTCATATAAATTAGATTCATTACACACAACTGAAGTAGTTCAAGCCTTTTATTGTTTCTAATATTGATGATTTTGGCATACAGCTCACGAAAACCCAAAATTCCTATCCAATAAAATTAGCATATTTCACCCGACCAATAAAAGAAAAGTGTTTTTAATACAAAAAAGTCAACCTTCAAATAATTATGTTCAGTTATGCACTCAGTACTTGGTCGGGAATCCTTTTGCAGAAATGACTGCTTCAATGCGGCGTGGCATGGAGGCAATCAGCCTGTGGCACTGCTGAGGTGTTATGGAGGCCCAGGATGCTTCGATAGCGGCCTTAAGCTCATCCAGAGTGTTGGGTCTAGCGTCTCTCAACTTCCTCTTCACAATATTCCACAGATTCTCTATGGGGCTCAGGTCAGGAGAGTTGGCAGGCCAATTGAGCACAGTAATACCATGGTCGGTAAACCATTTACCAGTGGTCTTGGCACTGTGAGCAGGTGCCGAGTCGTGCTGAAAAATGAAATCTTCATCTCCATAAAGCTTTTCAGCAGATGAAAGAATGAAGTGCTCCACTTTCTCAGTTTATCAGTACATTACAGAAAATAATGAACTTTATCACAAAATGCTAATTTTTTAGAAGGACCTGTGTGTATATATATATTTTTTAATTCTATTTAAGAGACTTTTTAACAGGGACAAATTTGCCCCTCATCCTCCTCCACCTCTTCATGTGCTCACCACCTCTAAACCCACGTTTCCCATCATTTCCTTCCACAAATAAAATGTTGGCTGCGAATCGTTTCACTCCTCCAGTCACGAGGGAATAAAACGGTCATATTTTTAGAGTTTTTCCACGAGGTATTCTTTTAGCATCTCCATGTCTGTCACTAGATATCCTTGGCTCTCTTTATGTTTTTGAGGGCGCAATGGCGGCACTTAAAACAACAGTGGCATCCTGACCACATACGTTTAGAAAAGAGCGCGTGACTCCATCCGTCCTTGCGAGGGCTCTCCAGCAGGCTCGCAAGGATGGCATTGCGTGTGTCCATCCCGATGCAGATGGAGAAGTATAAATTAGTCTCAACTCTCCTCCTTTTCTGGTCAACTCATGAGTCCCCAGAAGAAGGAAAAAATGAATGCTAGTGAATGGGACTGTTTTCTAATCTACTTTGCCTTATGCCCTGGACTGCACATATTTAAATGAAATATAAAGAGGTGTGGTTCGACCACGCCAGTCACGTACTTTCAGGTTTATCAGCTTGTAAATGTTGGTAATTAGCATGACTATAAATCGGACATCGGTACGTCACATATATGATGTCACCACATAATCTCCTCTCCCCTAGCGTAGCTGCTACTTACCACATGGCCAGATGCCAGCCATTTTCCCTCTGTCTGGTTCGATTACATCACTTTTGTGAAGCGCATTTGTAGTCCTGAATTTGTTTTCACACAAAACTTAAAATAGCGTTTCCCCTCATTAGAAATTAAGCGCTTTCTTGGTATCAAAATGCATCTTTAAAATTCACGGACATCAAATGTGAAATCCATGGCATGTAACAAGTGGAACTTGCCGTTCCGTGTGTAATGTCTGTTGTAAAGTACTCCACAAAGTTCTAGTTAAAAGCACTTGAAATAGAACAGGCGCCCATCTTCAGCGCCTCTGCGTTGCGCTGCTGTTGTGGCGCTGCGCTCCCCGTCTAGCCACTTTTAGTAACTATCAAGGCTTCTATTTAAAATGATGGTGCGGGCGTGATGCACCGCGTCTCTCTTCAGTGTTCCCCAGGCTTTAGGCTCCCTATCAGACAACGTGATGTACCCACTGCTACAGATGTTGTTCAGTGGGGCAGTCCTATGGAGTGTGACAAGGCCAACCTACAAAGCAAAACCCTTTTGCTACTGCTTGGTCTAGATTTAGGCTACTAAAATGCCGAAATGACTACATGTCTACAGCACTTTTAGATACTCATTTATATGGTTTATCAGCAATTAAAAAGTAAAGTAATTTTGCCCTAACCTTATTCAAATTATACTTTTTTTTGTAGTTTAGGAAAATAACGAGTTTAGTTTTGTGCATGTTTTTGCAAGACACGAGGCTTAATCCCAGCAGTCTACCGGCCCATTAAAGGTTTAAAGACTCAGCCTGACACATCTTCAGCCGGCCTTTGAAACACGAGCAGCATACTGATGAAAAAACACATGGTACCAAAAGTTCTAACATCCACGGAACCATAAAAGGACTTTTAGAACCAGAAGATGAGTTACTCGGCATGGATGTGGGCACTTTGTCACAAGATTCCCTCTGGAGGAGCTGCTTCCTGTCCCATGGTACATCTCTTCAGATTAATCAGCAGACTGGATCAAAGATGATCCCCTCGCAGTTCTGATTTCACATCTCAGAGTCTAAACATCTTGCCAGTGTGTTTTCTCACACATGTTCTGTTCTAAACATCCATAAGAGAGGAACTTTCTCTGAGGAGACGAGGAACGTGTCGAGCTGAAACCAGGCTCAGATGTGCTTTCTCATTTAGTTATTAAAATCTCATCCAAACCAAACTTCCGTGTGGTGATGAGATAAAAACGAGAAGCATTTGTTTGTTCTGCAGAGCTGGTGTGAGCAGCTCCTCTGGTTTCCATCGGAAACAAAAAGCTTCAGTAAAGCCGTTCCTCAGACAAAAGCTGCTAGTTTTTGTTTTCCCTTCTCCGCTCTCTGCCTCCCTCTCTCTGAGGAGATCTGAGCTGGAGCTGGATCACATGCTGGGCATTCCTGTATGCTTTATTCTTTTCATGCCCACTCTGAGCGCCACAGGGCAAATGGAGAGAGAAAAGGCAAGAAGAGAGCTGTCTGCTGGTTTATTGTGTGCAGAGTTTCATCACATATGCCATGCCTGCTCCTGTTTCAGGACTCGAGCTGAGATTTACATTCAGTGTCTCAGTCGGGCGAAGGAAGACATCCAGGCTTTGGACACATGAAGGATGATGGGAGGAGAGCACATCCCTGTTTCACACCTGATTGGTTATTAACTTTAAAGATCCAGCTGTAGAGATGCACCGATTCTGGGTTTGAGGGCCGACACAGATTTACAGGTTATGTTTAAATCTGATCGGCTGTTAATTTTTTTTAAAGAACTAGAATTTAAAAACCATAAAACAAGTTTCAGATTTGAGTCATTTTGATCAGCAGGTAAATCTCTGTGTGTCTCTTCACGGCACACAATAAAAAGGAGGAGGAGGACAGAACGCGTGAGGAGTTGGTACCCGGGTCATGTGACTCGGAGGCTGGGTTCTACTGGAAGGCCAGGCTGCAGCCAGGATACTTCCACAGCCGCTGCCCTATGCCCAAAAGCAGGCACACCGTCATGCACGTTGCACATTATTTCCAGGGTGAGGAGATAAATAAAAAAGCCAACTTTTTCCCTAGCATCAGGACTTGATTGGACCTGTGAATCCCTTAACTCCACCCAGAAGAAATAATATAAAACCAGAGTCGGCCTGTGCCGAGTGTCAGACGTCTAAAGCGACCTGTGGGAATAATTTTATCCTTTGTTTTTGGATTAAAACCTCTTCGGCTTGTGGATGTTCTGTCTTGGATTAACACGACAACGTTGTGGTTTTGTAATTTTTGCTTTAGTGCACATTTCTATGACTGTCTAGGCTAGGGGTCATCCATCATACCTTTTAAAAGCTGTTTTTTTGGAATCTATTTTCTTTGTTTTTATTTAAAACTCTTATGTAACCAGATAATCTCAGGATGAAATCGGTGTGCTTTTTCATTTGTGAAGGAACAGCTTGGAATCATCGGTGTTTTTCATTGACGGACCACTTGCTCCGCTCGCTGAGGTCAGGGAGTGAAATGAGAAGGGAAAGGATAGAGGCAGTGCCGAGCGAGATGCAGCAGCAGCAGATATGTGTGTGTGTGTGTGTGTGTGGCTCTGACTCCTCCTCACAGCCTCTCCCTCCCCTCTCCCAGCTGCTGCTCCCGCCTCCCCTCCCTCTACTGCGCTAGTTACATGTGCTGCAGCGACACCGGGCAGTTCAGGGCTCTAGCCAAAGGCGAACACACCCACCAGCCGAGAGCAGGACCTTGTTGTCCCACCGATCCTCACAGCTGCTTCTGCTCACCCACAGCAGCAGATTCACTTCCAGAAAGGTCCTGCGTATACTTTCGGATCCTTCAGCAGGCTGCAGGGAGGAGTTCCACTCAGCCACGGTAGGATTCAGAGCGTTGCTTTGTTTCTGTCTCCTGTGAGGTTTTAACTGTCTGATCAGTCATTTTTCCTTTTTATCTGGGAGTCTTTTGAATAATTTGGCACGTTTGGAGGTTAAATTTATGTTTCCTTAATTCAAAGTTGGTCCTGGGCGCTGGTGAGTGTGTGGGTGTGTGCACACACCACTCCACCCACTTGGGCGTGCATGCTCATGCGTGCGCTCTGTAGTAGGAGGTCAGAGATGGTGAAGTTTGGCGTGTCCACCCACTCATGAGTCAGAGAGGACTAGTGAAGTCTGTTATTGATTCTAATGCGATAATTTTAATGAAAGTACGGCTGGTTAGGATCAATGCCAATTAGGATTTTTATGTAGATGAGTTATTTTTAATTTATGGGTAAAATATCTAATGTAAATTTTTTATATTCCTTTTTTAAATCCAACTATAATCCTTTACGTATTAAATCCATATCCATTTAATTTGCTTTTAACAAGAGCTGCACCGATTCTGGTTTTGAGCCGATACCAATTTCTGATGCTTGTACAGTTCAGACCCACCGGTACCAAATTGGTTGGATTAGAAACAGCTATTATTATAAAAGCTGCTATTCTGGAAGTTTAAACTTCCACATGGAAGATCTACTGTTGCCACCTTTCATAATTTGTGATGGTGAGTCCACAGACCAGGACAGTGTCATTTTTCTTGGCTCCTTATTGAATTCATGGAAACGGCATCAGGTAAATTTGTATTGACGAGTAATAATCCTAAATCAGAACAAGAATCAGAGTGTCTCTGTTTAAAAACATACAAACATAATCTCAGTTCCAGTCACGTTAACGTAAAAAAATCAGACCGATTCAAAGTTTTGTTCCCACAGAAATGTATTTCAAATGTTGATAGGAGTCAGGATGACACAGAGGCAGAAAACGGATAAAAATATGGCGATAATAGAATTTAAGCTTCATTAGTTGGAGGCTTTAATCCAATCGCTGCCATTATGCCTGATGTCCCAATCATTCAGAAAGGATAAGTTCCCTGAAAATCCTGCAGCTTTAATTTAGACCGTGACTCGATGCTTATCTTGTGTATTTAAATATGTTGCAATCAGCTGAAAAATTACAGCCGAACACTGATCTCAGGAGAGTCGAAGCAATTAGCAGCTTTTTTAGCTGCTTTCCTTCATTTTGCCAATCTCTGGAGGGAGGATGTTTGTTTATTTCACCCTTTGCAGCTTTATGCGTAATTACAGAGGAAGGTAAAAGCATGGAGGTAGGGGATGGGAGGTCTGTGCTGAAGAAGAAGAAAAGAGGATAAACAAGACTTGGAGGAGCTGAAAGAAACCTTTGTGCTTCAAGTCAAAACTTTATTTAACTTTGTTTCAAAAATAAACCTCATCAGCACCCTTGTTGTTTAGTTTCCACGGAGACCTGCGGTTGGATCTCAGATATAGATCTAATAGATCTACAGGGTTTTTCATATAGTGGGTGGGAACTATCCTAGATAGGTTTATTTCAGGGAAAGCAGTTCCGTCCTGTTCAACACTTCTCTCCTCACCTACAGCTCACCTCATCTGCACTACTACCTGAGCAACATCCGCCATGGAAACGCCGAGCCAAAAGCGTAGCACCCGCAGCGGCGCTGTCTCACCGGCCCGTATCACCCGGCTGCAGGAGAAGGAGGATCTGTGCAACCTGAACGACCGTCTGGCCGTCTACATCGACAAGGTGCGCTCCCTGGAATCTGAGAATGCCTCTCTCAGACTACGCATCTCCGAGTCCGAGTCGGAGGTGACCCGTGACCTGTCTGGCATCAAGGCGGCCTACGAGACGGAGCTGGCTGATGCTCGAAAAACCCTGGACCAGGTGGCCAAGGAGCGGGCACGGCTGCAACTAGAGCTGGGCAAGATCAAAGAGGAGCACAAGGAGCTGAAAGCCAGGTAGGAGGGTCTCTCTGTGGCCACGCCCACCTCGACACTGCTGTGTGACTCAACCTCGAGTATTGTCTGTGTAAACTATTAACAGAAGGATTTCAAGCTGTTTCACTCGGAAATCCTTAATGTGGCTCTGCCGGAGAACACCCAGGAGGTTTTCATACGTGATCCCACTGCAGTTTGGGAATTTTCTTCTGATTCTTCACAAAAGTTTACTTTATAGTTTTTACATAAAGATAACTAAGATAAATGTGTGTTTAGGGCGAACATCATAAAGCCCCAAACATGAGATTTATGGTGACAGTTCCACATCACATGAGTGTTTCTGTCCCAGCTGAGACTCTTCCGCGAGAACACACTCTATCTTCAATTAGTGTTAAACAGATTTATGTTCATGTGTTCATCCACAGCAGCGCCTGCAGGGGAGAGTTTTTATTTATTCATTACTGATCTAGTT
This sequence comes from Nothobranchius furzeri, assembly GCF_043380555.1. Classification (NCBI taxonomy): domain Eukaryota; kingdom Metazoa; phylum Chordata; class Actinopteri; order Cyprinodontiformes; family Nothobranchiidae; genus Nothobranchius; species Nothobranchius furzeri. The sequence continues at coordinate 61,084,702 of NC_091745.1, read as the reverse complement.
CCTGTGACTGTTGGAGTCTTCAGCTCACGCCCAGTTTTCAAAAGATCTGAGGTGGTGCAACAGCAGGAATGTGGTGTGAAGTAGGAGCACATGTGTGTGTGTGTGTGTGTGTGTGTGTGACTCATCTGCTAACAAGTCCAGGTATGTTTCTATAAGCCCGGGGGTGGGGGGTGATACTGCCACACCTCTGAACCAACGACCACACCCTCTCTAACCACCTGCTTGTTCAGGTGAAATATGAACAGAATGAAGTCGTTAGACTCAATAAAAATTTTACTCAACATCTAATGAAAGGAAACAAAATTGGATTTTAATTCTATTCACAAATAAGTGAACGACCTCAGCCTTTTAAGGTGGAATCATTGTTGGTTCTATAATTATGGTCACATGCTATGAAAACCCCGTGTGATCGACTTGACAAAAAACTCAGAATTTATGTTTTGGATCAACAAACGGTCTCTTTCCAATAATTCATCACTGTGGAAGCTTTTACTTCAGTAACAAATCGAGTCTAAACTGGAATCGGATAAAAATCTTAACTAGGAATCGGCCCCGAAAACCAGAAGCGGTGCTTTTCCTAATAATAACTTATATAAGGTACCTGGATTGGTGTGCTGTCATCACCGGGTTCGTTCCTAACTCGGGTGTTGCCTCAGAGATCCACTCTTGGCCTCGGGCAGACAGACACGGGTTCTAGGGAAATGTGAACAAAGCGCATCAGATTTAAGAAAATGAAACCGTTTGTATGAGCTCCTCAGCAACGTCTGGCAGCATTTCTCGTGTTTCCACATGCCTATTTTATAACAATGGATGGCCCAGCTCAGTGTAATATGAACATGAGGTGTTTTTGCTTCTACTCTGCATCATAGTGATGTTTGTGGTTTATGCTCTCGTTTGTATCATGCAGCTGTTGTCTGTTGATTTTTGTCCCAAAATCAATCAGCGTTTGTGGCACGTGGGCGACAGAAAGGCCTCTGGTCATTTCCTTGTGCTGAGAGATCAGCACTCGGGGTCTGTCGTGTTAATGTTCCTGGAAAAGCTCTGCTCACTGCAGCCTTGCTGCTTTCATCTGCCTGCACTTTAACCAGCCTGTTTAGTGTTTGGTTGCTATGGCTCTGTGGCGGGGTGGTGACTCAGAGGTTTTTCATGGCCTTTGGAATGAGCTGACTGGACTCTGGTGGGAAGTGGGCTTTATTAATAAACACTGAGTGCAGCTGAGCTACACCAGGCAGCAGCTACGTCTCCGGCTGCTGGAGTGTATGGGTGAGGGGACACACCTGTTCATCCTGAATGCATCGTCTTTGTTTGTTTTCACTTCCTGGAGCAAGAACCTCAAGTTGTCTGAGGAGAACGCCAGCCGTTGTCCCAGAAGCTGTCTGACTTATGAATGATTAAAACCTGTTGGAAAAACAGCAGCTAAATCTGTAAACATGGGTGGCTGTGGGATGAGCCTGCAGCCCCCCCACCAGAACCCCAGAGATGCGACTCAGCAGCTTCACGGCGAACCTCACATGCTCTCAAGACATGCAGCTGAGTCGCCTGCAGCTGGAAACCCATCAGATCTCAGCAGGTCTCGGGTTTTAAAGGCTCCACCTGAACTCTTTACTGACGAGTTATTCCATCCGTATCTGTAGGTTTTATGTCTAAAAAACCTTCACATTTTTAGTGTTTTCTGATGTTTCTTTTGCAGAAATTCACTTTATTTATGTAGCTGAAATTCCTAGAACTTCAATACTGAATATATTTTAAAGTATTTTTTAAATCACTCATGACTAATGAGGGCTGTGCTATTTCATTTATTAGTGATTGTGGATTTATTTATTCTAATTGTGACAATTTTGTCATTCCAACAAAAATGTATTTAGATTAAATGTTTTTTTAGATGTTAAGTTAAACAAATAATAAAATATTACAACTATATAGTAATAGTTTTAATAATATAAATATCATGTATAAATATTTAAAATAAGTATAATTTATAATGGTATGGATGATGCATGATGGAGATGTGGATTGAATTTGGACAGCTGTCTATGACTTATTTTCTAAATTATCATTTTTTAAAATGTAGTTTTAAGATTTAAACAACAAACTATGCAAATTTCTTTTTAAAAATAAAGTAGCATAGTCATTAAACAAGAAAACATCTTCCAAAGTTTTTTCTTATTTCAATTCTGTCTTTAAACTAAAAAAAGGTTTAATTTAACATTGACCACATGCAGATTTGACCTTAGTTCTTAATAAAGTGTAGTTTTTTTTTTTGCTTTAATCTGATTAATCTGGTTTTTCTTCTTCCTCGCGTCTGTTTCCCGTGGCCGTTGATGTTCGTGCAGAAGCAGGTCCTCCCCTGCAGAAGCTCTCTGAAACAAACATCCCTCTTTAATGGGCTAAAATAACAAAGCTTAGCTGGAAAATAAACAAAGATTCTTCCTCCAGAGGAGAAACAAAGGTGGGATCGGCCGCGCCTGTTGTGGTTGAGGGTGTGACTCCAGGTAGGCGAAATCTTTTATTCTCTTCAAGTCATTTGGAGCTGCTGTCTGTTGGAGCTGCTGTCTGTTGAATTAAGGTTTAAAAAGCACAGTGGTAGATGGAACATGGTCAGACACGTTTCACTGAATGCAGCTGCAGACTGAAAAGTCACAAACTCCACCAACACCTCTTCCACCATGATGCTGCGTCTGACTCTCACTATCAGAACGCTGCAGGAAGCAGACACACTGCCCAGCACTTCAGTTTCCTGGATGCTCAGAAGTTTACCACCTAACAGTTTAGGATAATTTTTCTAATTGAGACACATTTAGAATAAAATATTCATCCGGTCTGTAAAGTCCTCTGAGGGTTTGATAATCTCCCCAGAGATGATCTTCGTGTGTCGGTGACTAACTGTGTTTAACTCATTAAACATTCGTGTCATCGCGGCTCCTTTTTAGGGGACATGAGGAGGATCCTGTTGGGTTTGTTGGGATATAGTTTGTTTCCTAAAAAGGAAAAGAGGAAGTTTGCATCAGTCCCTACTCCTGAAGCTGCTTTTTGTTTTAATGTTCAGTCACTAGGGAAACGTCTCGGCTGCTGGCAATAACCGAATCAGTGTGATGCTCTGAGGTTGGACTGGAATCCTGACTGTAAAAGATCAACGATAAATGCTTTTAGGATCAATTTAACCCTTAAGCTTCCACACCAAGAGAAAAATCCTCTAACCTGAAGCGACAAGTGTCATAAAACAAAAGGTAACGATAACGTGAGCTACCTTTTTAGAAGCGTTTATTGTGATAGTTTGCATTTAACTCAGTTTTATTAATCTAACAATAAAAGTTTTAGTTTTTAAAGTTTCAGACAGAGTTCTTCTAGATGCCAAAAACAGGAGAAAAGGTTTAGTTCACACTTTAGTGTTAGCAGAGGATGTTCCAGACAGTCTCACTCTCTTTGCTCTACTGTGATTGGATCAGACGTACAAATGCATGAATGCAGTCATTGAATTGAACTAAAATAAGAATTTAATGTGTTTCCTGATAATTCTGGTCCCCGTTAAAAATGTTAAATGTCTGAGTATTCGTGGTTGTGGCGGCACTCATCGATGCTGACAGTCGAACCACTTCATGTATGATCGTCATCATTACGCCGCGGCCGAGGAATTACAGAATCGCCTCTAATGCGTTCATCCACCAGTGTTCAGGCTTTCTTCACAGCAGGAATAATGACTTGATATTTCAGGAAAAGCTCTGGTGGAACTAATAGCTTTAATGATGACACCATTACCTGATGTGTGTCATGATGGTGGGCTGTGGTTAGTGTGTGATGGACGCCGTCCATGTTGTAACCTTTTCTTTAGTTTCTTTACACGCATCTTGAACTTTGTTTTTTGAGGATCTTGCTGGTTTTTATCAGCGTTAACAGTCTGTCTGTATCATTTCATTGTGCTGTCGAATTTCTTTTCATGCCACTTGATCACATTTCTTCTCATCTTTGAGTTCTTGTTGTGTTGAAATTCTAATTGCATTTTTTAGTTCTTTTTAAAACACAGGTTTATTTACCTGCAACGTTTTGTTTGTAGCTGCAAACTTCGTCATGCTGACGCTGATGTTTCTTCTCGTTTTCCCCTGCCTGGGAAAAACCTTTGAGTCCTGGTGATCTCAGCTCGTGTGTGTGTATGTGTGTGTGTGTGTCCTGTCTGTTTCTTTCTTTTTCTTTCTTTCTTTTTTTTCTTTCTTTCTTTCTTTTTTTCTTTCTTTTTTCTTTCTTTCTTTTTTCTTTCTTTCTTTCTTTCTTTCTTTCTTTCTTTCTTTCTTTCTTTCTTTCTTTCTTTCTTTCTTTCTTTCTTTCTTTCTTTCTTTCTTTCTTTCTTTCTTTCTTTCTTTCTTTCTTTCTTTCTTTCTTCTTCTCTCTTTCTTTCTTTCTTTCTTTCTTCTTCTTTCTTTCTTTCTTTCTTTCTTTCTTTTCTTTCTTTCTTTCTTTTCTTCTTCTTTCTTTCTTTCTTTCTTTCTTTCTTCTTTCCTTTTTCTTCTTTCTTTTCTTTTTCTTTTCTTTCTTTCTTTCTTTCTTTCTTCTTCTTTCTTTTTTTTTCTTCTTTCTTTCTTTTTTCTTCTTTCTTTCTTTCTTTCTTTCTTCTTTCTTTCTTTCTTTCTTCTCTTTCTTTCTTTCTTTCTTTCTCTTTCTTTCTTTCTCTTTCTTTCTTTCTTTTTCTTTCTTTTTTTCTTTCTTTCTTTTTTTCTTTCTTTCTCTTTCCTCTTTTTTCTTTCTTTCTCTTTCTTTCTTCTTTCTTTCTTCTTTCTTTTTTTTCTTTCTTTCTCTTTTTTCTTTCTTTCTCTTTCTTTCTCTTTCTTTCTTTTTTTCTTTCTCTTTCTCTTTCTTTCTTTCTTTCTTTCTTTTTTCTTTCTTTCTTTCTTTCTTTCTTTCTTTCTTTTTTCTTTCTTTCTTTCTTTCTTTCTTTCTTTTTTTTCTTTCTTTTTTTTCTTTCTTTTTTTCTTTCTTTTTCTTTCTTTTTTCTTTTTTTCTTTCCTTCTTTCTGTCTTTCTTTTTTTTCTGTCTTTCTTTTTTCCTTTTTTTCTGTTTTTCTTTCTCTTTTTCTTTCTTTCTTTTTTCTTTTTCTTTCTGTCTTTTTCTCTTTCTCTTTCTCTTTTTCTCTTTCTCTTTTTCTCTTTGTTTGTTTGTTTGTTTGTTTGTTTGTTTGTGCTTTGGGAGGTCCCAGGACTCTAGCAGGCGCTATATAAAATACAGGCAATTTACCATGTTCTGGTTCCTGCTCTCCTGTTGATCACAACAGGAGTCGTGTTCAGGCCTGCGCCATGGGTTCAAACATGAAGTTTGTGGTCTTAAGGAGTTTATATAAAACAGTAAAATCATCCCTGATTGATTAATAAACATCAGTGGTACCCAATAGGTGGGCTGCAATCCTCCCCAACACACACACGGGACCAGACTAGAACTTTGAAAATGTTGCAGGAGGAATGCCATAGCACCCCTGACTGACCCTCCAACTCATAGATTTTTCAGTGATCCACATCTTTAATCTTACCTGGCAGATGCAAATCCTCAAATACTTGTAGTTGAGTGTAGTTTATAACAGTGTCGGTTGTTGCAACCACCACTCAGACAACTGTTAGAATTTTACTGTGAAATTACCAAAATAAAAACCAAATAAGGCTACAAACTAGACTGTTTTGACTAGCTTGACAGGAGGATTAACGTGCATAAACAGTTTATCTACCATCCATCATGGTGAAGAGGGTTGGTCTTTATAATGTTGCTTATACTGAATAATTGGCTTTACTCCAATTACTGTACGACTGCTCAAGTTTCTGATACAATTTAGGAGGTTGTTGGTGAGAAAGTGGCTCTCTGTCCTGTGAGCCCCTAACCAGAACCAGAACCCGCAGGCCCGTAATGCTCTGGATGGAGCCGTCTCTGATGGCTTTATTGGTGTGAGAGTAATGAGAGTGTTTGGCTTGAGCGAAGCAGAGTTTGGTACCGATCAGGAGGTTTTGGCACCCTCCGTACTGATTATGTGTATTTTTAGAGTTTATAGAAATGGAGTTTCCATTTTAGAGAGTGCCAAGCTCTCCATGAGTCACTCGCTCAAGGACGGGTAAATCACTCCAAGATGGTGGAATTCCACAAGTCCTCCCACACTTTCCATCCTTCTGGTCCCTCTTGGTGCCCAGAGGCCCTCTTTGTGGGATTCAGACAAATGTGCTCTAGCTCCACCTTGGATTGTGGTTTGGTTGGATGTGAGACAGATCTGCTGAAGCTCGTTGTCTCTGATGAATCTGAGCTGACTGGGATGTTTGGAGCTGTTCTGTCTAACCTAAACATGCTGATTTCTGGAGCACATTCTTAACTTTTCAGATCTGAATGTTCAGCATTAGCTGTTGCTTTGGTTTGTTATTTGGAATGAGGACGGATTCCCTCTTAACCCAAACCTTTTGATTGGTTTAATTTAAACCTTCATGGTTGGTTTGATGATTCGGTTCTTGTTAAAGGTGAATTTTGAAAAGTCAAAGTTTCTCCTGGCTTTTCTGTTTGGAAGAATGTGCCCCTACTCCCAGTCAGATGGGTGTGGTTGGCAAAGTCAAGACAATTGCAGGATACTTGGAAAAGCTTGATCATTGTGTTAATTATTCTACTGAAACTTAGTCACACGTTTGGAGTAAAATCTGTTTGTTCTTCATGTTTCCTCTTGATCTGGATCACCAGAGCGCTCCTGTTTCCTTTGTGTGTGTCCCATGCCAGGATTTGCGTGAGAGCACCAGCCACCGGGCTCGTCAATCCACCACAGCCTGGTTTCATTCCAGGCATCAAATCCATGTTTTCCCCATGAAAGGAAAAATAAGAACACAAAGTCATCAGTCTTATGAGCTCCACATGGGTTTTATTTAACTCAAACCAAACTGTCAGTTTTCTATGCAGCTGCAGAGATGCAGCCATGTTGGATCAGAGGCTTGAAACAACAATCTGTTGCTACATGCTGCCTGGATCAAGGTGCCTTCTTGTTGATGCAAATGAGTTCTGCTTTGAAATAACAAGAACTGAAGTTCAGTTAAGGTACAGAACTGTAGCAGTGGGATTTTCCTGTTTACTTAAAGCTACAATGTTCATGAAACGCTGTTTAACCTGTGATTAAAACGATGCCAAGTTTGGTCGGAGATGAAGACGACGACAGATCTTTGCTTTTCAGAGTTTTTCACTGGAGCCGGAAACGTTTTGTACAGTGTGAGGTTCTACCAACCTCACTGTAATCATTAACACGTTACTGTTCTTTATCTCTGTTGTTTGTTCAGGTGGAGTGATAAAAGGCGTGCTGCCTGGAAACGCTCAGATCGTTTATGTACAGTGAAGAAAACTCGAATCACAGGAGTAGCAGTCAGCATCTGACTCACTCCGTCGTGTGTGTGTGTGTGTGTGTGTGTGTGTGTGTGTGTGTGTGTGTGTGTGCAGACACAGACAGGAGTAATCAGTGGGCGTGGACTTTCTCATTCCCGTGAGATGAATAGGACAAAGGGAGCTCATATAATGCTCACTCATAAAGTTTGATTCTTCTTTAACGAAACATGTGTGTGTGCGTGCGCATGTGTGTGTGCGTGCGTGCGCGCATAGGCTCGTGAACACATTGGACATGGCCAGCATCTGTCCTACTTTAACACAGAGAGCTGTGTTCTGGCCTGCCACATGTGGCTGAGCCCCCCCCCCCCCCCCCACCCCCGCGCGGCTATATTCATTCATCACGATTGCTTCTACTCTGTTCATCTGAAACGAGGAACATAAAACTGTCGTCCGCCGGACTGGAACGTTTGCTCTAACAGTGGATCTGAGGGTTTTATGGTCTCTGAGAACAACAAGAGGTTAACGGGCGCACTGATTAGGTCCAGGTTTGGTCTGCAGGCTGGTAAAGAGGCCCGGCTCCACACTTCCTGTACAAGTCACTGCTGCATGCTGATTGGCTGGAAAGACTCGAGGCAGATCAAATGTGACCAATCAGCAGGAAGGGAGGAAGCTAAGAATCTGGGAATATCTGGGAACTAGTCTCAAAGCCTCCTTCACCCTTGATGTTTTGAAACTTTACAGTTTTTTAAAGACAAAAATGTGTCGAGACCTTGCTGCAATCAGCATGTAACTTGCTGCTGATCCTCACATCTGTGAAGCTTTTCAGCACTTTTAAAATATGAAACGGTTCTAATTATTGAGGGAAAAATAAACATGTTTCTTAGGTTTGCGTTGACAAACTTTTTTGACGATAAACATTCTTCAGTCTACTCCAAGTTTGCTGTTTGGCTCTCATTTTACATTTTTTGAGGGGGTGTTGTTGATGAAGTTGAAGGAAGCAGCATCTTAACCAATCACAGGCTAGCAGTCTCTGTCGCTTTTGGTGGATAGTTGGAAAATTGGGCTCTACTCTGCCTGTCCTTGTGTCTGAGAGCTCTTGTGACTATGGATAATGGCGTTGTGCATCTTCACAGACAGACTTATAAACTAGGCTTTACAATCGAGTACATACCGATACCAAGTACTGATACGATACCCTGATTCTGAAAAGTAATCTATCACTTTACGTAGCCTGATACAATTGCTGCTTCTGTGAACTGAACCGTTCCACAGCTGATGAGAACCAGTCCTCTGGGCCTTTAATCGTCTAGGGTTAGCAAAATGTCGCTAAATAAAACATGCGAAGATTGTCGATCAGGTGTGACCAACAGATGAATCAAATCGACCCAACATGCGTATTTTTGGTCTGTTGGAGGAAGATGGAATTCTCAGAGATAACTTCATGCAGAAAGGCTGCAACCGGGATTTCAAACCAACAGCCTTCTTGCTGCAAGGCAATACTGCTACCAGCTGAGACACCAAGAAAAAGCAATTAAACGTATTTTTTTTGTTTCACTTTCATTCATTCATTTAGTGAAATAAGGCTTTATAATAATGTGAGATAATATTTCTAATCATTTTATCCAACTATCATATTTTTTTACATATATAAGTTAAACAGCTCTGCTCACGCAAATGGCTGCAAAGACCTCAAAGGGTTAAAACGTTTATGATGTTTTGTAGGATTTAAAGGCCACTTTTCTGTTTATTAGCATTTCTGCCTTTTTATTGTTCCAGTTGAATAAATGTGGGCGTTTCTACAATTGGAAGGAAAAAATACATTTTTGAGGAAAAGCTTTTTTTCTTTGAGTCTAAAACTGGATTCTCATTCTTTGCAGCCTCCATCCGTGTTTTTTCACACTGACCTTTAACACACTCAACTCTGGACTTTTTACTGCTTCTATTTCTGGGTTTCTGGGTTTGTTTATAGAAATCCCGTTACTCACCAACCGTCCTTGAGTCACCTTTTCCTGCAGGGTTCTGCACATAAAGCTGCTCTGTGGAAGGCTCAAGGATTCATGTCTAGAGTGGAAAAAGGGAAGGAGGGAATTCTGTAGCTGGAGTTGTGGGGTTCTGTGGGGAATTGAGGAGAATCCCGCTTTATTTTCCAGCATTCCGATCTTTAAGGAATGAGTCACAGGGAAACCCCTCCCACATGGCTGCCTGATGTTTGGGGCGGGGGTGTGGTTACATAGAAGCATACCATACGCATGATGTGTGTGTGTGTGTGTGTGTGTGTGTGTGTGTGTGTGTGTGTGTGTGTGTGTGTGTGTGTGTGTGTGTGTGTGTGTGTGTGTGTGTGTGTGTGTGTGTGTGTGTGTGTGTGTGTGTGTGTGTGTGTGTGTGTGTGTCAGAGTCAGAAGTGCAGTAAAACAACAAGGTGGTGAAGTGCTGGTTCTGCTGGGTGGGGGGAGGTCCTGACCCAGGAAGAGCAGCCGCTGGGGGTGAGGGGATGGTTCTGTTCCCACCTCTGGACTGCATTTTTGAACTAAAGCACTTCACTCATGTTTAATCTGTACTTTGATCTGTGGGAAGAGTTTGGAGGAAAAGGACCTCTAGGAGCAGAACGAGGTCACATGACCATCAGACTTAATCCATTCACTGGTATTTAGGACCTTTGCATCAGTTATTTAACCCTTTAGTAAATAAGGCAGTCACTTTGTTTTGAACCCCATTGCCGTGCATTGCGTTAGGGATGCACTTATTTTGGTTTTGGAGGCTTATGCCAGTTTCTGATTCAGCTCTGACCTGCTGATAGCAATTTATCTCAGATTCCTTAAAGTAACTAAATTATTTTTTAATTGGTGATTAACTTTAGTACCATTGGCTGATTGTGAGTTAAGCTAGTTGTGCTGAATATCGACCCAATCCACTTGATCTGTACATAATTTATTATTCCAAAAACAACCTCCTAAAATCCTTGAACCTCTTGAGATCCTTGGTGGAGCACTTTTCATCCAGCTGATTGAAACTTGCACTGAAAAACACTATTTAACAAAAATAAATCTTTTATTAATATATAAATACCAGTGAGGCGCTTTTTTACATTACGCCCCAAATGAACTAAAACATTGGCTTTTCTGTGGTTTGAATGATAAAGGTTTTAGATGTTTATTTTACTGCGTTTTCACAATTCTTTGGCCAAACTGCTTCAAAGGGATTATTTTTGGACCATTTGTCAGTGTTTCTTAAAAATATCAGTCTTATTTTCCTGAACAGCCTCTGTTTTGCTGCCATCCTAATCTCTAGCCTTCTAAAATTGCAAATATAATTTTATTGACCTTTTATTTAACATTTTTACTTTCTGTCAATTTATTGTTTAGATTTTTATTGCTCTGATTCATTTTTTCTTTCTCTGTGCTACACTTAGGTAGACATAAGTCAATGTTACCATAACATACCATGCCAGCTTTATTTATTGAGCACATTAAATTAATCATGACAGCCGACCAAAGTGCTGCACTGAGAAAACCAATAGGCAACCTAAAGTCGACAGACTAATTACAGAAAAACACAATAAGAAAGACTTGAAGATAACAAAGCATCTTAAAAGTTCACAAAGTAAAAACTGCCAGAAATTATAACATCAAATACATTAGGGAAATATCATAAAATATACTATAAAAGAAGCAAAGCATAGAATAAAACACAGTTGAGCCAAATTTAAGAAACTGAAGAAAATAATGCACACTGATTTGTTGATCTGGTTTAAAGCCAAATCAGCCTGACAGTCATTAGCGTAAAGGTGGTAGTGCACCCCATGTTTAGCTAAGATCTTCCCCAAGAAGAGAAAATGGATGGAAAAGAGTAGTGGGCCTAAAATCAAACCCTGTGGCACACCTCAGGGGGCGGCACAGAGGGAGAGGAGCAGTCATCGATGTGGACTCGGAAACATCTGAAATAACAATGCCTGATGAAGTTTGAGTCACATTGCTGTCAGTTCTGCATGACTTTATTTTTAGCAGAAATATTAAATTATTTAACATTTAAATATTAAATTCCTGTTGGACATAATCCCTGCATGCAACAAATGAGCCACACCTGAAAACTGTTGGTTTTTATACCTGAAATCACACAATTCCATGTGAATAACCAGGAACAGGTGTAAATGGTAATTAAGTAGTCCTGAAGGGCCTAAACCCCATTTCTCTGAACAGAGGGTGTTCTCCACAGCAAACAAGATAACACTTATGAAGAATCAAATGCACCTAAAATAATCTTAGAACCTTTTAATTATTTATTTATAAAGAACCTTTTACCCAAAAACACAAGGCGGCTAAAAGCACAAAAAACACATAACACAATAAGACTTGAAACCATAAAAATCAGAGGAACAAACTGACTCGTACACACAAACATGAAAAGAAAGCAGCAGCTCAACAGGCCGAGGTGTAGAGAGAAGACACGTTAAAAACAAAGTAAAAATCAGATGCTTTCTGGAATTTTTGTTTGTCTAATAAATGTTTAAAAGCCGATAACTTTACAGAAGATGTGCTCAGAATAGTGAAACGTCTCCAGAGTTCCATCAGGAAGCCGGCTGATGCTGCTGAGATGATTTAAGTCTGTAACAGTCGGACCGGTGCAGGAGGAACGAGCCTCGGCAGACTGAACCGATATTTTTTGCAAAGCAGAGTAAAGAAAATGGGCAGCTCAAGCGGAGCAAAGGTCAGACCGTGAGACGGCATCATGTCGGATAGTTTGATAGTTCTAATGCCACCAGCCTGCACAGAAATAAAAGTACCGACTGTAAAAGGAGAATGTTTTCTCCCTTCCCCTAAAAGCACGTCTTACATGCAGAGTCCTTCCTTCAGGGTGTTTGTAAAAGTCCAGAGAAACGTTTGGATTTGTCCACAGCTCCGTGGAAACTTGGAAGCTACCAGACCTGGTGTATGAAGCCTTGGTTTCCACAGCAACAGCAGAGCAAAGCTCTCTTCCTCTGTGCGAGGCGGCATTTGTTTCTTGTTACTTGTTATGGGGCGACGGTGGCACAGGAGTTAAGTGCTCGCCTCGCAATCGGAAGGTCGCAGGTTCGAGACCCGCTCAGTCTGTCGCTGTCGTTGTGTCCTTGGGCAAGACACTTAACCCACGTTGCCTGCTGGTGGTGGTCGGAGGGACCGGTGGCGCCAGTGCTCGGCAGCCTCACCTCTGTCAGTGCGCCCCAGGGCAGCTGTGGCTACACTGTAGCTCATCCCCACCAGTGTGTGAATGTGTGTGTGAATGGGTGAATGACTGATTGTGTTGTAAAGCGCCTTGGGGGTTCCAGGACTCTAGAAGGCGCTATATCAAATACAGGCCATTTACCATTTTACCATTTACTGGGATGGACTGAGATAGCTGTGAGTCATCCTGGAGGCTGGGAACCGAGCCAAAGCATTCCCCCTCCTCCTTGGATTTCTTCACTCCCCCCACCCCCACCCCTTCCACCACCACCACTACACTCTTTATCTGGATTTTCCATTTTTATTTGCTGAACAGCTTCATCACAGACTGCATCTCCTCCATCCAGCAGCTGAACTAAACATACAGAAAAAAACTCAATTACAATTCTTTGTAATTTTCAAACAATCTTCTTTAAGGCTGCAAGTTTTGTTGTTTAGAGGATTAATAATTTGTTTGTAGGATAAACTATAGAGGAAATCGAACTAAAGTACAGAAATCTTCAGCTCAGAGGTCCAGCTCTGTGTAAGCAGAAGCAGCCCAGCTGCTGCACATATTGCCTTATTAAAGTAGGCTGTTCTGTTTTTAGACTCAATACAGTTTCTGCTCCAATCTGCATCAAAACCTTCCACGTTGTTGAACGTTTTGCTCTAACGGGATCGTTTTCACTGGGTCACATAAAAGAAACACCAACATGTAAACATTTCATAAGGTTTGAGCTGTTCTGCTCACATCCAGCAGCGGTTAATCTCCTGGTTTTAGTCAAAACTCCCACGGTAAAACACACACCGAGGTTTTAATCCGCAGGCGCCCCACGCTGTTTTAATCTCACATCCAGGAACAACAGCCGACTCAAAAAGCAACATCTGTTAAACTTTATGGACCACAGTCACAGGGGGTTATTTACATTCATGAGAATAATAAAGATGTGGACCTCACTGCTGCACGTTTAGAATAAAAAGTAATTTGTCAAAAAATGGAAAGTTTTTATCAAAATGGTAGAAAAGGATCATGTTTACTGCTGTAGGAGGGCCTGAGGAGGTTATTTATTGCTTCATAAACCAATAAACTCTCTCTCTCTTTCTCTCTCTCTCTCTCTCTCTCTCTCTCTTTCTCTTTCTCTTTCTCTCTCTCTCTCTCTCTCTTTCTCTCTCTTTCTCTCTCTCTTTCTCTCTCTTTCTCTCTCTTTCTCTCTCTTTCTCTCTCTCTCTCTCTCTCTTTCTCTCTCTTTCTCTCTCTCTCTCGCTCCCTCCTCTCTCTCTCTCTCTCGCTCCCTCCTCTCTCTCTTTCTCTCTCGCTCCCTCCTCTCTCTCTTTCTTTCTCTCTCGCTCCCTCCTCTCTCTCTCTCTTTCTTTCTCTCTCGCTCCCTCCTCTCTCTCTCTCTTTCTCTCTCGCTCCCTCCTCTCTCTCTCTGTCTTTCTCTCTCTCTCTCTCATATTCTGTTAAAGTTCATTGTGATGGATTCAAAGTGTTGAGATGACCTGACCAGAAGTGACATAAATACACAAGATGAGCCATTAAAACTATTTACAGTCTTTATATTTACCATGGTTACCCGTTATATTTACTATGGTTACCCGTTATATTTACCATGGTTACCTGTTACCTATCTAGTGGATGTGTCCCGACCCTGTAGGCAGCAGTTAGGAATTCAGGGAATGTCTTTGTTGTCATGTCTGAAGTGTGCACACCTGGATCATAACGAGTCTCAGCTTCAGAATCTAAACATCTGAGCAAATTTAAGCTGGTGTGTGTTTTTAAGACAAACCCCCCCCCCCCCCCCCCACACACACACACACGATAATATCATGTGATAAAGCCCCCTCATTAGTTGTTTTTTTGGCCCCTGTCTGGGGCAACCCGGTTCTGCTTTACCTGCTGCAGGTATCCATATGCCTTCCTGTTGCCGTGGCAACCGTAGCATAATATGCTGCCTTAAACTGCTGATTTTGCAACACAACAAAATAAGTAATGGTCCTTTTAATTTAGGTATCAAATGTTTCTACTTTCAGCTGCAGGAAAACAAATGTCAACAAAGGACAGGAAACACAACCAGTTATTCTTCTTGTGCATCTTTTAAAGTTAAAAACTCCAAGATGTGTTCGTCTTGTGCTCTAACATAACGTCCCATAATATGTGAGTGAGTGTGTAGGTTCCATGCAGCAGAATCTGCTCCAGCTGCTCATGATCCAGATGTTTGAGGTAAAAGGTAGAAGTTAGGGTTCTAACCTGGAGCGACTCACGGCTGATTTCTGCTTTAGCCTTTAAACACCAGGTTCAACTCTATTATACAAACCTCATTTCTACATTCAGACGCGTTTGAACAAGGGTCCAGGAGAATGTTCTGCCTCACACAGCAGAAACATGAACATCATTTATAAACATTCCGTCGAGTCTTTCTCTAATAAAACCAGCTTTTATTTGAAATGCCATGAATCCTGCTTCTTCAACGTTTTATAAACGCTAATCAGCTGTTAGACGTTCATAAACACCAGCTGTTCCTGCTTTTTAAATCAGGCTGATTATTATTATTATTTATGTGCTTGCAGAGACGACCGAGCTGTCTTGCTGCGCTGTGAGTCTGATTACCCAGAATGCACCAAGAAAAGCATCAAGCCTTTACTGGAAAAGCTGTTTCAAGCAGTTTGTGTGGGGAAAAAAAATTAAATAAAAACTTTAGAGGAAAAAGTTGCATTTAGGACTCTTGGCAATCTGGAAGACATTTTTGTTTTCTAATTTCGATTTGCTTTGTTTGAGTTGTATCCGTTTTCTTCTTGAATAACTTGTTCTGTCAGGGAGCAGCTGTAGTTAGCTCTAACTGAATCAGCAGCTCTATAATGGAGATAAAACGCTGGAGCTCTGTCTAGCTGTGAGTTTAGATCCTCCTCCTCTAACTGCAGCTGCGCTGCCTGTGAAGCTCGGCTCTCTGAGGCCCTCCTGAGCAGCCTGGAAGCCGTCTCCCCCAGCAGATGGTCATTATTAGCAACAATGAAGGCCAGCCCACAGGGCCAAATTGAATAACTGAAACCCATTTCCTCCTGAGCTGAGTAGGAGCCTCCTCTGCTGCTAACAACCTCCCTCCATCTCCAGCTTCTGCTGCTGGTGTTTTGTTTTCCACTGGCAGATCCAGCATTTCATTTTTTCCTACTCGAGCTCTAAATTGGTTCCTGTAGATGTTGGGGATGCACACGAAGCACGTGTTCCACAAACGTGAGGTCACCTAACTGGATCCCAGGGCTCTCTAGAGCTAACAAAGGTCCCAGGTTCGGGTCCACAAACAGCTGTGGGGATTTCAGGTGAGGGACAGATTTCTGTAGTTACTTCCTAAATGAATAAAACTCTAAACTACAACTACACAGAAGTTTATAACAAGAATCTGTGACCAAAATACTGAACTGATGAAAGACTGGAAGGAAAAGCTGAAGTAAAATAAACTAAGACTGATTATTTAGGTTTTAAAGAAGCCTAACTCTTTACGTCTTCATTGCCTTTTTACCTAAATAAAGTTGAAAACTGTAAAGACAAATACAAACTTTAAAAAGAGCATTTAAACGTCTTTTTTGCCACAACAACATTCAAACTTAAAAGGGATTTTTGGTTCTGGTCTGCTGGCTCCAGTTTCTTACAGAAATACAGCAAAACACATCAGTTGTGATTAAATGTTAAAATGATGATTCTGGAAATAAAACATCCTCATGAAGGATTAGTTCCCATTGGTGGCTATCAACGCTGCGTTCACAGACCAAAGCAAAATCAGATCATAGGTTGGGTCGATCATCCTGATGATTGGTGGACTGATTCTGATCACACGCTAATTTATCTGGTTTCTTATGTTTCAGACTTTGTGTTTTAGAGCAAAGAAATCTACATTTCTTTGTCCTTTGTGTTAAGTTACATTTTCTGTTTCTTCCAACTATTTAAATCTCACCATCAATATAAAATGTTCTGCCTGCTTCAGTCATTTCTTTAGTTTCTTTATCCTGAAGCCTTTCTCTCTGTCCTCCCTGCAGGCATTTAGTCGGTTTTATTGGGATTATAAAACAGTTGCAGCATTTAATTACTGCAAAGCTACAATAAATTGACTTTTCGTATTAATGTAGTTGTTCTGTTTTTATTGTTGATGAACAAGAGGAAAAGATGCTTAAGTAAAATAAAACAAGACTGAAATTGATGCATCACATCACTGGATGAGAGCGCTAACCCCCCACCTCCCCCCTGCTGCTCCGTCTCTGCAGGAATGCTAAGAAGGAGTCTGACCTGGAGGCTGCTTTGCTCCGGCTCAGGGACCTCGAGGCCATGCTCAACTCCAAAGATGCGGCCTACACCACCGCCCTGGGAGAGAAACGAGCCTTGGAGGCTGAGCTGAAGGACCTGAAGGCCCAGCTGGCCAAGGTAAAAGCAGCCCGATTCTTGACAAAGCCTTGTGTGGTTTGTTTGGTCGGGAAGGGTTCGTTTCCTCCCTTGAAGCGAATCCTTATCCAAGGAGTGAAGGATGATTTGTGCTTCTGTGGTTTAGCATCATATCTGTTTCCTACTGTAAAAGTTCCTTCAGAGGAATGAGGACGTCTCCCTTTAACCCACAGACTCACTCGTTGGGTCAGACCTGTTGGTCAGAAAGCGAGTCTCTCTGTGTGCGTTTGGTTTTCCTGCCTCAACATCCCCCAGAGGGAGAGTCACTCCCTGTAAAGCTGCTGCACATCTCTGCTGTTGGTTTTATCAATGAACCCGATCAGTCACAGAGCTGCAGCTGTGGCTTTGCTCCACCTAGTGGTCCTAATGAGGAACTGCACCCATCATTCCCTAATCTCCTGTTCCCCAGCTGGATGTCAATTTGGCCGACGCCAAGAAGCAGCTGCAGGATGAGATGCTGAGGAGAGTGGACGCTGAGAATCGCCTGCAGACCCTGAAGGAGGAGCTGGAGTTCCAGAAGAACATCTATGCCGAGGTCAGTGCCCCTCACCTCAACTCATCTACTTTTGCTTTAATCTGTCCCAGTTCTCATCTTTTCTGCAGGATATTGATCTGCTTCCAACCACCTACTGGTTGGTTTTTCATTCCCCCCTCTAGACTTGCTCATGCATCTCACCTCTCCTCGAGATCTGCTTCCAAAACAAAAAAAGAAACCTTGTCAAATACAGAAGTACTTGGAATATAATTCTCCACATGATTATGTTTTAATCTTTATTGGTTTTGGCTGTAGCAGGGATTTAAATTGAAATGCAACGAGGAGCTGTTATAGATTTTCCTGCTGGAACTCTAAACAAGTAATTAGTGCAACGAGCTGATCAATGCAGTTCAGTTTATCAGGTAGAGCAGGTCTCTGCAGGTGGAGGGCTAATTGTTGTTTATGGCACATGAAATGAGCTAAACTTCACAGATGAGTTGGATGTCAGCGATGCTTTGATGTCTGAACACAGGAAATGCGTGAGTCCAAGCGCCGGTACGATTCCCGGGTGGTGGAGATCGACAGCGGGCGGCAGCTGGAATTTGAGAGCAAACTGGCAGAAGCTCTGACTGAGCTGAGAGCGCAGCACGAGGAGCAGGTCCGCATGTACAAGGACGAGCTGGAGAAGACCTACAACTCCAAGGTAGTCACCAAGAGGTTGAACGGTTCCTCAGCTGTCTGAACAAAAGGATGCAAAGTATTGATTCATTCTCCGTTAGTCCAACTCCCCAGACTTCCTCTGACGGGCAGAACCACTGCTCTGTGGGGATCCTGACGAGGAATCTGATTAAAACCAGCTCTGTTGATGAACACATTGTTTTCCAGGATTAGAAACCAGATTCTCTTGATTATTTTCAGCTGGAAAACGCTCGTCACTCCGCTGAGAGGAACAGCAACATGGTTGGAGCGGCTCATGAGGAGCTGCAGCAGAGCCGCATCCGCATGGAGAGCCTGACCAGCCAGCTGTCCCAGATCCAGAAGCAGGTACTCGGACAGCTTTTACTAAACTTTACTAAACTCCGAAACCCCACCCAGCCGGCGGTTTCATTGCATCTGAGCGTTCTTCTCAGCTGTCAGCAAGTGAGTCCAGAGTTCGGGAGCTGGAGGAGTTGCTGAGCCGGGAACGGGACACGATGAGGCGACGTCTGGAAGACAAGGACCGAGAAATGGCAGAGATCCGAGCTCGCATGCAGCAGCAGCTGGACGAGTACCAGGAGCTGCTGGACATCAAGCTGGCCCTGGACATGGAGATCAATGCTTACAGAAAGCTGCTGGAGGGGGAGGAGGAGAGGTGAGGAAACATGGTGGCAGCATCTTCATCGGCCCAAGGATGTTTCTCAATGTCAAGGCGCCTGCTTGCTTACAAGGACACTGTGCTTGCTTGGTCAAAGAAAATGGTTTAATGGAACAGACTTGGCTCACGTGACTGTGGCTCAGAGATGACCTCACGTCATGTCACGTGAGGTAAAGTTATATTTTACGTATGAGTTTCAGTATACCCAAACCCTGTATAACGAGCCTTTTACTGTTAATGGTTTATATTGGTTAAATAAATATGTAAACGCATTACTTCCTGCTAGCCACCGAAGCTACAACTAACCAACCCTAGCTAACTGCTTTGGATCTAAAAAACATTGTAGATATCAGCCCGATTGCTATAATTAGTTTAATTACATTTAAACTGGAAATTTGTCCCTGAAGTAGCTGCTGGCTCCTAATCTGCCATCCTTTAGAAAATGCCACGCTGTATTCTGGGAAATGTTTGACTGAGAGAAGGCTAAAAGACACCTCCTGTGGATCCTTGCTCAGCTAGTTAAACGGCTAACAAACGGAGGGCAGATGCCTTGGCAGCACATGAACATTGGAACACACCTTGTTGGTTGCTGATGTTGTATCTCCTAGGCAACCAGGGCGGGACCAAGACATCAAGGCGACGTTCCTTGACATTGAGAAACATCCCAAGCAAAAAATACTAGAGGCCATCTTTATGTTCCGACGTCTGTTCACGGGTTCATTAATAATTTTCTCCCAAAAGTTTTAACTAATTCAAACTTTACCTCACACTCCTCGCTGGTGTTTCTGTGGGTTTAAAGTTTCAGATCTGCAGACTAAAGTGAACAAACACCGGCGGTTCATCAGGATTTGTTGTCATTAGTTTATTTTCAGCTGCTGAAATCATGAAATGCTCTGACTTTTATCTGGAGCTGGACTCGCTCACCAGGACTCTGTAAGGGCAGGAGCCGCTTTGTAATGGATGAGTTACCGGTGAAGATCAGAAAGCAACGCCGGCTCATGATCACTTCTGTTTTTGTTCATTTTCAAGTTTTATCTCTGATCCCAGAAACACAAAAGCCTGAATTAAGACCATCATGAGATTTTAGTGATGACTTCCTCTTCCTGCATAAAATAAAAAGTTCCTAGATCTTTTTAATCTCTAAGTGAATCCAGTCAGGCTCCACTCGCATCACCTGATGCATATTGTAGATACTCAGATGGTTCTTAATGACAGATCTCAGATATGTTTCAGTTTGGGACTGGTCCAATTGAAGCCCAGGAATAAACGTGTCCTTCATCTCCTCTCCAGACTGCGTCTGTCTCCCAGCCCCCAGCTAAAGGTCACGGTGAGCCGCTCCTCTGGGTCGAGTCGTGTGCACCACCATCACTCCTCCTCCTCTGCTGCTGCTGGCGGCGGCGGTGCTGCCGGCTTGGTTGCTAGTGCTGCTGCCTTGGCCACCAGCAGCCGTAACTCCTCCGGTACGAGCATCTCCAAAAAACGCCGCCTTAATGATGATGACAACGAGACCTCCAGCATGGTGGGCGGGACTGTGACAAAGGCCCGCATCAGCCAGCACGCCTCGGCCAGCGGACGCATCTCTGTGGATGAGGTGGACCTGGAGGGGAAGTTCATCCGTCTGACCAACAAGGCTGATGAGGTAATGGGAAATAAACCACCTTAAAAACCTGCTGCACCACAGGAAAGTTCCCTTTTCACATCTGAAACTCGGATAGATTTAGGCCCCGCCCACACTCCTCCAGAGATTCCTGTTTAAACCTCAAGCGCTCATGAGGGCAGATCTGCATTTAAATCACTTATTAATGCAAGAACTTAGAGGAGGTTCTGCACCGATGCTTAATGTTTTTTCAGCAAAGGGAATCAAACAGATTTCTAATACATTTGGTGATGAATGAAAGTTTTCTCTTTAAGGATTAAAGTTATTTGTGTTTACCTTTTCTTAAATCCCATCATTTGTGGACTAGATTTTATTTTTCTCCCGTTTTTGTGCTGCAGGACCAGTCTCTGGGCAACTGGCAGGTGAAGAGACAAGTTGGGGGCGGAGCTCCGATCGTCTACAAGTTTCCTCAAAAGTTCACTCTGAAGGCCGGAGCCTCCGTGACCGTACGTTCACCTCTTCTTCTTAAACTAACTCCTGCGAGGTGTTTGGGTGACGAAAGTGTTTGTCTTCACAGATCTGGGCTGCATCTGGAGGGGGAACCCACAACCCCCCCTCGGACCTGGTGTGGAAGAATCAGAACTCGTGGGGAACCGGAGACCTCCTGCAGACCAGCCTGATCAGTGCCAATGGAGAGGTAGGACTTCACTCCTCCTTCGTTCTCTTAGGTTTCTTTGTTTCTGTGACTCATCTGATCTCCTCGTTCACCACCAGGAAATGGCCACAAGGAAAGTGACGCGCACCCTGTTCCATGACGACGAGGATGAAGATATGGTAAAATCTTCCTCATCACCTTTTTTTAGATCTGAAGCACTTATGGAAGTTGGTTTAGTGTCTGAAGTTAAAAGCAGCTAAATATAAATGTAGACCGCATAATCATGTTGTCCCGGAGCTTCAGGACGTTAGAGGGAACCGGTCAGAATCTCACGTCAATGTAACTGTAGTTTGTCCCCACTGCAGGGAGCTCACAGCACCAGTGGCGCAGACAACGAGTACAACCTGCGTAGCCGCAAGGTGATCTGTGACTCGTGCGGTCAGTCATCAGAACGCAGCGGCGGGTTGGCTGAAGGCCTCGGGGGTCACACGTTCTTCATGGGAACCAACGAGCCCAGACAGGTACGTTGACACAAAGTTAAAACTCACTTTTTAAAGCACAAAGGAACAAATAATAATAATAATAATAATAATAATAATAATAATAATAATAATATAATAATAATAATGATGATGATAATGATAATAATGATGATGATGATGATAATGATAATTTTATTTTTATACCTTTTTTAAAAGCTGCGGGTTTAGACGACAAATCGAGAGTTAACCATCTAAAGTCAGAAACATGAAAAGGATAAATAAATTGTTTATTCAGAACCATTTATTTATAAACATCTAAATAATTTACTTTTCATGTAAACCTAAATAATTTACTTTTCATGTAAACCTATGACACTAAAGCAGTAATGAATAATAAAGCTGGTCTTTTCTACCTAGATCCTCCACCAGGGGGCAGTAGACATTATATGTTGGGTTTCTGATGAAGGTACTAATCCCGATGCTCCATCTGGAGGCTTTATTCAGGATTTGGGACGGCGATCTATGAGGAGATATAAGGTCACCCTCAACATTTAGAACAATTTTGTATTTTAACCCTTTAGGGCCTGATTTAATGTGGCAGTAAAATGTAAAAAGTTCCAAACCACCTCCGTTTTGTAAAACAGAAGCAAATGTTAAGACATAGCTACAGTTTGTACAGGAGAACACGTTTGCTAACCCACCTGACTAAATCAGGTCAGACGTGTACCACCTTGACAGCAACATGCAAGCAAATGATATCGGTGACGAGTGAATGAAAACAAATCCCTCTCTGAGCTGCACAGTGTCGCTGGATGGGAACGGTTGGATCCTTAAAGTGAACTCGTCATCAGTCAGACGGATGTCGCAGCGATCCAAGTTAGAGAAGCTGAGAAACTGTCATGAAGTCGAACTAGAAACCGATCAGAGCAGAATCATTCAGACGTGTTCTGATGATTTATACCAACTTGCTGCAGAGAGTTAATCAGCTGACGTAAGGGAAGAGCCATGAAGATAATTTATCACATCAAAAGTCTTCTTTTGATTGGACTTTAGTTTAAAAAAGGAAAAGCTCAAACTAACACGAGGCATGGGACTGTCTGTTCAGAGCCGCTTTAATCTGTACAAAGATCTCGTTAAATCTAACATCCTAGTGATGGTTTTTACACATTTAGGGTTTTATTTTCTGTCTGGTTCAGAGATAAATTCCCTATGAATGAATGAAATTAGAGCTTTTGTCTAAAAGGAATTGTAACTACTGCTTTTCAAAACCAAACATTTAGGTTTAAAGTTTGATCTTCATTCAGTAAGTGATAAAACTCTCTTCCTGTCCAGGGCCGGGTGAAGCCGGAGAACTGCTCCGTCATGTAAAACCGGAACGCCGCCTCAGCTGAACGATGGCCAAGGAAAACCCCTTTTCTACCATTGGGATGTTTTGACTTTATAAACATTTTTATATATATATATATATTTGATTTTTATTTTGCATTCAGATTAATCTGCAGGTTAGATGTGCTTCAGGGTTCCGGTGAAGGGCTCAGGACCCAAGTTCTGGCTTGGTTCATCTGCATGTCTGTAAAAGCTGCTTCTGGACGTCTGTCAGCACTCTGATCCCACCGAGCCTGAGCTTTGGTAATCATGTTCACGGTTCAGTTCTGGAGCAGAAATGTTCTGCCTTCATATGCAAATCCTCCAAAGAGGACCCATCCACTCAGGGACTAAACGTGTATGTAGTCTCCCCAGGCAGCTGATGCACAGGAACTAGCTTCACAGCTGCTTTTTGTTTCTGCAGGAGGAGGAGATGTATGCAGAATTATGTTTCACATCCATTTTAGAAAACCTGAACTGGTTTCCAGTAAGAGTCCACTGCTAGCTTTTAGGATTGTGTTTCTCCCAGATAAAAATCTAAATGCGCCTTTAGAAGCAGATCTTTCCTCATATCACATGGGGTCTTGTGACTGTCAGCCCCCCCCCCCCCCCCCCCCCCCCCCCCCAACCAAACACAAGCTTTATTTTTTCTGTTAATCGCAGAAGCTTAAGGATGCTTTGCTTTTATCTGCTGCAGGTAGATGTGTGCTGTAGTCTGGTAGCTTTATTACTCAGTAGGATGTTTATCAGTATGGAAATACTTGATGGCTTGTTATTAATTTTTTTTGCCCTTATTTTGTGTAATTTTGTCCCAAAGTGCCTCAGCATTCTCACCAACAGCCTCTTGCTGGAATGAGTAAAGATTAAATACTAAGTAGAGACATGACTACGGTTCTGTTTACACGCGTTGGCTGAAACGGGTCAGACCGGGTTTCTGCGCTGACGGACTTTTAAAGAGTCGCTCGTTCAGGCCTCCTGAATCCTCCCGGTTCCAGGTTTTACGGACCTTTAACCAAAGCTTTATTTTCCATGTTTGATGTTTTTTTTTGTTTCTTTTCTAAAACGATGCTGAATAAAAAATATTTTTGTCCAGAACGACTCGTCCTCATACGCTGCAGGTGATGTCACAGACACTTTTATTTGCATTATACACACACGCACGGTCCACGTTACATTCAAAATACACCAAAGTATGTAGAGTAAAAAAACACGAGTAACATTTACAGCATATGAATGTACATTCAGTCTGGGTTCTGGTAAACTGAAGGGTCAGATATGTGGTGCGGTTTAAACACCTCGGAAAAGTGGAAAATTGAAGGAGCTTTGAATGATGTGGCATTTGGTACCAGACCGGCTGGTCCGATCTGGGATCTCTACCAACAACCACCTCTAGTGTGCAGACAGGTTCTAGATCCTCGATCTAGCATGTTTTAGTTGTTTCTCTTCTCCAACGCTTTGTTCAGGGGTTGAATCACCTGATTAAAATCAGGAGTGTTGGAGCAGAGGAACAACTAAAACATGCTGGATAGCAGGCAGCTCTCCAGGACCAGGATAGGACCCTCCTGGTCTAGATGATGGAATGATAACAGCAGCTCAGATCAGCTCTGGTCTCTACCAAGCTCTGCAGAAGCTCACCAGCTGCTCCAGATGGACTCCAGCAGCAGAAGACCACCTGGTGTCTCTCCTGTCTGCTAAGAACAGGAACCTGAGGCTACAGTTCACACTGGATCACCAGAACTGGACCAGAGGAGACTGGAGACTCCTTTCCTGGCTCCGAGTCTGGATTTCAGCTGTCTGGTCAGAATTAGGTGTCACCGACACGAAAGCATGGATCCATCCTGCCTTGTATTCAGACTACAGCTGCAGGTGTAATGGTGTTCTGGTCCCACTTTGGACCTCTAAGAACTACCTCAGCCTGGTTTAAGCACCACCGCCTACCTGAGTCTTGTTGTTGACCATGTCCATCCCTTTATGACCAGATGGACCCATCTCCCAGCAGGATAAAGCACTGGGTTATAAAACTCAGATTATCTCTAATGGTTTCTAGAACAGGACCATGAGTTCACTGGACTCCCAACGATCTCCGCAGCCACCAGATCTCAGTCTAGAACCTTTGAGATGTGGAGGAGCTAGAGGTTCTCATGGATGGAGCTGATGCTGTCATGTTAGGATATAGTAGAACCTTTGAAGAACATTTAAAATGGCTATTTGGATCCATGACATGAAGAATTAAGGTGGTTCTGAAGGCACAAAACGTTCCACCTCCTTGTCTCCTGTGGAGTGTCTCAAATATCCTGGGGATGAACAGGTGTGTTCTTCATTCAGGACATCTTATCTTTTCAAACGTGCTTTACGACGAGCTAATACATCGGTAAATGCAGCCGACTCACCGCCTCTTCCCTGCTGATGCTCCGCTGGCCTTTAGGCAACTGAAGAAATCTTTGTTGGAACGTCTTAAAGTCTAAGTCTGATCTGATTGGTTGGAGGAACTTGGTGGTTCCTTCACATCATGTCCTGTTTGTGTTCAAACTGAAACAATAAACCAGTTAAAACTGCTGTTTTACATTCATGTGAATCTGTTATATTCATCTCTATATTTACAAAGTTTTCATCCAGCAGCAATAAACCACATTCTGGAGCAAATGGCTGCAGCTTTTGTTGGTTTTCATCTTTTAAAATGTCTGAATAATCATCTCCGTGTCATCTGGGGTAAATCAAGGTTACGCTAAATTATCCAAAGCTGCAGGTAAGATGGTTTTCATGGAGGTGAAGGGTCCACACCTGTCTTCATCACTTTCTGTCTCCGCAGTCTGGAGTGAGATCAGTACCACGTGATGTCCACAGGGAGGCAGCGCTGCCCTAAAATGAGACTCTCACAGAGCCCCAAAGCCTGGATGCTGGAGGACCTGCAGCTCCGAGCATCACTGAAGTTTCCTCCTGGGGGAGGTCCGGGGAGAGGGGGCCCGACGGACCGGAGGCAGGTCGTAGTGTCCCGGGATATGGCTGTTTACGGGGAGGTCGTAGTGGCTGTGGGGGTCCTCGTGCGGGGCGTGGCCAAGGGAGCTCTGACGCTCTGACAGGAAAACAAAGGTTATTTCATTGGGCTGGTCCAGAACCAGTCCCCTCTTAGCTGTCCCTGTAGAGATCCAAACTTCTAAATAGATCAATAAGGTGGAATCACCTAGAGATGATTAAACTAATCCACTGGTGATTGGAATCGTCCATTTTTCAACATGATTAGATTATTCTGAGATCAGCAGTTCTGAGTCTCAAATATCGATCGATCTCAATACTTGCACCACTGGCCGGGAACGCGCAATTGAATTTCCTGATATTTGGACATCTAGCCTCTGATTGGCTACAAGTTTACTTTGCAGCATTGATGTTTTATCTCCACAAATAACACACGCCTGGAGGAGTTCTGCTGCGAGCCACTATGGGGGAGAATGTGAATGTGAAGTGACAGTGTGACATAGATCTGTCAGGGTTTTAAAATTCTAATGTTTCACCTTTTATTTTCTATCAGATGCTAATGCAGGAACAGGAGACTGTTTTGATGCTCAGCCCGAGTGACTGATCATCATTAAAAGTTATTAGTAAATTATAAGTAAGTCTCTGATCTGCTCTTCAAATAGGATTTCAGTCTTGGCCTTTCTCCTCAATGCCAGAACCACATTTAAACTGGTTCATCTGCATTTTGCAGCTTTTTATATTTCTTTCAACGCAAATGATCCGTTTCATCCCTACTAAGTTATTCCTTCATCTAGGTTATATTCAGGCATGATGATCATTTTTTTTCAGGTTTCATCCAACAGATTCTCTCTAAACCTGAGACGTGTAGGGGTTCTGCAGCTCAGCTCACCTCTGCGCAGGCCGGCCATGTTGAATGGCGGCGGGCTGATCTCGGTGTAAGCTCGTTCCCTGGGCACGGCCGACTTCATCTCCATGTAGCTGCTCTCCTGGGGGCAGAAGGGCGGCCCGGGCAGGTCTTTGATGGTGGCGTACGGGTTCTCGCTGTTTAAAGAGCTGCTGCTCAGCGACGCCTTCAGCTCTGTTCACACACAGCATCGGTCATGCTTCACTAAATCTTATGAAACAATAAAACTCCTCCAGAGTAGAAATAACTAAATAAATAGCAAATTAGTGAAAGCCAAACAGCTTCAGAGAACTCAGTCTGGATCCTATGCTGCCGTTTCCACGTGTGTTCTGCTCTGACTGATGAGAGGAGAAGAAAAACTGAGAGAACGAGGTGATAAAACTACCTTTGTTGTAATATTTTCCGAGGCTGGCACTGTAGCTGTAGCTCCTGTCGATGCCAAAAGCTCCTGTAAACAGTAAAAGACACATTCTCCATCCAGTTTTCTTTTATATCAAACTAATCCAAAGCAGATGAGCTGCTTTGGAAACGTATAAAATCACTAACAGGCGCTGCTGATGCCGTCATCAGTGTTTATGAACTTCTGAGTGTTTATGGTCTGATACCTGCAGCTGAATATGAAATGTGACGGAGGATAAAGTTTAAGTGAGAAGAGAAGCTTCTTTTATCTCAGCTTCCACCTGATTTCTGAACATTTACTCATCCCTTAGAATCACATGAAAAGGTTTCGGTTTGATAACGATATCAAACGGGTAAAGCTGAGGGACGTATCTCCTCCTGAAAGGGAGATTTCCAAGGGCGCCAATTCCTTCTGCTCAAAATTCTAATCCCAACATCAAATAATCTAGAACTTCTGTAATAACCTACAGAGAAAATGTTCAAATGTGAAACAAATTAAACTGAAATGTTAAAGCTGCTGCCAGTGGCTCATCAGGTCACCATGGCAACACAGCTATGAGACAGTCCGACGATATTTCAGAGCACACACTCATACATTTTAAGTCCCAAACACTAAACTGCTGTTTAAAAATAACTCATTTGTGCTTAAAGAAATCCCCAGATCGTGTCACAGGGATTTGATATTCACAGCTTTTCATTTTTCTTAGGAGGTATTGTGTATTATTAATTATAATTATTATAGTTTGTAAATTTAGTACGAACATTTTTGGTGTAAGAAGATTTGTTTGAGAATTTTTGAAGTTTTTTTCGCTAATAACACGTTATTGAGTTTATTCTAATGGAAAATTGCCCCAAATACTGGAACTTGGACTCAGATTATGTAAAAACTAAAAAGAAACTTAAGCAATCGCATTTATTAATGTCTCACTGCCCGTTTCATCTTTAAATGATGTTTCTACTGCAAAGTCTTCCTGAGGAGGCGGGGCTTTGCCACCTGCTTCACTAAAACCTCAACACCTGTTATCTGATCTACAGCTAAACATCAGACCACTCTAATCCTGAGCTACATGCACAGATGTGCACAGATGTTTGAATGTGCAGGTTAGACCAAAGCAGGTGGAGGAGAAGAGGGTCAGAAAATTAAAAAGTAAGAAGGACGGTGAATTTAATCTGATGCATCAACTCCTGCTTCAGGTTTTTAGTTGTTAAACATTTGTCCACCTGATAAAAACTCCTCCCACTTATCCAGACACACCTGAGGCTTTGCGACCTTCGTGGTGTTTCCAGTCTGCTGGCAGAGTGGCGTTGGGCTCAACTCCAAACAAACTGCGTTGTTCTCTCGCAGCGTTCTTCACACTGCAGAACAGCTGGTTGTTTGTGTTCTGATGAGACAAAATCCGACCCTTTATGTCCAGGACAGGAGACACGCCCAGCTGTCCCCCTTTTTAAAAAAAACGTTCGACCAATGAGTGTCACCTTGACGATGCGGTCGTGGTTGTTGGGGAGGTGCGGTAGCGGCGGCCTGTTCTGGCTCAGCGTGTGGTAGCTGGGGTTGGAGTAGTAATGGTGGTAGCTGTGAGGAACATCTGGAGGCCCAAAACAAACACATGGAGTCACATCTGCTGTGATTTAATCACCTCAGGGTCAATAAAACAGACCTTAGTGGAGCATTAATTACAACAACACCTCAGCGAGACCGCCAGAACGATTAAAAAAATCTAAATTAAAACCTCCGATCATCTGTTCCTGAGCCTCGTTAGGAATCATCAAGAGAAATGATGTCTGGAGGAATCTGGACCCAGTTAAACAACATTTTAATGGGAATGAGTCCACACAGAAACACATACACTAATTAGTGCTGCATAGAAATGCATTATGGGAGACATGTATGTGTCAAAACAAGCATCTCAGCAGCAGCGTGTTTGCTGGGATATTTGGTTACCATGGTGACGCCACGCTCCGCAAACAACACCCAGCAACAGCAGAGGCATGCATGGAGGGTTTGTTGTTTCAGATCTTAATCCTAGCAGAAATGTTCGGCTGAAGTCATTCAGGTCTCAGTGTGAAGCTTGTTTTTCACCTCCATCTTCCTCACAGTCACTGGTGATGTGTCAGTATTTTGGGGGGCGGAGCCTAAAGCTGTGAAGTTTGGCAGCGTTTTTTGTATTTTTATGTTCTATCTGATAAATCTTGATCTGCATGTGAGTTTAGTACAAAAAGATTTATTGTCAAATATTACTTCATAATGAATCATGAAGAAAAGTGGGTTCAATTAGTTCTGAATTATGCATTCATCGGTTAAGATGTTCATTTGTTTTATTGTGGCCCACGAGGTTCTGATCCGTACCTGGAACGGCGTATTCGGAGTTGACGGTGCGGCTGGTGGAGAAGGAGACGGTCGGCGTGTTGCTCTGTTTATCCTTCTGCCGGCGCCGGTAGAGCAGCAGCAGAGCCAGCAGCAGCACCACCAAGAGGACCAGAACCACGATGCCACTGATGGCCCCCCATGACTCCTTCTCACCCGGGGGGAGAGGAACCATGACGCTGCCCACCTGCTCAGAGGAGTCTAACAGAAAGTGGAAGAAGACCTTCATGGCTGTGTTCTTGAGTCTTGGACTCTTAATGTTTTGAGGCCCACAGGAGCACTTACTGTTCTGGCAGGTGGCGCCCCAGTAGCCCGGACGACACACGCACTCGCCGGTCTTCCTTAAACATGTGTCACTGTTGGGGCATCGCTCTGAACAGGTCTGGTTACAGTTGGACCCCCACAGGCCCTCAGGACAAGGATCACTGCAGCGTGGACCTGAGGGGACACCAAATGATTGACAGGTGGTCTGATGACCTGATAAATCACCAAAAGGTCACTGAACCATGATCCCAGAGCCTCTTCTTTTAACAACCGTTTCTATGTCAGTGTCTCTGCCTCGTTAGCAGGATTAGTACCTTCCTAACAATCCTGCTGTATTGAAATACAAGCGTGTATTCTGCCCCCTGGTGGAGAATGGAAACAACTCCAGAACCAAATTTCTTTCTATAATTTCTGAATTGTTTTATAATTATAAACCAAGAAATAATTAGATGACATCAGTTATTTAATGGTTTATTGAAACGTTATCTAACCCTCGGGCATCAATGGGGACATTTTTGTCCAATTGGGTAGTTTTTCCCTCTCCTTGGGATGCCATTTTAGCATTGGCCGTGTTCGAGTTGAGCAGCGCCTCGCCTGGAAAACAGACGAGAGCAGACGGAAGCAGCAGTGGGAGTGGCTGAAGCCGGCATTTAAGTCGGACACAATTTCCTGCATGTGTAGCTCGCGGGTGATGATGGATGAAGATATCGCGTTAGAGTTCATACTTGTTTAATTTTCAATTTTGATTCTGGTGCCTGTTAGCAACTGAAACACATCCTCACGTGCTTGTGGATATCATATATTGTATATGAAGACATGACTGTAATAATAAGTAAAGGTTATCAGCTGTAGCTTCAGTGTGCTCATAGGAAACGTGACAAGAGAACACAAAACACATTTCTCTTTATGGCCTATATAGTTGTCATCATCAACGTTACATGATTTACAGAATACATGTGACCAACTAACATTTCATGTTCTACCACCGGATGTTTGGATCAGAATATGAACCAATCAGATCTTAGATCAGGTGAGAGCCAGGCGTTTCCCGTCATCCTCTAGATTTTGCAGCCGCGGAGAGCAACTGCAGCGCCTTGCTCAAAACCTGCGGCCGCCTTGATCTCACGAGGTTATCGTTGCCTACGTATGCATGATATCAGAGCAAGTCGGTGTCAAGTCAGACACAAATCTAACCGTGTCGGTACAGAATCTGCTCGGGTGCAGGATCGGCTCGGGGTCCTTCGACTGCCGATGACGTCAAAGTAGTTGATTGGCTGAACATGAAGCTTACGGAAGTGACGTAATCACGTAATGATTTTGATTGGTCAGAACAAATTTGCGGTTGTAGTCCTGTAGTCTAAAAATCAACACTTTTTGGAGAAAATATGTTTGAATTTCTAAAGGAAATGTAAAATATAAGCAAACGATAAACGGTGACCCTCAAAAGTTCTTGATGTTGATGAAATGGGGCAAAATAAAATATAAGAACTTTATTGAAAGACACCAAGCAATATTTTGAGTCAAAGAATGTATTTAGATAACAACTAAGGAAATATACAGACGAACTCCACATTAGTACAAACATATTTGGCTTCACATATAAGAACTGTTCTAGTTATTGTCAGTCCGATGTTGGTTTTATGTAGTTTCTCGTTCTTTACAAAACAAAGATAATATGGTGTTTTATTAACAAATTACAATTATAAAGAAAACATTTAGGTGTTAACAAACAAGAATTTATTAACAAAACTGCTGATGTCTTTCCAAAACGTATGTGTGAAAGCCGAGTAGATTTGCAGTCACGTGACGTCATCGGCAGTCGAAGGACCCCGATCCGATCCTGCACCGACACCAGCATGCACTGCTCACCGATCACCGCTGATCTAATCTGCACAGAACTGGCTTATCTTGAACACAACCATAGTTTGTGCACATGTTTGACAAAAAATGAAACAAAATAAAAACACTACACTCTTGTGACCTTTGAGGACAAAAATGTCCACTTGTAAAAGTGGCTATAAAAAATGTATACATTCATGTTTTTTGCTTTTGGTTCAGAGATCTTTTAAACAAATTCAGCCCTGCTCAAACATGTAAAATATTTAATCATTTTGAGGACTTGAACCCTTCAAATGCCATTTTGATTACTCAATGTTATTGTTGCAATAAAACAATAATAAAAATAAAAATAAATTGTTATTTTCCAAAGCAAAACCCAACTTTTTCTGCTCGGGGCATTTATTACAAATGTCATTGTCTGAGGTGAGTGGTTCATTCATGACCTCTTGAGTGCTTAATTGCAGGTGAGTGGCACTGAAGAGCGGGCAGCTGCAGCCAATCTTTCATCTACCAGTTGGTGCATAAAAGGAGCAGGGAGACGACATCACTTCGTCGGATGATTGCTCACTTTGGTACACTCCAACCTGAGATCACAAAGCCAACTCTCGAATTTAGAAATCTTGCGCATGTCTTGAGCTTTAGCATATTTGTAATCCCTGTTCCCTGTCTTCAGGCATCCTCGCCATCACCACCTCGTCAGCCATAACCATGGATTATCTCACTGGACCACGTGTCCCTGCTCAACCTGACCGACCTGCTCTCAGCTACTCACCCCACACTCACCTTCGCTCATCTGGATTCTCCTCTCAAGCTCGACCCTCACCTCAGACCTGACCACCCTCCTCGTCTTCAACTAATTCCCTACTCACCTCTACTCCTTCAACCTCACTCGGACCCTCGCCTCACGTTGATGGCGCTCCTTCAGTTACCCTTTTCTAATAAATATTGTTTTACCCTTTTATCCAATCTCCATGTATGATTCTGAATGTCCTGGATCAGGAAACTAAACCAGAACATGACAACAAATCAGTCTTGGCTATGTTATGAAATATCTAAAAAATTACATTTTGCATCAAAAGTTTTTGTGTAGCAACAGATTTAAAAGTTACCATCCTTTTATGACACACACACACACACACACACACACACACACACACACACACACACACACACATACATATATGTATATATGAATGTGCCATTGACTTCCATTCAAACCAGTGTTTCATCCTGTAACATCTGCTAAAAATAATCATGCATTCTGTGATACCTCTGGAAACTCTACACATTTCTTTAGATCTTCTGCTATTTGTATTGAAGGCACAATATCAACCTGACCTCTGGAAAGTGAATAAAACACAGTTTGACTCTCTGAACTTCAAAGTGTAGAAAACAAAAACAATTAGTATGTTTATGCAGCTGGCATATTGATCTTTTGTTTTTGGGTTTTTTTTCCATAAATTACAGCAATGACATTGAGTAACCAAGCTGGATTTTGAAGGGTTAAAAATCTCAAAATGACCCAAGTTTTTTTTATACATTTGAGCAGGACTGAAGTTGTTTAATAGATCTATGAAAAAAAAGCAAAATAAAAAACGTGAATTTATACACTTTTTTCTTTTACAAGCAGACGAACAGGGTAGTAAATTAAAGTGATGTCTAAGAGTTAAATATGCTGCAGTTGGTTCAAATATAAAATCATTTAATGGAGACACGATTGGTCCTTTAACGACCACAGGTTTGTGAAGCTGTTTTAAAACCTGCGGCTCTCTGAGTTTTTGGACCTTTGTCTGAGACCGAATCCAAGCTGGCAGCAGCAGGACGTCATCACTTACCCGTCCAACCTGGCAGACAGTGGCACTCCCCGGTGGTGCCCTGGCAGCCGGCGGCGTGGACACAATCACACCTCCTCAGGCAGCCGGGTCCAAACGTATCCATCTGCACAAAGAACCGGTGCCAGCGGGCGAAGAATCATCAGGGGATTCTTGTCCATTGTTCAGCAGCTTAGTCACAGTCAGACTAAAAAACAACCCCGGTGTTGTGCTGTTGCGCGGACGGTCTGTCACCGTGAAGACGAGAGTCCAGATTAAAGCAGAACGTCTCAATAAACGTGTTCTGTAACTTTTTTACAAGACAAGAGTTGATCCAATCAAACTCAGCGGCTCATGCAATCTCCACACAGAATAAATGTTAATCTGTGATTTGTCTTTTTTTACTGTTTGGGACATTTTTGTGCCAAAGCGGCATGCGCTGTGGGTTGAGTCCAGGAGGTTTCTGCTGCTTTTGGAGGCAAACTCAGGAAATCATGGAGTTGCATCATAATTCCTGTGTTTAGTTTGTCTCATTTTTGTAATCAACGTTTGAAAAAGAAAAAAGTTCCAGCTCCTGCACCTTTTCCAAATAAAATGATTGAGATTTTTACAATTTTTCTCTAAAATAATCATCCCCTTTACAACTGAGCTTGTTTATTACAACAATCACATCTAAAACCTTTAAATACCACCTTAAATGAGTGGATCACTTGTTTAATCAACACATTTGCAGTGATCTCTATTAGGAATGAATGCCTTGTAAGTCGTTCTCATGGGAAAAAATACATGGGTGCACCATTTTTTGGACCTAAAAATTGCTCACATCACAGCTGAGCTTCAGGTGGTTTTTGAGTCTTATTTCTTGATATTTGGGCATCTCACCCCGGATTGGATAACAGAAACACGACTCTACCACTGATTTGTGACATGGATGTTTCATCTCCACAAATAAAATGCAAGCATGGAGGAGCTTCTGCTGTGTGGTGAAGTTTCTAATGATAATAGTTAGCTTATGCTATCCGAGACGTTCTCTGCGGACACCAAAACACTAACAGCCTTCCCCACTGTGAGTGAAGATGGGTGAGTCCATGAATGCTATTCACAGTGTGGCATAGATCTGTGAGGATTTTCAAATCCTAGATTTTCACCATTCTATCAGAAGCTAATGCAGGAGATAGGTGTAGGAGACTAATTTCATGTTCTGCCTAAAAAACTCAGAGTAAACAATTATAATCAGAAAAAAACATTGAAAAAGTGGCTTTTCAGTGTTCCACACCTTTAAATTCAGCATTTTGAAGCATTTCCAGCTCCTGTAAAGCCCGGACCACACGGTGTCATACAGAACTGCTCATAGTACACCGAGAACTCTAGAGAGGTGGACCCCTGTATGGCGCAAGACTTCAGTGAGCCATACTGCATGACGTCTCGCTCTAGCAGGATACGTTACGTCACAAAGCCCCGAACCCCCCGAAAAGTATACGTCTCAAAAAATCGCCAGCTAGCCAAAACAACAAAGCTGACTCTGTTTACACTTTTTGTAGTAGACTCCAAACCAGCAGTCTAAAATATAGCAGTCCACATGTTCATGCGTGTAGCTTCCTTCCACTGTGGCTAATGTTGCGAGTTCTACTCTTGTATTGCTCTCTCTCACTAGTTCGCGTCAATCCCTGGGTGTATTTTCATTGGTCGATTGCAGACGGGAATCGTAGGTTTTCAAGCAGACTGTTGGAGGCTGACTTTGGTCATGAGAGTGCTCAATAAGCTGTCGCAGAGCCGGTCACGCTGGACAGCCACAGACTTGCAAATCACCCTCACGTTCACAATTTTGGGTCACGATTCTGTTCCCGACGAGGGAGTTATGTAGGACGGCCGAAAAAGACACAGTGTGGTCCGGGATTAAGACATCCGTTTCTGATGTGTTGTCCAAACAAGCAAAACGTGTTTGGCCTTTTTCTAATTGCCATGAACTTTGACCTTAACCTTCTGTCATTTCTCTGAACATTGACCTTTGACCTCAGGATGAACTAGCAGCCATCTTCATTGTTTCATTTTAACAAATTATCTAGTCACTGCATAATGACCTGTAACATACCCAGCCTGATGAGCAGCAGTGGTCCCTCTTCTAGAGTGATTGCTGAAGTCTTGCGTAAACACACGCGTGTACGCTCCAGAGCCGCAACCCAATAAAAATCTATGATCAAATGAGGAGACACTCACCTGACACGGCTGGTCGCAGCGCGTGCCCTGCCAGCCGGAGGAGCATTTGCAGGCTCCGTCTGCCGGGTCACATGTTGCCCCGTTGCTGCAGTGGCAGGTGGAGTTGCATCCTGGACCCCAGGTCCCCTCAGCACAGGGCTCAGAACAGTGTGGACCTCGCCAGCCTGCAAACACAAATGAGCCATCAGTCAGCTGAACGGCACCGCTCCTCTGAAGCTGCTCTTTCAGGGCTCTTTACCTTCTTTGCAAAAGCAGCTTCCGTCAACCGATGAGCAGTCGATAAAGTTTTCACAGGAGCACTCCAGGGAGCAGTTCTTGCCGTAGGTGCCACTTTTACACGAATTCTCACAGTGAACGCCCTGAAAAACACCAGAGATCACAATAAAACACTAACTCAAACCTGACGGTGGGATTTATGGTTTAATCTTTAGCTGAACTCACCGTAAATCCCAGGGGGCACTGGCACCGTCCAGTGGCGCTGTCACACACTCCCCCGTTCACACACAGACATGGTTCCACGCAGCCGTGGCCGTAGAAACCGTGAGTGCAGGTTTCGTTACAGAACAGTCCGGCCCAGCCCGGCTGACATGTGCACTCCCCCTTCATCGGGTGGCAGCTACAGAGAAGGAGGGAGAGAGAGAGAGCAGGCTTTAAAAAGACTAAATCACAACATCCGAGCAACAGGCTGACTGGTGTCTTATTTGGACTCGGAGCTGAAACCTTTCTGATGTCAGATTTATTCACCAGGAGATTCGAGTTGTAAACGACCAGAAAATTCAGAATTTTCCATTTTTAAACCGTGACCTCAAAAGAAAGTCATGAATCTCTAAAACCAGTTTCCCACTGGGCTGGGACTGTTGAGACACAGAGCTAAAGTAAAAATCCAGTTGCAATCAAACTGAATTGGTACAAATGCTGACCGACTGCAGAGGCCTCTGGGCTCAAAGTGCATGTTTTGGTCTAACCACTACACTCATACATCTGTGCACATCTGTGCATGCAGATCAGGATTAGAGTGGTCTGATGTTTAGCTGAATTTTCATCTCAACATGAAACTAAAAATGTGTTTTAATATTAACACCTGACAAATCTGATTTCTTTTTCATAAAACATCTCAAGATGCTCGAGGATCTGAACGTGACTTCCTGAGAGTGATGACTTAACACACCCACCTGAGTGTGTGTTTCTCCTCACACAAACACTTCTGCTCACAGTGCATGCCGTAGCTCCCGGCTGAACACATCCTGTTCCTGCAGTGCGGCCCGCTGAAGCCCGGCTCACACAGACAGCTGCCGTCGATGTTAAAGCAGCGCGCGCCGTTGGCACAGTCACACACACCTTTACAGTCTTCACCGTAGGTACCTGCAGCACACTCCTCGGTACACCTTTAAACCACACACACACACACACACACACACACACACACACACACACACACACACACACACACACACACACACACACACACACACACACACACACAGAGTCTTTTGTGTTAGACTCTTTTGGTAAGACATCAACTCTTTAGAAAGAAGATAATTTCTGGTCCTTTTGGGGTTTTATTCCCATTTTCTCAAAACTTTCAACACTCTGAAAGCGTTACGTTTGAACCCACTCACCTGCTTCCTGTGAAACCGTGGTTACACCGACACTGCCCAGTTACGGGGTCACATTTACCAGCGTTGTGACAAACACATTCTTCTGTACAGTTTGGTCCGAACCTTCCCTCTGGACATGGCTCTGTGCACACCGAACCCTGCAGGGAAACACGACAGAACCAAAACGACCTGGAATCAGATGACAGATAATTCCAGACAAGAGAGACAATTTAAAACCTCCATCAGTCTGAACTACTCAGGGCTTGAGGACGTACCGTCCATCCAGCTGAACAGGCACAGACTCCTTTACCCTTACAGGTGCCGGTGTTCTGACAGGAACATCTGGCCTGGCACTTCCTCTTGTTACACGTCCTCTCACAGCTGGAGGAGACAAGAGATGATGAGATCAGATGGGACGATGATGATTCGTGCATCCTTTGGACTAAAGTAAATATTTTCTTTCTTGTTTCGTCTTTCCCACCATCAATTGGTGAAAGTACACACACACACACACACACACACACACACACGCACGCACACGCGCGCACATGCGCACGAGCGCGCACACACACACACTGAATGGATGGACTGTAATAACACTCCAACAATTGGATAATAACCTACAGCTGTTTCAACCTGATTAAAGATGGCCGCCATAGCTAATCAGCACTAGCCAACACAAACATGAACATGATTCCATTTTACAGATGTTGAGCCAACATCTGGTGTTGCAGCAAAGACTCAGAACATTACCGCATCAGGTTATGTCTGTGGTATCGGTGGCACAGGAGTTAAGTGCTCGCCCCCGTAATCGGAAGGGTGCAGGTTCGAGCCCCACTCGGTTCGTCACCGTTGTGTCCTAGGGCAAGACACTTAACCTCCCTTGCCTGCTGGTGGTGGTCGGAGAGACCGGTGGCGCCAGTGCTCGACAGCCTCGCCTCACTCAGTGCGCCCCAGGGCAGCTGTGGCTACATTGTAGCTCGTCACCACCAGGGTGTGAATGTGTGTGTGAATGGGTGAATGACTAATTGTGCTGTGAAGTGCCTTGGGGGGTTACAGGACTCTAGAAGGCGCTATATCAGACACAGGCCGTTTTACCATTTACCATATCTGTCAAAAAGTTTTGCCTTTTATTCTTCCAGTTACAGCTACAATGACAAATTTGCAAAATACCCTAGCTTTTAAACACAAACGCAGTTAAGAAACTCTCACCCCTCTCGTCACCATCATCCCTAGGCCCCGTTCCCCTGATATGGGAACGTGCATTGCTAGAGTAAACAAGAGAGCGCTAAACACCAGTCACCATTTTCTATATCCAAATGTCTTTTGGGGTGTTTCTCAATGTCAAAGAACCTTGCCTTGATGTCTTGGTCCTGCCCCGGTTGCCTAGGAGATACATCATCAGGACCTGCCAAGGCGTGGTCCAATGTTAATGTGCTGTTCTCCGTTTGTTAGCTGTTTAGCTAGCTGAGCAAGGATACACGGGAGGTGTCCTGAAGCCTGGCCCCAGAAAACAGTGCGGTATTTTCAAAAGGATGCCGTATCAGGAGCCGACAGCTACTTCAGGGGCAAATTTTCTGTTTCAATTTAAGTCAACTAATTATAACTATTGGGCTGATATCTAAAATGTTTTTTTTAATGTTTTTTAGATCCAAAGCAGTTACCTATGGTTGGTTGGTTGCTTAGTAGTTGTTGCTTTGGTGGCTAGCATACATATTACAAATTTATTTTAACCAAAATATACACAATTAAAAAAGTAAAAGGCTCGTTATACAGTTATATTGAAGCTCATACGTGTAAAATATAACTACCTCACGTGTCACATGACGTGACATAATCACCGCAAAAGCGACGGTCAGGTGATGTAAGTCTGTTCCATTTCTTTGACCGAGGAAGGACAGTGTCCTCGTAAACAAGGTGCCTGGCCTAGAAATACATTGCCTTGCTAGGCCAGGCACCTTGATATTGAGAAACATCCTTGGGGCCAATCCCAATACTCACACTTCCACCCTTGCGCCCTTCAATTGCGGAATCCCGACAAGGGATGCGAGGATGTAGGGTGTCCAGATTCTTAAGGATTCTTTTCTTTTTGGGACTCTGGCAGTGGCGGCTCATCCATAGAGGGCGCTAGGGCGCCGCCCCATCAGTCTCACAGGAAGAGGAACCATAACCCAATCCAAGATGGCCACCACAGCTAATCAACTTTAGTGAACACAGAAATAGCTCAGACTTTCCCCTCCAGTGTGTGACTAATATTTTCTTCTTGGTTTAGCGCAGAAGCTGCTGCAGAAACATACAGACACAAACCTGAGGTTAGGTGCAAAGGAAACGGACGCAAGCCGTTTAAATGTTCTCCAGCGGCTGTTCTTCTAAAAGCCTTTTTTTGATGACCTGTTATTAGGTTTAATGCCACATAACAGGATTAAATCACTAAACTGGTTTCTACAGTCCATATGGTTGTTTATGCAGAACACGGACCTCCTAAATGTTCCTCCTGTTTGCAGCAGATCATTAAAGGACATTTCTGTGTCAGGGGATGTGGAAAGTCTGTTGGAATTTCATCTGAATTAAATACAAGTGATGGTCCAAAAACTTAAGCAAGCATAACCGACTCTAGCTCTGATGTTCAGCTAAAATGTTAAAAGCTGAGAAACAAACAGTCAACATATATTAGATTTAACCAAAATAACTAGAAATCCATCAGTTCTCGACATTAGACAAGATGTACATCTCTGCTATAAAGGATGGGACAGAATAAACAAAGGGGAATCTGTTCTGGACCAGAAAGATCAGAGGTTTCTTGGCCTGGATGACTTCTCTTCACACGCTGGAGGTAAAATGGAAATGTTACCACTAAAAAAACGACTCATCCTGGAGCTTCATGAGCTTTTAAT
The DNA here is from genome assembly GCF_043380555.1 of Nothobranchius furzeri. Classification (NCBI taxonomy): domain Eukaryota; kingdom Metazoa; phylum Chordata; class Actinopteri; order Cyprinodontiformes; family Nothobranchiidae; genus Nothobranchius; species Nothobranchius furzeri. The sequence continues at coordinate 61,044,587 of NC_091745.1, read as the reverse complement.
CACCACAGCAGGTCCTTGGTCTTCTTGCGCAGCTGAAAGTGAAATGCTGAGCTTCTTTTCTGTGTCGTTGGGGAGAGTTTTTGTAGTTTACCCATCCTCAGGGGCAGTTTAAAATCAGAGTGTAACGGATGAATCACGGCCCACGGCTCAGACCCTCAGGGTGTCTTTTCCATCTCCAAATTGAGCGGCAGCAACTCATAAAAGGCTCTTTTCTAACATTCCTACTGAGAAAACACAGATACTAAAGCGAGGCGTAATGAAGCTTGAATCAAGTGTCTCCCAACAGGAATATTCAACAAAACAAAAAGACGTTGGTGAACAAATCAGGGCTGGGCTGATTCGAAGAAGTGATGGTAACACTAACAAAGGACATTTCACTCTGAGGATCCACGACGTTGCTTTTCTTCTCTCTGATCAAACATCTACAAATTACATCTGTAGCAGCTTGACACCTTTAAATCAAAACAAGGAGAGAAAAGAGATGCAGAATCTGAGGGCTGGAAGCCCCGCCCACTCATCTGCACACAGCCATGACCGTAACAGAATACAAATGAACATTTAATAAAATACTTTAAAACAAAGTTGCAAAAACCACCAGAAAATAATTTGCTTTTTTTCTTTGTTAGAAAAAAGTTTATTCACATGGCGGGGGCGGAGCTTAAACATTTTACCAGCTTTAGCCACAAGGGGTTGTTTTGCATTATTTTAGTTTCAACTCCTGCATCTAGTTTTAATGTAAGTGAATGAAACATAAAAAAATATGAAAATATTTTGCTGTGTTTACTGAATCTGGGATGTAGCCGTTGTAATAATGTGTGTCATTTTTTCATTATACTTACAAAGTTCCGGTGAACCCCTCCTGACACGTGCACTCTCCAGTCGCTGCATCGCAGGTCGCTCCATTTTTGCATTTGCACGTCTGCTTGCAGCCCTTCCCGAACGTTCCCGCTGGACAGGAGTCCTCACAGAAGCGTCCGATGAAGCCCCACAGACAGTGACACGCTCCGCTGAGTGGGTCACACAAAGCTCCGTTCTCACATTTACAGTCCCTGAGGCAGTCCGGGCCCCAGTGTCGGTCATCACAGGCTGGAAGAGAAACAGTAGAACTCAGCGTCTTTTAAATGACCCCTGACCTTTTTACTCAGGGAGTGAGTGTCTGGCTCAGGTGGGGGAGTTTCTGGTGTTTTGTTTCTGAGTGATGGCAGATGTACGGAGACGAGGACCAGCAGACTGGATCTTCATCAGGAAGAATGAGGGCGCCATTGCGGAGTGAACCATTGTCCCAGGATGAATCTGACCTGAAAGACCCAGATCCTGGATCCGAGCAGCTGAAAAGAGATTCCTCTGTAGGACCATCAAGCACATCCAGGAGGACTCAGTAGAGCCACTGCTCCTCCTCATCCAAAGGATGTGGATTTGATGAGATAGCCTCTGTAAGTTTACCCGACTCGGACCCAGAGATCCTCTCAGGTCTGGAAACACCTTAGGACAGGGGTTTTAGTTGTTTCCCTGCTCCAACACATTTGACTCACCTGTTCAGAAGATCATCAAGCTCTGGAGAAGCCTGTTAATCACCTGCTTATTAAAATCAGGTGTGATGAGGCGGGGAAACAACTAAAACACGTTGGATACCGGCTGTCAGGGAAGGGAGTTGAATTCCTCCTATAAGCAGGTCTCCTCGACCTGTTCCCATCCACAGCCCGACCTCGGAGAGAGTTTAACCCTTTTAATCAAGTTTTTCACAGAGTATTAATAAATATAGTCAAATATAAACCCAGTGTGACTCAGAGCTTCTGCTGCCCATGGATCTGCCTCTAAGTCTGCCCCCGAGCCCGGGGCATCATGTTACCTGGAAATGAATGCAACAAGGCAGGGTGATTTCCACGGAGATCAGAGGATTCATCGTTGTTATCCCAGACTGGTTCAGGGGGTCAGTGAGAGTGTGGAGATTCACACAAGGTTTGGGTTTCTGTTCAGGAGGAAATGATCTCAGATGGGTCACAGATCTTATTTACGTGACTTCTCTGAGACTTCAGTCGGACTGCCGCTCAGCGATCAAAACGACGACAGAGACGACATGATGTAGGAGCTTAAGTCCGTCAAGGAAAAGACGACTTCAGCTGTGAGTCACGTTTATTTTATTATATTTTATTTTTATGTCTCAGATGACTATGGACCAAACGTCTGAGCTGCAGCACCTCCAGGATCTCCTGAACAGGACCAAATTAGGCGGCGCTGCCACAGCCTGCAGTGTTTATTACTCTAACTCGGACCAGAACTGGATCTGTTTGGAGGAATCACAGCTTCACTTGTTCTCTGTGTGGGCACTGGAGAAAGGTTCTGTCGGACCGTGTCACGATGAGTAATGAGGATCTCAGCTGGAGCAGCGATGGTGTTTATACAGGGGAGGGGGGTGTTACCGAAGAGTCCAACCAGGAACCCAAACAGGAGAGAGAAAGTCACAGAAATCTGATCCTGATGCGCTTTTCAAACCAGCTTATTTATAAGGACTTTAGGTCTAAATACCTTGATCTGGATGGTAGACCAGACCGTGTGACCTTTGACTTGACCACTCATGTTTATGTGCTGCAGCTGTGATGGTGCTAATAGAGGAAGTCAGGGGTTTTTAGGACAAACCGTTGTTTAATTTAATTAAAAATACAGAGTAGGTGGAGATCAGAGAGAGTTTTCTTTTGTAAAAATGAGCTCGTAGCTGAAAATAAGAACTTCTGTTGATGGCAAGAAGAAAAAAGCTTTGACTTTTGAATTGTTTTCTCATGAACCAATTTTTCTTTATGGGTTTATGGAATCTACCTGAGCAACAGGTAACCATAGTTCGTCTCTAAGCAGTTCTTTTTTTCCCATCTAATGACTCTTTATCATCTAACAGATGCTTCTTCAGCTCAGGGCTTTTGCAGATCTATTTAAAGAGTTTTTAATGACTGCTGCTGAATGGCTGAATGTGAACTACTTTAAGAGTTAAAACAACTATCGGGTTCATGCATCAGAGCTGGGAATGCTTTAGAGGAATTTTCTCTGATATGATGGGAAAATTCTTCTTTCCCCTTGTGTGTTTAGTCCAGGCTGGAGTTTGGAGTTCAGGCCAAAGTCCACATAATCAAAAATGAATTTATTTTTAGGTTTCGGGGTCTGAAACGTGGTAGACGTGAGGATTAAAACGTTGTCGCATGGCATTTGAGAGGAGCGTCCATCTTTGAGTCGTTCTCCATATTCTTGAATAAACGGTCCAAAAGTGTTCAGGGTGAACACATAAGGCCTCTCTCCTCTACCCTGCAGATAGCTCAACACAAAGGCATCCAGGAAGTGAAGGATCGAATTCAGCCGAGAGAAGGCTCCACTAAAGCGACGCAATGGAGACAAACGAGAAAAAGCTCCAAGAGAAAAGAGCAAAACTAAGTTAATTCATGTGAAGTTTAAAAATGCAGCGTAAGACGAGACGTTCTTGAGAAAACGGTGGGGTCACATTTTCCATTTCCCCTTCCCATCCCCATTCCCGCTGAAGTTAATTTGAGACCTTGGCAGAAGAATGAAGGAAAATGGAGGAGGGAGGCTGTGTACCGTGGACCCAGCTGATCGAACAGAACCAGGGAGGGGGGTGGAGGTAGTGGAAACATCATCCTTCAGACTGCGTGGCTCTGGATCAGATTCTGAGTTTAGACCAAATGGAGGACTGTCATAAAACCGGTTCTGATCCGAGTCCATGACTGTTTTACTGCCTTCTGCTGAGAGAACACTTCAGTTTGCAGTTATTAAACTTCTTCACTAAAGGAACCCAATCAGAGAAAGTTCTGCAGCCCTTCTGGACCATCAGACCGGCTACTGAAGCTGTTGAGGTGATCTATTCATGCAAAGATCTAACAGCCACCACAGTTTCCTATCGTTTTTAGAAAGATAAAAGGTTTAGGAGCTGCATAGATGAGAGGAGCAGGAGGAAAACTCAAAGAATCATCTCGGAGAGTAAAAAAAGCAACAACCTACCGCTGGAGCAATCAACGCCTCTCCATCCTCTCTCACACTGGCACCGATCTGGAGCGACGCAGCGGCCGTGCACACACTCGCTGGTACAGTGAGCTGGTGAAGAAAATCAGAAAGAACCTGTTTGTGATCAGAGAGGCAGACTGCAGCTTGCATTAGATTACAGACTAATGGATGACAGCAAATGTGTCAATAGGAAAGAAGAATGGGATAAAGAGCCAGCTGGTCCATATTTACAGGAGCTTTACACAAACTTCCTGAAGTGTGCAGGATTAAAGGCCTTCTGCTTTTAAAAATGATCTTCTGTAGATTTTCTGAACTGATTTGAAGCATCTCACAAACATAAAAGCAGAACTTTTCTCTGATGAAAGGGATCTGTTTACATAAACTCAGAATGAAAGTGCTGAAACATGTTTTTCTGAGTTAATTAAAAGATCGGTTTGATTTCTGATGTTTTCATCATCATCATCTCTCTGTGTGAAATTCCAGCTGGATTAACTCAATGTGCTTTATTTTGTGTTTCCAGCCTTTTTAATTTCTAGGAGTGGATGATAGAAATAATAAAAACATCTATCCAGCGGAGTCATCCCGTCAGCAGCAGCGATGGAGCTCGACAGCTGAAAGGCCTTTAGATTCCATTCATTCCATCCAGCAGCTTCCTCGTAAACATCAGAACACATTCTGGTACAAATTCAGACATTTATGACGAAAGCCAATCATCTCTTGATATTTAGTTACTGAGGAGATTTTTATTGAAAACAGATTTTGTTTCCATTGAAACACAATAAACACCGGTCGGACCGATTCTCCTCTTCCCTCGACGGCGTTTGGATTCAGCATGCCATCAGATGAAAGAGGCAAGCATGATTGTAGGTAATTATGGGATAATTAAAAGCCCCACACTGAGGAGAAAGCAGCTTTTGAGAGAAGATGACATGCTGGTGGGAGAAACGACAGACTTTAAACAGAGTTGGGTGAAACAGACCTTTTGTGTTTGCTGATAAAAAGTAAACTCGTATTTAAAGAGACGTCCTGCGGCTGTTTAAGGAGACTCAAACCAGCAACCATAAATAGTCATTATCTGAGCAGAACGGAGAGCATTTGTCTTCAGAAGGTCACTTCTGTGACTGCAGAGAACAGGAACCTTGTTATTACCGTCCAGCATCTCTGGGGAGGTTTGTGAAGGTAGAACGTCGCCGCAGCTAAAACAGAAACGCTTCAGTTCTCTCTCAGTCTTAAACTGAAACAATCTGTTTCTAGAAAACTGACATGAAACAAATGAAGTGTAACAATAAGGATTTATTTCTGTACTGATATTTAAAACTGATAAACTGGCATAGGTAGGAGGAATCAGGATCTTTCATGTCTTGTATTAGAGATAAACCATTGACTATGTTGAAGGCGAAGGTCGAAGGTCGCGCTGGATAGCTACAAACTCTCTCGGCTCTCCGCACCCCCACCCACCACTTGTGGATTTATGTTGTGATTACCTGAATATGTGCTTTTATGTTGAGGTGTTTATTTCCTGCTAGCCTAACTTTGTGTCTTGATGGGGGGTGTCAGAGTGGTTGTACATGTTTTTGTCCATCATCCCTCCTCATCCTCATGTCATCCTTTTCTTCATCTGCAAAATGGGAGCGCTATGATAGATGCATGCTCACAGTCAACCATTTTCCAGGGCAGCTGTGGCCACATTTTAGCTCATCACCACCAAGGTGTGAATGTGTGTGTGCACGGATGAATGACTGATTGTGTTGTAAAGTTACTTGGGCAGTTCTAGGACTCTAGAACAGTCCGCAAATGGCGCCCTCTCTTTGTGGCCCCCAAACCCCATGCGCACCGCACCCCCACCCCCGACGGCCGACCGGGAGGTTTAGGATAGAGCTGAGGAAAATAATCAAATAATCAATGCATGAGATGCGGGCTAAACGGTTTAGCATCATAGAAGAGTACCATAATCAGTTATAGTGGAATGTAGTTGTGTTATTTTAACGGCGGCAGCGCAGCATCCACATCTGTCAGAGCGGTGTTCTCCACATTTACCGGGTAGGAAACTTTGATCTGCCTTTATGTGGTACTGCAGGGCTGAGTGCTGGAGTTATAACCTGAAACCGAACCAGAACCGAATCAGCCCGACCGGTTCTGTTGGATTTGGGCCATAAATTATGTTAATTGAGCGGGTTGTCGCGCGGCACGCTCCACTCGCTGGATCAGCGACTGAGAGAGAGAGGGAGATTGTCTGCTCACACAAGAGAGAGGATCGGAGGACGCTCCTCCAAACACGCGTTATTATTTTCATAATTTCATTATTGTTTCTCTTGGAAGCGCTCAGTCAGACCGAGTGCTGTGATGTCAGGAGATCCGGTCTTGGGGAGGGGGCGGGGTGAGTGACGGCGGCTGCAGCATAATCATCCGTCTCTTTTATTTAGGGACACGGAGAAGTTAAAAGGAGAGAGAAATAGAAGATAGAAGTTCTTGTTCCACTTTATTCTTTTGTTTCATGAAGATAAACTGATGTTAAATTCAGCTTAAAGAGAAACTGGGAGGAAGCTTAGGTTCATTTTAAGTTACAGGAGGTCTTGTCTCCTATCTGCTCCTCCAGAGACAGCATGGACATGAGGGCTACATGGTGAGGGTCCCACAGGACAGGTTAGTGCAGTCACACAGCCGAGCTGGAGGGGGACAGGTGTTGTCCTGCTTTATATTGCAAGCTTGTGTGTTATGTGTGTTATGTGCATTACAGCCAGCAATCCAAAAAGCAGCAACAGGATGAGGGGGAAAATGTAATTTTTGTCACTTTCGCGTTGGCTTTACTTTTGGCAGGTGGAGTTTTCCCTATGAGATGTAAACATGTTTTCATTTCTCCGACCATTTTGCTCCACAAAATGTTCACTCATTCACTGCAAAGAGCACTATTTCACACAATCATGACTCAAGGAAAAAGTGCACTCTATAGCAGGGGCGGCGTTAGGCCCGGCTACTTGGGCTGAAGCCCCGGATGTTTCATGAAAAGCCCCGGATCTAAATCGCAGAAGTAACATGCAGTACCAAAGTCCAACAGAGAGGGAGCAGCTGGCAGTAGTTTGTATACAGCCTGCCTGAGCCTCTACCACTGAAGAAGAAGCCCTTCAGCAGCCGGCTTCTTCTACACTCTCTGCCTGAAATGCATGAGTGAAGATGGACATAAGGACGTTTTTTAGACCAAAAGTACGGCGACAGAACCCCAGCTTTGATGAGACTGGTGTTGACTCAGGTTTGTGAGTCTTATTTGAAAATATTTGTTGTGCTGCTGGTTTGCCTAAAGTTAGCTTACTATCAAGTAAAGTTGTTGGCGAAAGAAAGGGAATATTTACTATCATCTCACACTAAACACTAACAGGAACAATACTCTGCCCTGAAAATGCTTAATATGTAGCTTCAGATTAAAAATTATGTGGTACAAGACATATTTGATGTTGACTAGTGTGTGTCACGTGTGTGTGTGTGCGCGCGCGCGTGTGTGTGTGCGTGTGTTAAGCCCCGGATGTTCTTCAGTCCTTAATCCGCCCCTGCTCTACAGTGAACAAGAAAACATTTAAACAGATCAAATTATCACCAGTTCTAATATATAAGTCAGATTTTATCCTGAGCTGCACAAAAACTTGAGACTGAACAGATGTTTAGCTGACAAAACAGAAGAGACCTAATTTATGTGAAATCATAAAACTCAAATACATTTGATATATTTGGGTTTAAAATTCCAACCTTTTTCTACAAGTAGCTTGAGAAGCTCACGTGGTGATCAAACCCATAATTTGGGTGATTTATGTTCCACATGCTGCTCATATTTACTCTGAAAAAAAGAGGAGAAAAACTACTTTCTAAGAAAAAGCGATGCTGTGAATAAACGAGGAGCTGTTAGAAACCACAGCCGTTATGAGCGTCTCGCTGTCGCAGCTGATTACTGAGGAGGTTTCAGAAGCTCGTCTTTAGTAGACTGACCTGAAAACCCATCAAGGTTAGAAAAAATGAAAAAAAAATGAATGAAGTAATTCTTTTGCATTTGTCTAAAAACTGTCACCAACATTTTAGATCAAAAGCAAACTTCTCAGTGGCCTAGTGGTGTGAGTGTCCACCCTTAGACTGGGAGATCGTGGGTTCAAATCCACAATCAGGTTAAACCCAAGACTTTACAAATGGGACCCAGTGCCTCCTCACTTTACACTCAGCATTAAGAAATTGGATTGGGGGATTAGACTACCAAATAGTTCTTGAGCGACCATGCTACAGCTCACTGCTCTCCACAGGAATGGACCAAATGCGGAGATGTAACGATGACTAATGGGACGCCCCACTTGCTCACTTCCCTCGGTCCTCCATTCATTACACACTTCTGTTTTAATAACAGAACACCACTGGTGTGAGAGGTTCTCCACTCAATAATATCAGAGAAGGAGAAACAGCCGGCTGCTACCACTTCAACTTCAGGACAAACTACCAGAGTCCCACAAAGACAAACACCATTTGAAGTCATGGACAACAAAAGACATTTGGACGTAGAAATGGTGACTGGATGTTGAATCTGTTGGCGGTGTGGGACCAGTGAAGATACTAGCCTGGCCTGCCAGACTCGTCCTCTGTTTAATTTTGCACAGAGAATGAGTCTGGCAACTCACAGGCAGAGAGGCACTTGAGGGGCGGGACTAGGAAGCTCAAAAATTACCAATCAGAAAAAAGAAGGAAATGATTCCTGTGCTGCACATGGGCACTACAGAGCTACTCACGGGCACATTTGTCTCCACTCTCGTAGTAACCGGGACAGCACTGGTACCTCCTGCGATATTCAGTCTTCACCGCTTGCCTGTACGCTGTTTTGTAGGTGATCCTAAAAGATTTACACAACCAAAGACCTTTTAAAACCTGGAAAACAGGATGTCTGTGACAGGAAGTGAGCGCCGCTACCTGTGGCGTGTGCATCTGTAGGACGTCCGAGGGTCCGAACACGGCTCCTCCGTTGCTTGGTCATAGGGATGAGAGTAGGACTCTTTAACTGAGGTGGTGTAGCTGAAAACAATAACATGGAATATTCAGAGTAGTAGGACCAAATCAATCTATGTGGGTTATTTTGATCCTTTCTGGCTCTTTGTTATTGATTAAACAGTATCTGCACCATTAAGATGCAGTTCAGTGACACTTTAAAACGCCATTTTCTTGTTTTTTTAAAATCTTGTGAGAAAAATGCTTTCCTAAACGTCCCACAGGGTGAAATTTAATCCTGAGACTTCTGTGCAACCAGGAGAAACATCTGAACATCTGTTTCCTACATCAGGTGGAGACCATTCCCAGATGCATGATGCCAAATGAATCTGATGAGTCATGTTTGTGGTTTTGAAAGGTATGAGTCAGCAGCTTTTTAGGCCCTGAGTTCATAAAACTGTTAAAAATGTGATAAAAAAGACAAGCTTTGCTTGAACGCTCTTGTTAGTCACACTACTCAGGCATTATGGGTAATTCTGCAACTCTTAAATGATCTTATTCTGTTTTGAAAATTTTGTGACATAAATTTGACCTTAGATGAGTTAGAATGGAAAAATTACACATTGTGAGATGGATACCTCACAGGCCTGCAGGCCTGCCTGCCGACCCTCCTGAATCATCAACACAGACGGAGCTCCAGAGAGTAACACACTAGAACCAGAACAGCATTGTTTGCTTCTAAGGCCTCACCTCTCCCACAGGCTGCACACATTGGGGTCTCTCGGGTCCAGAGAGCAGCTCAGACCGATCAGGAAGCCAAAAAGCTGCAGGACAGCAGGGCGGTACAGGGTCTGCATGGTCCTGGGGGGGGCAAAAAGAGTTATGGACAACCGTTTCCAGCATGCACAGCACAGGGTCACATCAAACTCTTATTGTTTTACCAGATCATACTTGGCTCCAAGCTCAGGATTTATTAATCTAACCTATGTCTTTAACTATAAAACAGACTGCAACTTTATTTCTGAGGGATCTGATGCAAACAAAGGGTGGAAAATATCATTCAACTGGTGATTCACTTTAATTGTTTGGGTTTAATCTCCTACAATTAAGAATTCCCAGTTTGTTGGAAGGTTTCAGTAATAACTGGGTCTGTTTACCAACAATCCAACCTGCAGTAAAGATGTACCCTCTGACAATAAAAGAGTTCATTAGACGCCCTGTTGAAATGAGGCGAAGCGCCAGAACCAAGCGGAACGCTGTCTGCTTCCCGCTGAGCTCCACACTGTCTCGACAGAACATGAAACCCAACATCAGTAGACGTCCTGACAGCAGGCAGCACAGCTTCAGCACAAAGACCATCCGAGACCACAAGAAAGGATCGGCCAGGAGGAACGCAACTCCCAACTTCATCCTCGGGCTCATCTATCAGAACGCAGGAGCTCCACACGCCGCTGCTGTCCCCGTTCAAACTGCAGCAACATCTGGATCTGATCACAGGAGCAGCCAACCACAGCGTCCCGGCTCAGGGACTCCGTCGGGCTCTCAGGGAGCAGCAGGGAGGAAACGCTGTGCATCATTGTAACCCCCCCCCCCCCCCCAAACCCAGCAGAAGTTTAACAGTCTGATAAAAGAGTTGTGGGAATGAAATTATGTTGATACGATCTCCTCTGACAGAACCGTGGGTCGTGGAAGGATCGCTGATCTGATGACACCTTAGCCTGAATACGGATCAATGCAGTCATTTAAACCCGTCTCAGATAAAGTATCATTGCTTGGGTCCCAGTTTGAGGCTTTAATCTCCAAAAATGAATCGTTTCATGGATTTTGTATTTTTAAAAACAAACTTTGAAATGTGATAAATTTATCTGAACTTTTTCTCATATTTAAAAAAAAAGCACAAATTGAATCACATTTTATACCTCCATTCACTTTGTAGGAGTTAAGTAATTCCAAACAAACACACATGCTTAAGCATTTCTGCATGCACAAGTTCAGATTTCTTTATAAAAATATTTCAGTTGACAATTTGTCTACAAGCTTTCTGTTTTCATCACATATTAAATGACACAAGTTTTAAATCCTGGTCACAAAAATTGCAAACAGTGGTGCGCCCCAAGGGGTGGCTAGGGGAGCCCATGGCCCCTCCCTGGAAAATTACTGGCCACCCTCAATTAATCAATTAGATATAAATGAAAACACAATAAAATAAACAATAAGTAAATAAGTCAGAATTAAAAAGCGTATTTACTGCTGCTCACCATTTTCTAAATGTTCAAAAAGAAGTGTAAATATAAATATTTAGTTTTGGTAAATGCTTTTTGTTAAAAACAACAAAGCAAAATAAGCTATACATTACTAAACGATAAATGTAATGCACCTTAAGATTTTCCCTGCCCCCATGAAATTCTTCTAGGAGCACCACTGAGTGCAAAATTAAAGTTTAAAACTTGGGTTGAATAGATGATTTTTATATTTGCTTTCATCACTAAAACTCATAATCCTTAGTTTATGCTATTTTTGCATTGATTGGTGGTGACTAGAGACAAAATCAGGAGAAATCTAGACAATTTGAAGTTGGAATTAGGCCTAAATTAAGCGTTCCACACCTTTGCAACATTTTTTTCTCTTTGCAGGTCACATAGGACATAACTGTAACACCAACATGACCTCTGACCCTTGATTTGTCTTTTCACCGCTATATCATCTCCATTCGAATTTGTGAGATGAGTCTGAGGAGTGTCTACTGGTTCTTCTTCTGGTTTCAGGTGAAATCTGACACTAAGGCTCCCTGTCTGTCTGTGTTTGAGTTCTGACTCCTTCATTTTGTGGTAAAGAAAAACATTTTCCTTCACTTTTCGTGCATTTTTACATTTAAAGTCCCCGTATTTGGGAAGCCATGGAAAATGTTACTGAAATAAAAAGATTTGCTGGCAGCTTGATGAATAATATGTGTTCTGAGCCAAGGTCAGTGGTTTAATTCCCATCAAAGAGAAATGTGCAGAGTGTTCTTTACAGGCCTTAGAGAAGACACTGAGCACAACAAAAACACTAATGGCTCTGAAACATTGTGAAAACCTGAAGAACCATCTGGTTCAAACCCAGCACTGACAGGTAGGCTGATCACACCTGGTGGTAAAATGAGTTCTGACAGTTGGAAATCAATCCCAAATAACAGTCTCCAGGGATCTTCTAAAAACCTCTGGAAATGTCCACGAGGGTTCTGAATTTTGCTTATTTGCGGCAGGAATTTTGAACTAAAAATCCACTGAGCAAACATCTGGAAAGAATCAGAGTTATCAGGAGCGTCTGCAATGCCGCTGAATCTCTAGTAAGTCATTAAGAGCAAAAATGTGAAACTGGGAATAAAATGGAGGTAAATCACAGACAAAATGAGATGCAAATTAAACATTTTGTGACCAAACAGACACAAAAATCTGCACAACTTAAAATGTGCACTCTTCCTGCAACATTAAGCTCCGCCCATCTGTTGGAACATCAGCCACACCTTTGTCACCATGTAAACATTTTATTTTTTGTTGTAATTTCATGTTTGTAACTGGTTTCCATCAGCTGCAGCCCAGTAAGTGAGACCATGACTTTACTGTTCAGACCTGATTAACCTGAGCTGCCCTATAACCAGCTGCATCGCTTCAAAAGGCAGAAGTTTGAGAGAATGAGAAGAAAATGGATAAAAATGAAGTTCCTGTTTCTGATAAACCTCTTTTCGCTCCCCACCTACCCGTCGTCAGGAGGGAATTCACTCTCTGGCACAAACACCCAACCCATCTTTGCCACAAAAACAACATTTTATAAGAACAGACATGTGGCTTTTATTAAGAGGACTCAACAAGTCATCAAGCGCCACTGAATTGGACTGGGGGTAAATACTTTTCATTACCTTCTCCCAGTTTTAATTGAGCTTCATTAAAGAAAGGCTTCAAACCGCACGGGGATTCTTAAATGCTGAGAAAGAGCCTAATGAGTGCAGATGGAGTTGTTTTGAAGTCAGCTGGTGTTTGCGTTACATGTTTGGGTTCCCTACAGACGGGGTGGGGGGGCAGGTGGACGTCTAGGACTCCAGGTGGTCCCATCATCAGCTGGAAATCCTCGCCGATAGGTGTTTAGGTTAAATAAGAAGGAACTAGTTCTGATCCTGACCTCTGACACTCAGAAGAGTGAACCTTTGTCTCCTTCGGGTCTTTTCCAAACTGCAGTTTGGCTGCAGCAGGAAGCCTAAACAGCACCAAGTCTCACCAGAGCTTTTCCACCCTACATGATGCACAGAATGTGGACCGAGATCAGTAAAAATACTTAACTGTACTGGTTATGCAACGTGTAGAAAAGAGCAGACAATCATTCAGGGCCCTTTGATGTGGCTTCATAAACATGCAGAAAATGGCTAAATAATACACACACATAGACACACACGCACGCACACACACACACACACAGTCTTACATGGACTGTATGGTTTTATGTTTTGGAGACAAATACGTTCCACATGCAGAAACGAGATCAGAGAGAAACTATTTTTAGTATCTGGAGAAATTCACCACGTCGGTGCTGACTCACTGTCAGAGACGGCCCACGTTTACACACACAAACATAGAGCTGCTGCAGAATAAACTTAAAATGGAAACAGAAGCATGTTTTTAATATTTGAATCCTAATCGAGTCCTTTTGTATGGTTTTAATCATCATCCCAGAGGGTTTGAGCCTTTTATTGGAGTTTACAATCAATTTCGTGCTAAGAACACCAGGAAGCAACAATCTGAATATTTCGTTAACTTTGACGTTCAAAGCTTTAGTTGGTTTAATTAAATGTTGTTGCAGTTGGGCAAATACCTCACATCTCCAAAAGAACAACATTTCAGGAAAAGAACAAATAAACTGTGAAGAGTCACAAGTCAGGTGTCTCACTCTTTGAGAAGTTGAATATTACAGCCCAGCTCGTGGGACTACAACATAAAGAGGAGGTGTGGACATGTGGTGTGAATTTACTTTTTATTTTTTATTAAACCCAGTCATTTAAAAAGAATCACTGAAATGAAAAACAACCCAGAGCTCTGAATGAGAGCTCTCTGATCTTTGCAGCATGACCAGGAACGTGTCCCTGAAATGCTTTTAGACAAGCTCATTACCTGCACCCACAGATGCAGCCGCTCAGTGCAATAGGAGCTGCACAACAGCCAGACCACTGAAGGCGCTTATGGGGATGTCCCATGCAGGTAAGCATCCGGTTGCATTGGCACTGCAACATGTTTGTCTGCAGGATGGGTGCATCAATTCTTCCAGGTGGGCGGGCCTCAACAACAGCAGATGGGTGTGTTCATGCATGCAGCAACTGCAGAATGAATGTTCTCAGAGATAAAAGTAATAAATACCAATTCAATTCAGTTAGGTTCATTTATACAGCGCCAAATCCCAACTAGAGTCGTCTCAAGGCACTTTACAGAGTAAACATTCCGGTTATGCCAATTAGTTAAAAATGTCCAATGTGAGGAAACCTTTAAGATCGCATCGAGTCACTGACTTGTGTCAGACTCTACAGCAATTCCATGTAGTGACAGTGGAGAGGAAAACTCCCTTTTAACAGGAAGAAACCTCCAACAGCACCTGGCTCAGTATGAGCAGCCACCTGCCAAAAAACATATCTAAAAATAGATAAAAGGTACATTTATGATAAATGACCCGCACTTGTGCAGCATATCTCTGAGTCAGAGGACTCCAGAGCACTTTACACTACAACGAATCATTCATAAATTCACACACTGGTGGTGATGAGCTACAGTGTAGCCACAGCTGCTCTGGGGTGCACTGACAGAGGCGAGGCTGTCAAACACTGGTGCCACCGGTCCCTCCAACCAAACATTTGGGTTTCACATCGTTAGATAGAGCAGGAGATCTGCTGAGATCCAGAGGGACTGAAAGCACCAGGTCTGTCAGGAAGACTGGTGTGTTTTCAGCATCCCCACCCCAAATAATCCACTCGGTTCGTGTAATCCCATGTCCCAATGTCACACTGAGCTGATCCATGACTGTTTAGGCTTTCTTATCTGATGGAGACGCCACATTTAATCGTTTTCTGGTTCACGGTGTTTGTCTTCCTGTGACTGGTTAATACAAAAGACAGGCAAAAAAAAACCTCAACAACAAGCAATTCTATTGGCTCAAAGTTCTTGGTCTTCTGTGTAAGTATTAGATCGCAAACCCCTCCTATTCTTTGTGTTGGACAGGGATCCAGTGTGCATGTGCCAGTTATAGCGTCAGTCTATGATTGCTTCAACCAAAAGGTTGCGACATTCCAGTTGTGGTAAAAGTGTGACAGGACACTTTTAAACTACACTCAAATGCAGATTATCAAGATTTATAATCTGTAAAATGTATAGATCATTTAGTTTAATTTTCATGTTTTTCTTTTTATATTTTGTGATTCCTGTCTTCTTCTTCTTCCTCTTTCTGTGAGACTGGTGGGGCGGCGCCCCAGCGCCCCCTATGGACGAGCCTCCACTGGTGATAACAAAAATGTGATGTTTTGCTTCTCATTTAAGGTGATTTAGTTGTCCTGGATGACCGAGCATCTGGACCAGCTCTTATATTAAATACAAACTAAAACCCAACTTGTCTCCATTTCCACATCTTCTCACACTGACATGACGGTGAGCTCCCTTTAATGATCTGCTGCAAACAGGAGGAACAATTAGGAAGTGTGTGTTCTGCATAAACACACACACAGAGTGTAGGGACCAGAGACTGAATGCATAATTTAGTGAATTTAATCCTGTTATGTAGCATTACAACTAATAACAGGTTATTAAAGAGGCTTTTTTCTGTAATTCCAGTGAAGAAGAACAGGCACTAGAGGACATTTAAACAGTTTGGGTTAATTTCCTTCGCACCTATCCTCAGATTTGTGTCTCTGTATATTCCTGAAGCAGCTGCAGCTCTAAACCAAGTAGAAAATATTAGTCACACACTGGAGGGGAAAGAAAAATAAACCAGACTGGAGGTGACATTAGCTGGGGTCTAAAGGGGATCAGTGAGACGTAACACCAATGTTCATTCTCTCTGTCAGACTGAAACTTAACTCTCTAAAGGACTGGTTACAGCCTCCATCATGACCTTCATGCAATAACCTAAAACCCTCAAATATCCTTTAAAACCCCCAAAAAGGCACCAAAGAGTCGACATGATGAAAAACCGTCTTGTAAAGCAGGTCTTCAACAGAGTTATGATCCTGCAGCTGTGATGCATCTCAGTCAGACTCAAATGATTCAAACGTCTTTCTTTCATCCTACTTTTTAAAAACAGACATTTTTTACATCACCATCTCATGTGAAAATGATCATAATAAAATCATGAATAAAAACAGGATGACAGCAATGGCAGCTGGTTCTCATCTGGGAGCACTTCAAGGACACTAAACTATCTATATTGTTGTAATGTAAAAGGAAGTATTGTGCTATTAAAGTGATACTAAGCAGTTTTGTCTTGCTTTTAGCACCCCCTAGTGTCCGTTAGTAAAACCAGAATTGAATCTCCTCACTGTGCGTTTGTCCTTTTAACACCTCAATCTAACTGCTGAAATGTTTCCTCAGCCATCGATAGTTTCCACATGAGCGATTCATAACTAAATCAAACAAATCAGCCGTGTTCAGGAAACGTGCTGGAAGCAGACTGCAGTGCCAGGCATGTCAGCCCCATTTTATTTTTTAAGTCCAAAAGGCATTCCAAAGTTGCAAGTGCGGTATTCTGAGGTCTAAGTGACATTTCATTAACCCTGTATAACCCACAACAACCCACTTCAACACTGACAATATATAAACATATAAACATCAGTGCTATGCTAACTTCAGAATAGCATTAGCCTGTGCTACTGCTAACATCCTTGTCGGACCAGAAGAAAACATCAAAGGAGAATGTCAGAGCACACATGTAACATTCCAGGATTTACTGGGAATGTCCAGACTTTGAAGGAATATCAGTTAGATCCACAGCTTGCCTATTGAGTTATCTAGACCCCGATTAAAGCTGAAAACATAGATTCTAGCTCCAGACAGTCATGCAGCCCTCTGGGTAAACCGACCAATCAGCACGTAGCTCATCTAATATTCATGCCTGGCTGAGTGGGCGGGGCAAACCAGTCTTTCTTTTGTAGGGCTTTATTATGGGGTTTAATTAGGACATTTATCAGAGCTCCTGGTCCATTTTGAGTCCTAACAAAGTTTTGTGTGACATTAAGGAGATAAAAGAACAGTTTCCTTTTGTAAAATGAGCCTATCTAAAACCCCATTAACATTTATGAGGCCCTAGTCACCAACTCACAGTAAAGTTAGGCTAGAACAAAGCTACAGAAAACCATCGAGTACACGCTGAGTTTAAGGTTCGCTTCATGAATACAAGCTAGAGTGATCAGGCTCAGGGTGTGTCCCATCTAAAACGGTCCCAGGGAAACAATCATTTCTCTTTTCTCAGTCTTGCTGCTATCGTCCACATCTGACTCTTTCCACCTTTTAAATTAAATCTGAACATTCATGCAGTTTAGATTTGAATGTTTAGTTTTACTAGCAGTTTATTTATGAATGTTTTTGCAACACAAAAGACTCAATTCTGCTGATATTTTCAGAATAAAATCATACTTGATTGGGAACAAAGGTTTGTTAAAGTGAATAAATGTTTTCCTGAACGCTGTCACAAAGCGTCCAAAAAACATCTCAAAGCTACAAATCAGAATCAATGTTTTCTGTATTTTTACTTCTTGGATTATTGTTTCAAAATAAGACACAACTGACCAAAACATCAGCACACAGCTGGACACAGGGAGTGATTTAATCAGGCGATCGTTCCTGCAGCGGCGGTTAAACACCATTAAAGAGCCATTAAAGCAGCAAGAAAACAGAAATGAGTGATTACTGCTCTTATATCAGAGTTTATTCCAGGAGTTCAAACAGAACAGGCTCTAACAGGAGTGGATGGTTTACAGCAGACCCTTAAAGAGGCCCACTAAAAAAAGATCGCTGTCAGAAAATCCTTGTGGAGACAAAAGAGACCAATCTCTGACAGAAAAGAGTTCGACTGTTTCCTGACAACACACTGGTCACGCTGCACATGATTAAAGCTCAGATTTGCACCATTACACTTAAAAGCTGTGGTGCATCTGATAGCTTTAAGGAGGTTTGAATAACCACGAGCTGATTGGGACCATCAAGGATCTCCTCAAGTGTTTCCTCCACAGGAGACGACAGACGGAGGCTTACATAAACAAAACACACTTCGGCTCAGATTTTAAAAAGTACTGCAGAGCAGAAACTGGATTCAATTCCTTCATGTGACACATCAACCACAGCCCCCACCCCCACATTATACCAGAGTAACTCAACATAAATCTCATAATCTTCTGCATCTGGGCTATCGTCTTGACGTTCAGGATGGAGTCAGCGAACCACACCGAGGTTGGCACACACTCTGCAGCCACTGCCATGCTTCAGGTTTAGTGGGAGGGGAGCCAGAGACCCTTAACGACACTCTGGGGACTTTCAGAAAGCGCGATAGTGAGTGCCACACCCAGAGGCAAAAAAAACAACAACTTCACATTAACAAACACCCACAGATTTAATGGCCTTCATCAGTTTTCCACATTAATAAACAGAAAATCAGAGCCAACTTGCACACAGTTCAGGGTTTACAGTGAAGGCGTGGACTACGGTAAAAGGTGGTACCCTACACACAAGGCAGAACCCCCACTATGGAAAATAACAACTCCTCAGTGGAAAGCTTTTGGCAGCAGATGAGGCTGATATTTTCAAGGAGCTGCATGACAAAAACTGGTGATCTGGGAAGAGGGGGGAGGCTGTGCAGAGGCCTTGGAAGCCCGGCGTTTGCTGAGTGAGCTTTCTGGAAGACATATACTAGAGAAAGAAGACTGGCTGAACTTTTGGCCTTTTAAACTTCCTCACTGCTGCAAAGTCTGTGTCTTTTGTCAAATAGTTTTAGACACTTTTATTGTCTCATTTTGGCTCCCTAATCTACAACAGTATCCCATTAGATGAGCTGGAGTTTTCAGTGGAAACACTGGGATAATGAATGCGGGTCTTTGCACCACATGGATCTGGAGCCTGATAAAAGATGCTCAATGAAGCAATGCTAGTTTGTCCTTGAGTTTGAGTCCTTTCAGGCGGTGGTAGTAGTGGTGTGTGTGTGTGTGTGTGTGTGTGTGTGTGTGTGTGTGTGTGTGTGTGCGTGTGTGTGTGTGTGTGTGTGTGTGTGTGTGTGTGTGTGTGTGTGTGTGTGTGTGTGTAAGGGGGAGGGGTGCACTTACATCAGTCTGACTTTAAGTGGGTTTTGTTTCCAGTGTTTAGGCAACAGGGACAGATGCTGAGAGGGTGTCATGCTTGCAGCCCGTGCTCCTGCCTTCAGGATATATAGACGGATATTTAAAAGACTAAAAAAACCAAGTGTAGTTTTTTTAGCCTGACTAAGGGGGCAAGATTAATAAGGTATTATTAAATATTTTACTACAAAATTATGGAATTAAACATGTTTTCAGATAAATATATGAAATTGTTCATTTTTACCATTTGTATTATTATTATTATTATTAATTATTATTATTATTATTATTATTATTATTATTATTATTTTGTATAACAGATGCAAGAGAAACAAAAAATTTATTTGCGTGTTCAAAATGAATTAAATCCTATGAAAAAATAACTTTTGTTTGCAGGGATATTGAGACAAAACCTGTGATTAGCATTAAAAAACTATCTCCCTACACTGTGATCAGTCAACCCAAAACCTGATGGTCACCATCCAGTCAGGAATGTCAGGTTTTCTAACCCAGCATCCTTTAAGCCCCAAATGTTTAGATGAAGCAAAAACAGTTCTCTGTTTTTTTATATTGTATATATATATATATATATATATATATATATATATATATATATATATATATTCATTAAAATCCAAAGTCTTTAACTCTTTTAACAACAAAGCAGAAGCAGACAAAAAGGCTGGAATCCACTGTGATGCAAAATGATAGATCACACCTGCTTGTGTTTAGGTAGGGTGTGAGTATGCGTGTGTGTGTGCGTATGTGTGTGTGTGTGTGTGTGTGTGTGTGTGTCAGGTCAGGTCTTGCTGAGGTCCACTTGCCTATGTGGAGCAGAGTCTGTAGATAACAGCATTGTGATAAGGTTACCACGGTAACATTCTTGTTTTGCCCCTACTTCAGGAGATGAAGATGAGTATGAACGAACAGGAAGAGCTGTGACAACACAGATAGAAGCTGAGCTGTTGCAGGGTCAAACCGTTTGCTTCTCCAGCTCGGTGACGGGTCAATAATCTGATTTGGGATGAGTTTTAAAACATGTGTTTTCATTTATGAGTGGGATTAGGATTAGCCACTCTAATGGGGTGATGTTTCTCACTTGAAGCCAAATGTGTGATGGGAAACAGCTGATGTTGAGGTTCCACTTTTGATCGAGCTGAAGCTGAAAAAAAAAACAGTAATGGGAGCTGAAGCAGGAACTGACGCAGATGCTGGTATATGAACTGAAGCAAGAGCTGAAGAAAAAGATGAAGCAAAGCTGAGGAGGAAGTTGAAGAATAACAGACGCTTAAGCAGGAGCTGAAGCTTATACTGGAACTAAAACGTAAGCAGGAGCTGGAGTGGGGGCTGAAACTGAAATAGAAGCAGGAGCTGAACCAACAGAGCAACAAATGGAGAAGGAGTTGAAGCATAAATGAACTTGAAACAGGGCTGCAGGCTGCTCCAGAACCAGGACCATCTTCCTCTTTAATGAAGTGTTTTTGTTGCATGAGTTCTGGACTGCTGAAGGCCTGTCAGGCCCCCGACCCGAGCCTGCACCAACAGAACTCTCACAGTTAAATAAGATAAACTATTTTGCACAAAAACAATTTCAATATGTTTTTATAGTGAGTATTGTGGTGGCGGAAAGTGTTTTCACTCATATTTAGAGATGTGGCCATGCTTCAGTGAGTTTTGGTATTTCTGATGTTAACATTTAATCAAATAAAATAATTCTGATCTTTGTGGAATGACAGCAGCTTTCACTGAAAGAGGACAAACGTTTGCAGGAGAATGCACATTTTCATGACTTTTTAGACACAAACAAACTTCTCTGTGAGTTAAAGTCAAGTTTGGTCTAAACAAACATTCTGATTACAAATCAGCTCTGGTCTTCTAGCCTCACACTGATTACAGATACTCAACAGCAAGCACGAAATGATCCCAGAGGCCAAATCTCACTGCTGATAAGAGAGAAAAAGGGTTAAAACCAAGAAAGTGCAAGTTCTAGCTGTATTCTTTAGGACCGTTGATGAGAAAGCAAACATTAATCCTTGCTTTTCACTCGTTGTTTGCCTTTTGCTGATGCGGTTTACACTCAGGGCCTGTGTGTGTGTTTTATTTTCCTCGAGCCGGGCTTCGCGCCAGTTTGAGGCCTTTCTTTCCCTCGTCCAACTGCTCCGACACATTTGGAGTCTCGTGCTCTTATGCAGGGCTGCAGTGCTGATTCTCCACACGGCAAACCCAAAACCACATGCAGGATGGCTGCGGCTTCGCTGGTCAGAGAGCAGACGGGTCCACTCAAAGAGACTAAAGAGGGAGATAAAAGTCCAGCTCACCTCTAAACAAACGCAAGCCTGCCGGACAAACGACACATCTGAGCTCCTAACATCACACCTCGGGCTGAGCATGAGCGAGCTGGTGGAAAACTCAAAATGGAGGTTCTGCCTGAGGTTTGAGAGGGACACGACCAACAGTGCTGTAATTATATGTGCTCTAATGCTGTGTGGGTCACACTGGCACACAGACGTCTTGTAAAATAACACAACTTTTCCACAAACCGTGACCAAAACACACAGCTTGGTCTTGCAGACTCAGCGTGAAGAGAGGCAAAACCCTGGAGGTTACGAGGCTGCAGCTCGTTACGGGGACACAGGACTCTGCACACGACAAGTCACCAGAACGTAAATCCACCCGAATCACGAGCCACCTACAGAGCAACTAGTCACGCCTACAAATGTGTAGAAGACACTTTCACACCAGAAAGAGAAATGTTATGGATGCAAACAGAAAAAAGCCAGGAAGTAATACTAAACATTCACACAAGCTTCTGATAAAACACAACAAAACTAAACAGGCCACTTGTTTCACAGATTTATCAGTGAAATCAGGTTTGTCTTTCCAGCTCGTTTCCTCACAGCTGATTTTGGGTTATTTATCATCCTAATTCCCACCAGTTAGGATTTACTGCATCTCTTCACTGAGTTTCTGAAGGAACTATGATCAAGAATTGTTGCTTAAATTAACTAATAATTGTGATTTATATTGAATAAAATAAATAAATAAATGTACTTCATTTTGAGTGTAAGCCTTTCAAAAAGTTCTAATCAAACCACAAAAGAAAATTCAGATTTGCAATTTCCAAGTTAAAATTTGCTGAAAGTAAAGTGTACATTTTCAGCCGACTTGTTTTGAGGGAAATACATCAAGTGATTATTATCTGGCTGTGAGGTCGATCGATCAGTTTAGCTTTGTGTCAAATAAATAAAACAAAACTATTCATATTAAAAAATATAAATTTACCTTAAACTTAAAAAAAACTTTAACTTAATTACGACTAATTATTTGTCAAACCATTAAATGCATTTTAGTCATGTCACTCAGAAGCTTACTTTATGAAAAAATAAAAAAAATAACTTTTTATAAGTTATAGTATTACGGTCGATATAAAACATGTTTGTGACGTTTTATTTGCACCAAATCCCTTTGACATTAAACACTGTCAGCAGCTTTACTATCAACTGTTTTAATACCTTCCAGAATGAGTCACTTCAAAAAGAAAAGCTGTTGCTGGCCACGCCCACCCATCCCAGGAGGAGGAGGAGGTTAGATATTTCGGAGGGGCTCAGTTGAGCCACTGCTCCTAATTTTCTTGATTGTGATGTCGCTAACGGGGACTGCTTGAAACAAATCGCTCTAGGAACATAATTCTGGAAACCAATGACAGTAAATGCGCCCTTTGTCCTAATCTTAAGGACCCTAAATAGTTAAAGAGACAATCTGTAGTTTTTACCGTTAATCTCTGGAAATTTCCATCGAAATGTTGTTTAAAATAAATAAAATTATGTCCATTTGTTAAAAAATATTGGCGGCTTCATAACATATAACCATACAAATCTGGTGTAAAGTACACAGGGCTCAGTTCTAGCTTCTTTGAGGGATGCCATGTTCCAATCTGGCTGGCTCGGAGTCCTGCACCTGTTGATGATTTCACACTAGATGACTGATTGGACGTACAACTTATGGAAGTTACGTTACCTCGTTGAAAACATTTAGGCAGTAAGAAACATGAATTTAATACCAAAAACTGCTAAAGGCTTTCCAGAATCTATGTGAAAGAACAGAATCGAAGAAGAGATGCAATATATTTTGGCTGAGCAGTATTATCATAGTAGGATGACATCATCGGCAGGCGCATGACTCCGAGCAGATTCAGAAACTACAGCAACAGGAAACTACAATCTGCATTGCATTCTCTCAATGGCATTAACTGAAGGACCATCAAAGTCTGAGGTGCCACGCTGAGGTCACATGCTTTGTGCTCCACAAGTGACAACATTCACCCTAATGTTTATTTAAACTAGCGACGGTCACGGTGATGTCGTGTGAAACTATCCTGAAATGCATGTCTTGCCCCGAGGAAACTACACACTACCACATTAACATTATGTTAATAACCCTTTGTTCATCAATGCTTAACCCTAATGGGCTCGACACATGGGAGGCGACATTGCCTCTCCTCCATTCATTTTCAATGAGAAATGCGCGACAAAGCGATCATCGCGGGTCTCCCTCCTACCAAGCAAAACGCGAAAAACGTGCGTGTGAAATGTTGCGCTTGTGCACGTGTTGTGCACAGGCGACCCAGCGTCGCGATCCCAGAAAGTTGAAACATTTTCAACTTTTCTTCGCTGTCGCTCGGACGAGGACCAATCAGCGGAGGTTTCATTCACTGACCAATGAGCGGACAGGATTCTCAGTACATCTCCGAGCAAACATGAAGGAGAAGTTGATTATTATTATGTTTTATAGTAAAATCAGAAGTAAGATTTCACATAACTCTAGCAGCACCTTGTGAAACATCATATCTACCGCTTTATTAACTCTGAACCACTTAAATAACCTTAATTCACTCCAACCTGACACAGCTAAGCAAAACAACGGAAGTTTCAATTTCGCCATGGAACAGAACGCGTAGACGGCTTTGCCGCTGCCGCGGATCGCCTCCCGTGTGTCAGGTAGTAAAAGCGACGGTGACAAATTTTGCTGATCACGGTCGTTTGTCGCCTCCCGTGTGTCGAGCCCATAACAGGACAGCAGTAGCTCAGGGAGTAAAGCGGGTTGTCCAGTAATTGGAAGGTTGCAGGTTTGATCCCGGCTGTGACCAGAGAGCCTATGGTGGTGGTTGGAGGGACCGGTGGCACCAGCGTTCGGCAGTCTCGCCTGTCGGTGCGAGCTGTGCAGCTGTGGCTACATAGTAGCTCATCACCACCAGCGTGTGACTGTGTGTGTGAATGGGTGAATGATTGTGTTGTGAAGCGCCTTGGGGGGCTGTCGAACCCTAAGAAGGCGCTATATAAATACAGGCTATAATGCATTCAGTAAAGTTATTAAAGGGACCCTTATTGTAAAGTGTTACCAAAAGCTGCATCAGGCCAATTCTCAGGACTGATTCATATTAAAATCTATAGTTTTGATGCTTTTTCAGTTTATATTGACACAAAAAATTAATTTTATATCTATTTCTTTTGGAATTTTTTTATTTGCATCAAAAGCAGGAAACTAAATGAAACATCAACATGGGGGCGCCAAAAAGGAGAACAAAGTAAGCTGAAGAATCTGGATTAAACAACAAATCTGACAGTTTGATTATAATCTAATAATAAGTAAGAGATTTTCATATCAACAGCTTAAGATGTTTTTTCTGTTTTTTTTTTCTGTTTTTGTAACCTTGGCTAAAACCTTCCCATAATTCCCGTTACGTCCATGATTCCCACAACTTTCTGACCCCACAGAGAAAGACAGCTCGTATTTGTTCCTAGAACGGTACAAATCAAAGATTATGATCAAAGACACCAAAGTTTTATGGTGGAAAAATGATAAAGTGAAGAGGCACTGGTGTTTAAAGGGAGTTAGGAGGGAAACATTAAAGGAGGAGGTTGAGTAATTAAACGTACTGACTAAAGAGTCAAAGGAAAGTCACTGAGCTGCTGCACATTTAAGCACTTAACATGGAACGTCACTTTTAACCTCCAAATATTTTAAGCTGAGTTCTCCTTAAAAATAGATAAAATTATAAAACACAAAATAAATGCTGTAAACATGCAGAAAAAAGGCAGAGAAGGAAATGTTTATTTCCCACTGTTACGGATAAATGAAAATTTTACAGTAAAGTATTTTCAGATTAAAACTGAAATGCTAAAGAAATGTCAGATTAGAAACTCCAGCTCAGCCCAAAGAAGTGAAGCTTGTTTTGTTCCAGAACCGACTTTTTTATTCTGTTTTTATTTTTACTGTAACTGAAGGCTGTGGTCCGCTTTAACTGAATAACCTATAAAATAACAACAAGAGACGTTTTCCTGGATCAGTGGGATGTGAAGTCTTCACTCAAACTTCCTTCAGTCCTTCACAATAAGAGTCTCTAATTACTAAACTCCATAACTCCAGTGATGCAGCCTACTTAAAAATGTACACGTTATTCGCTGGTATAGGATAAGTTATCATAAAGGATTATGGGTATTTTCAGCCTTTGCTTAGCTTTAGTTCCTTTACTTTACATTGTTGTTTTGATTTGATTCCTAAAAATAACATTTAGACTTTTTGTTTCAATAATTCAGTTTCAATCTCAAAACTTTCAAGTCTTTTAGAACAGAGGAAACTGCTTCAGGCGCCATCTTTGTTGTTTATGAGAAACTGAGCGTCGCGTGTGTGACGTAAGCTGCTCAGAGCTGATTGGATCAGTAGTTCTCAGGGGGTGGGGTTGTTTCAATGGGAGCATTACCAGGCCCATAAGGAAGCATCGGCATGGCTGGCCAGGCTAACAAAACACATCAGAAAAGACTCATTTTCACAATTAGAACTGTATTTAACCATATCAACCACATAACTGTTGAATTAATTTTATGTTTGACTCATATTGAGGAATAAAATTGGCACTTGCTACTGTAGATATGGATTGTCCACCAGGGGGCAGTAAACATGCATAGAATTTGATACGGCTGAAGGCCTTTTTTGGTTTGGTCTGACAAAAAACCTAAAAACTAAAATAATCCAGGTTCAAGGATTCAGATTATGGATAGTTTAATCTGACTTTCAGCAAAAACCTCAGAGGTCGTTCACATAAAAAGGCACATTTTTCTTATGATTTGATGCTTTTTCCACTCAAAATTCACCAAACAAAATAAAATTCCCCAAAATAGAATAAATCTCTCTTGATCTGGACACTTCATTCATAAAGTCCAACGGCTGTGAAAAAAAAAATCCCGACTGGAGGACCTTCAGTGATTTTGCACCTGCGGCTGTTCTGGTCGGGTCAGAACCACTGAGTTATTCTCAGATTCTGTCCCAGAACAAAATCACTGAATAAATGAAATATTAAATGTTCTCGGATGTGTCGGCTCAAATGAAAGCGTGTTTTCCTCCTAAGAAACAAATCTGGGTCTTGCTTTTGAGGAAAGTACTAATGCTGGTGCAAAGGCCCACAGGGATAATAGATGTCATTACTGTTGGCTTAAACTTAATGTGAACAATTAGCAGAAAATCCACAAATATAAGCGTTCTTCATTGCGTTACATTTTCCTTCATACATAAATGTGACTGTTGACTGATAGAGAACTGTTCCCTGAGCAGGTCCGGAGCGTTTTCTTGCACAAAAGCATTTGTAAAAACAGATGATGGAACTCTGCTGTGCCGTTTTTAGATCGCTCGTTTGACTCGGCGTTTGTTACAAAAGTAAACAGGCGATGATGGGATTGAGCAGAAGGAAACACTGAATCAGTGCAGGAATCTAAAAAGGGCCAAATCATCACACAAACATCACAAACACAGATGTGCCATCCTGCTCCACGTAGCTCAACACACACAGTTTTATTTGACCTTTGGATGAAGAGCGAGCACATCCTCACCCTCGTGGGTGAGCTCCTGTCCAAGCTCTAAAGGAGAGGTGTGAAATGAAACCAGATCTGTTTGGCAGAAAACTACAAACAGCCCCTGGATGAAGAGCGAGGGTGTGTTTGTGCGCCTGTGCCTGGGGGGTCTCTGCTGACGGACACCAGCCCGCCGATCTCCCCGAGCGCCTGTGAGAAGCAGCATCCGTCTCTATGACAGAAGGTTTCAGAACAACTCGCGTTTAATTCAACGCGGGTAATGTTTCTGTACAACAGCTTTTGCATAAATCTTTAAGCCACGGCTGTATGAAAAAAAAAAGATAAACAGTAACAGACTTGAGCGGCGCCACATCTGGTTGTGATTTAGACAACACCGGGACCGTGGCTGGATGGGGGCTTTGCTTTTCTTTGCAGTTGGTGCAAGCTGGAGAACATTCGAGCATCTCTTTCTGTTGTTCATCAGATTCTCCGAACGTTTGTTCCTCAGATCCAGCTCGAGCCCCGACGCAAAGAGAAGGACTTTGACTCGTGGATGATTTACTGAACCCTGCAGGGCGGTGCCGCCGTTCAAAGTGAGCGCTGCAGACTGTAAAACAAGATGTGAATCCTAAACTGATTGCAGGTGGTCTGATGATGTGTTGAAACTATAATTCACGCAGCAGCAGACCTGGACAGTTCACCAGAACCATTTTCAGGTACTCAAGCTTTTCCAGGGCGTCCAGACTGAGACAGTAAATTCCTAGAGTGGGTTTACAGGCCAGCCACTCAGGATGCATGTTGTGTTGTCTTTCTGCAGGACAAAGTGAAAACCTGCAACTTATTAAGGTGATCGCTCTGACAGCGTTTTCCCCCCTTAGCTCCCAATTTACAGACGGGCCTCATCCTGCACACATCTGGAAGTTGCAGCCTTATTTTGTCCACTTGAGCCACGTGTGCATCCTGGAGGTGAACCTCGGAGATGTTCCTGCATTTCTCACGTCTCCACTCATAACGTTTAAACAAACAGGCCTCAATTAAGAGAGAAGAAGTTGTCTGTCCCACTCAGCAGGAAGATGGGGGACAAAGGGAAGACAAAAGCCAGATACGAGGCACCACACAGGACATCCTGTGCAGCATGGGGGGGGGGGGGGATGCTGAAGGGGCCTGCAGCCTGTCACCTTGTGTGGGCACGACGTGATCAGGGAAACTGAGCTAAAGGGGAAGCGTTTCTGTTTTAGGGCGTCCAAAGGCAAACAGGAGCAGTGAGAAACCCAGCAGGTTGTCTGTGAGTCATTTAAAAAAAAATCTCCCTGCTTTTTAACCAGAACTGCAACTGACTTTAAACCACTAATGAAAAAAGTAGCTGCTACAACCAAGCTTCCTATCAGCACTCCACCGATTTACTCACCAAAGGTTTGTTCATATCCGTCATTTAATCTCTTCACGAGACAATAGAAATACGTTTGTTGACTAAATTCAACCTCACAGGTCCTCGGGTCCGGTTTTAGGGCTGTGCAATTCTTAAAATCTGATTTTAACGCCAGTGAATCAAAGACAAAGGTTAATCGACAACTCAAACTCTCTGGAGTGTTACTTCTGGAAAACTTTTTCATCTGGTTCTAGTAAAAAGCTCCAGCGTTGGTGAGAAGAAAAGAAGAAAGTCATGTGGATTGGCTCCCCTGTTGCAGTTCTTCTCTGCTTTAGTAGCAGCAGCATTGTCTCATGTAGAACGGTGCTGTCCAACCCTTGTCCTGGTGTCCCCTATCTTCCATGTTTTAGTTGTTTCTCTCATCCAAAAGCGAAGCCAACGCAAAAGTGACGGACACTGCAGTTCCCCCTTTATCCACCATGGGAGCAAGTTCCCATTGACTCCCATGTTAGAAATGCCAGCTTCACAGCAGAAATAAACATGTTTATAGGCTGGTTCAAAAAACATTTTAAGTTTAATACATCTAGTTTACAGTCATGACAACTCTGAGGGGGATGAATGTTTTTGTAACTCATCCGTTTAGATGCACTTAACGCTTGAATTTATGAATTTCGATTTGATTGACAGGTAGCAGATGAGCCGTGAGCGCTAGCAGCTTTCCCTCCTGCTTGCGTCGGGGATGCCTCAGCCTCGGCCTCACGTAAAAATGATCACAGTCGTAAAGGCAGAGGGTAGCAGAGATCACGATTTTCTGTCTTAAAACACTCGCCAACTGAAATTAGCTTTGGTTAGGTCAGTTAGCTTGTAGCTACACCGACGCTACATTGGCTCAGAGATTGATTTTTGTGATTTCCTCTGAAGATGGAGGTGGTAGGAACCACCCACTGGGATTCAATTCAGCACTTTAGAAACCTTCAGGTGTCGCAGAGTATTCGCCCATCTTTATATATACAGTCGATGTTGGTGACCAATGAGTATTTTCACTATGTAAGGGTGGGAAACTTTGTTAAAGTGAGCACTTATCGTATTGTCGTCTAGTGCGCCCTGCAAAACGAACCCTGACCCTGGTGTGTTTCCAGCTGAGAATGAGGAATAAATGCATGTGTTTCTGTAACAAGCTGCTCTATCTAACCTCCCTTTTATTCTTTTACCTTATTGCTGTGGCGCACAATAGGAACACTAACTGGGACCAACAATAGGAAGCGGAGAGGAAACATCTTGCTTGTATCCAGGTCTGCATCTCAACAGCAACTTCCTCTGACATGTAAGCAAAAGAGTCAATAAAGAGTCAAGAGTGCAAAAGGAAAGTTCCTGTAATGACACCACCAGAACTTTGGCTCCTGGATGCTCTTATTTAACTAAATAAACCCTTTTTCCAAGCAGAGCTGTGTTGTTTTGAATGATGGGGATGCTGACAAACGGCAATAATCTTTCACCGAAGCTTTTCTAGGCCTAAGTTTGTCTTTCAGAAGTGGCCTGGAAAAATGGAAAAGAAAAAAGGGAAAATAAGTTTCTCATAAAATGCAAGATGGACGACTGATTTTAAAACAGCTGGTGGAGTGGATCTGCGTTGGAGCTGAAGAAAAACATCAAGAGTTCTCTCAGTTCACGTCTGTGTGGTGCCAAGCGTGACATAAAGGCCATTTGTTCTTCACATGCTCTCGTGTGCTAAAGGTCTGACATCTGACCTCCTACAGGACAAACTTTCAGTCCAACAAAGCAAACAACGATTCCCCCCACCCCCCACCCCCAGAGCTTTGAACGTTTGCTGTAATTCTGCCTCTCAGGTTTCACTTGGTCCTAGTCATACAGAATCGACGCCACATCGAGACACGAATGAAATCTTAATGAACGATGTCTCCAGAGCTGCTCCACCCACCCCACCCCCCTAAACACCAACCACCAACAAAAGCAGCTTCAGGAAAGACCCTCACCACAGCACAAGCAGGCTGTGGTCACTCCATCAGCCCATTGGCTGGTTCCTTCATATGCACCCAGAACCCCCCAGACCTTGGCTTTTATGATTTGGGCCGGAGCCCAAAGAAACGCTACGTGTTCTTCAGCCAGAGAACAACCAGCCACCCAAACTCCCCCCCGCCCACCCCGAGCTGTAGGGCTGCATTCAAATCTGATCCAAATTATTTGCACGGCTGCAGAACACATGGGGGTGGAATAGTCAGCAGCAGCACCTTCTTTTGAATATCACCACCCCCATGCATGATGTCATTTCCTCAGAAAAAATTTCACTTAAAAGAAACAAAACACTTCTGTGATGTTTTAATATTCATATTGAATCTGAGATTTCTGGATCAAGCTTTCAGTTCTCTGATTTTAAAGAAGCACCAAACATAAACAGGAAGGACGTTTTTCGTATTCCAGCTCTCGTCACACCAACCAAAACCAACTCAACCTGAAGTCTGATCAAAAGGGTTAGGGTTAGCGGCCAAAGGGAGTGGAAATGAGGCGCCCGTCGAAACTTGCAGCGTTTATGGTTCTTTCCTACCTCTGCGGCTTGTTTCCGTTGTGAGCCGATATTCTTCCAGACTGTAGGAGGCGGCATGGGGCTCTACGGCATGCATCCAACACTACATCACAGTAGAAGTAGAAATGACGTTTTTCACTGTGTTCTCGTCTTTTCCGACTGTGACAGCAATTATTTACCATTTTTTGATCGCAGGGATCTTTATGAGCCGAATCAGGAAGATGTCTATACTTAAAAACCTCTGGCGCTACGAGCTCTGCTAGTCCACCATGGTTTATGCGCAGGAATGTCCGTGTGGTTAGAAAATTTCCTAGATGAGCGGTGTGAAAACTTTGGGCCGCGCGGAGGCCTCGAAGAGGGGCGTGGTTGCAGAATTGATGTAATTTGGCCCTGTGGAGCTGTGCAGACCTCGCCAATGCGTCAAACATAAACCAAGCTTAACCCCTATTTCACACTGGACGCATCAGCGGAGTGGAACGGCAGCGTAACAATTTACTTGCGACTCGTTGCGTGACAGTACGTACCGGGAGATTCTCAGCTGTGGAGCTGCTTATCTGCCGTGCTCCTCGCTGGACTCGTGACATCACAAAATCCCTCGAGACTTTTGCCATTCTTCTCGCTTAACTTAAAAGGAAGATCACAAAATTCTTTGAGTTAATGCCGCAATTAAACCAAAAATAAGGAAATCACATTTGATATCGCTGTTTATGTCATATATGATGTTGTTTCTCTCAACTGCCAGTAGCCATGAAAAACACACTGCTGCACTTCTGGAACAATCCTGGGAGTAAATAAACTGCAAGGTCACTTGTATTGATTTAATCTACACAGATATGAAATTGCATCATTGCAATAGTCTTTTAATCTGAAAATTATGGGGGTTTACACTGAAACAGTTCATGATTTCCTGTCTAACCCGTTGTTAACTGCGGAAATTGTCGCATCCCAGAAGCGACACAAAAATAGAACCTGATCCTATCTTTAGCGGCGCGGCGTGCTGCTTCTGGGTCGCACCTGAAAATGTCCATCACCCCATAGACTCTGATGGATTCTATTTGAAGCAGTGACGATCCGATCAGGGGTGACTTACACTTTAAAAATCACAGACATCATGTTAAATCCATGGCACAACAAGGTCAGAATAACTTTCATCTCTCCATAGGCTCCCATTCATATTTTTTGACATGGACTGTAAATCCACAACAAGTTGTTTTTCTGCATGAAACCACTCTGGATTTAATAGCAGCCAACAGAAATCAGCGGATTTCATCAGTAAAAATGTTTTTTTTCATTACAAGTGATTTTTAATTCTAATCAGTAAAATCATCAAATCATGTTTCACATCAAAGTGTAAACACACATTCTGTCCTGTCAGAACCAGATCAGTTCCTGCAGTGAACCCTACTCCCTGGTTTAATGACAGCCTTCGCAGCCTGAAGCGCCAATGCAGAAAAATTGAGCGTTTGTGGAAGAAAACCCATCTCCACACCCATCTGCTGCACCTGAAGGATCTTCTGACATCCTTTAACTCTGCAGTCAGAGACGCTATGGTTTCTTATTTCTCCAACCTAATGTTCCAGAGCAAAGGGAACCCCAAGGTGCTGTTTAACACCATCAGCAGCATCGTCTCTCCTGCCTCTCCTACAGCCTCCATCCACTCTGTTGCAGACTGTGCGAACTTTCTGTCTTTCTTTGTGGACAAAGTCAATAAGGTTAGATCTAGCATCTCTCTTTAAGCCTTATCGCTGCCTCTCCCGACTCCAACCAGGCCCATCATCCTAGATAGTTTTGCTCCTGTTTCTTTGCCTGAGCTAACCAAACTAGTTAACTCTATGAAGACCTCTGCATGCCCCCTCGACAGCTTACCCTCATCTTTGTTTCAAAGTGCTTTTCAGTCCATCGGTCCCAGCGTGCTCTCTATAATTAATGCTTCTCTGGTCTCTGGTCAGGTCCCTGCTTACTTTAAGAACGCTGTAATCCACCCGCTTCTTAAAAACCGAGTCTCGACCCCTCTCTCCATAGCAGCTTCAGACCCATCTCTAAACTTCCGTTCATCTCCAAGATCTTGGAAAAGGTTGTGGCTAAACAACTCACAGCTGCTCTTGATGAACATAACATCTATGATAGCTTACAGTCAGGTTTTCGTAGAGCTCATTCTACTGAAACAGCTCTTCTTAGGGTCTCTAATGACCTTCTGACTCACAGTGATGCAGGGGACTGTTTTGTTCTGGTCCTGCTGGACCTGACTGCAGCCTTTGACACTGTTGACCATCACCTGCTACTGGAGAGGCTGAGAGACTGGGTAGGCCTATCAGGAACTGCTCTGGAGTGGTTCTCCTCTTATCTTTCTGAGCGCTCCTTTTCTGTGGCCGTCTCCAAGCTTAGGTCCTCCACCACCTCTCTTACCCATGGTGTCCCACAAGGTTCTGTGCTGGGGCCTCTACTCTTCCTCCTCTATCTGCTTCCTCTTCAGCACATCCTGAGCTCCTTCAAAGGAATCTCCGACCATCTTTATGCAGATGACATCCAGCTACAGTATACATCTCCTTTAAGCCCCATGAGATGTCTAAGCTGCAGCTGTTACACACCTGCTTAGACTATCAAAACCTGGATGGCTGGGAGCTTTCTACAGCTGAATGAAGATACGACTGAGATCCTCATCTGTGCACCAGACAAGCTGGTTCCCAAAGTCAGAGACTCTCTTGGTCAGCTTGCTTCTCACACCAAACCTTCCGTCAGGAATCTTGGCATGACCTTTGACCAAGCTCTCACCCAGGATTCTCATGTCAGTTCTCTTGTTTGCTCTTCCTTCTTCCATCTCAGGAACATTGCTAAGCTGAGTCCCATTCTGTCCTGCTCTGAACTTGAGACAGTTATCCACTCCTTCATCTCCTCACGCTTAGACTACTGTAACTCTCTTTTCACGTGTCTGAGCAGAACCTCCCTGAACCGTCTACAGGTGGTTCAGAATGCCTGTGCTCGGCTTCTGACCAAGTCCTCCAAACACATCCACATCACCCCGCTTCTCCTCCAGCTTCATTGGCTGCCAGTCAACTTCGGGGTTCATTTCAAGATCCTGGTTCTGGTCTATAGCGCCTTACATGGACAAGCACCATCTTACATTGGGGATCTTCTTAGTCCCTACACCCCCAGCAGGTTCCTGAGGTCCAGTGATCAAAGCCTACTGGTTGTGCATCGCACCAGGCTGAAGACCAAAGGTGACAGATCATTTGCTGCTGTGGCCCCCAGACTCTGGAACTCTCTCCCCCTGAGCCTGAGATCAGTGGACTCAGTGGTCTCCTTTAAAAGGCAGCTGAAACTCACTTGTTCAAGCTGGCTTTTGTATGACCTTCTTCACCACTCTCTCTTTATTCTGCTCTCCCCACCTATTCCACCTTCCTCAGGATCCACTGATTTCCCTCTTTCCTATTCACTCTCTCTCTTTCTTAACCTTTTTTTAATCACAATTGTCTCTTTTTGCTCATTTTAAATATATTTTTAAATATTTTCTAAATGCTTTTTTATATTTTTACTTTTTTTTTGTTTTTGTTTTTTTGAAGCGCCTCGTGATTTTTATCTTGAGAGGCGCTATAGAAACGATATTTTCTTCTTCTTCTTCTGCATTTCTGGCAGAAACTTTAGAAATGTAAAAACAAAACCCTTAAATGTTGATATTTGTTCTGGTTGGGAATGAAGTATGACATGACAGTCCTGGTTCTGTGGTCCAGGATCTGAGACTGTTAGTCTGATGGAGGGGGTTAGTCTCTACTGGATTATAAATAGATTAAATTATGCTGTTTCACTGTAACGAACCAGATTCATTTGGAATGGTTCTGAATTTAACCTTTACTTTTGATGAATTGGACTTAATCTGACTGACTCAGATTGAAATAGAATAAAGGATTTGGAATGTGATGCATTTATTTCAAATCAACTTTGCTAAACAACAAATGAAACGGCATTAAACCCAGACCAAATAGAGAATAGAATTTAATTGATTAGATTAGATTGAATTTATTTAATTTGGATTAAACTGAATGAAGATGAATTGAATCAAATTTAAACTAAACTCGAATATGAATATGACTGGATTTAATCCAACTGGATTATATTTAGCATCAATATAACCTTTTTTAATTGTTTTGGCTAAAGCAGGTCCTCAGTGAATTTAATTCAACTTGGACACAAATGTAATTCTCTGTAAACATTCATTACATTTTGGTTTTATACAAATTAAACTATAAAAACATGCATGTATTAATCCAGACTAGGAAAGCAACTTTGATTTTACACCACTCTATTTTCATGAAGCCTAACATGACGCATGTGGCAGAACCAGCCATCTCTGAATAATGAGCGGGTTTTCAGGTCTCCAGGTAAGAGGATCGGACGGCGCCTGTGGTCCGGCGGATAAAACAAACAGAGGCCTGGGGCTGTGGTGTTTGGTCACGGGCTCGAAGCGTGTCGATAAAACTTGTTGCTTTTAAAACACAACATGTAGATCCTTCTACGGTAAACCACAGAAGTCTAATGTTAAACAACTCCAGCTAAAGTTATACCTCCTCCCTTTGTCTCTCCAGTGGGGTTCATCTACAACCCAAACACATCTGATACCCAGCCTGAAATCCAACCCCGTTCAGGTTCTGGGCCAGAGCTCCAGCTGTCAAACAAGATTTTTGTTGCTTGTCCAGAAAAATCTGGAACTCTGTAAACGTTCTGATAGAAGAAACAGTCGAGGAGACGTCAGAATTGAGCTAATGAGGATCTCATATGAGGGAAACAAAGACTTCTCTGACACACACACACACACACACACACACACACACACACACACACACACACACACACACACACACACACACACACACACACACACACACAGAAACACTTGAAGACAGCAAAGAAAAATACAACTTTGGATCACGAGTGGGGAGTCAAAACCTGAGATTTATATTGTTCATCATCATCATCATCATCATCATCATCATCATCATCATCATCTTCACCTTCCTCACAGATGTATTTATAATCTGACGGCACCAGAGACATCTTCATCAACAAGTTTCACAAACATCAGTTGAGTGATTTATGGGATTTTGTGCTTCCAGAGGAATAAAATTAGACTTTTGTTGCCAAAAGAGACCAAATGAATCATGCTGAACTCCTAAATCTCAGTACAAATGTGTCTGTTTGTCAGGAAGTCATAACTGATGGCTCACAGGAGTTTCACTTTGATTTGATGCTGAGTCAGAGTGTGAAGAAGATCCATCCAATAATCCAAGACCAGAACACAATCGGTGGCTGAGGCCAGTCGTGTAATCCCACTCTAGTTGATCAAAGGCTCGTTTTATAACAAACAGCTGTAGCTGTGATGTTGTTGTGTTGAGATGCTCGAATCAAACGCAAGTCTGTCTTCATCTGTTAAACTTCTCTGACAGCTCATGGAGTGTTGAGTCACCATCAGACGAGCGTAGGAGCCACAGCCGCCACGTTTCACGAGCCGGAGATGCTCTGTTCTGCAGAACTTGGACCAAATCTGAATGACTTAATGAAAATCCAACGGGAATAAAAGAAAAAGGAGGCAGAGAGGAAACAGCAGACCCACTCCCAGCAACTTCCTCCACCATTAATTGAAAGAAGAGGCTTTGGCAGCAGAGGGCGGCGTTTACGACCCAAACTCGATAGAATCTGGAGAAGATTTCAAAGTAAAGCAAGAGGAGCCAAAAATAAAAAGAAGCT
This sequence comes from Nothobranchius furzeri, assembly GCF_043380555.1. Classification (NCBI taxonomy): domain Eukaryota; kingdom Metazoa; phylum Chordata; class Actinopteri; order Cyprinodontiformes; family Nothobranchiidae; genus Nothobranchius; species Nothobranchius furzeri. Next base: position 61,007,811 of record NC_091745.1, on the reverse strand, counting down.
TAAAACACAGTCCTACAAGTTCACTGAGAGGCAGATTTATAAATAGGAGGCTCAAACTTACAAATAAACATGTTTAGGGTGGTTTTTCTATAAATATTAATAGTAACTGGAAACTCACCAACATATAATCAAATCATCAGCATCTGGAGATTATTCACCTAAAGCTGGTTTATTACACACCAACGTGTGATTCATGGAATACCTTAGGAGTTTTGGTGAGGATACGTCGTCTTCCCTAAAGACAAAATTGAGTTTCTAGTGAAACAGGTGAGAAAGCTCCGCCCCCTTTTGGTTTGTAGCTCAGGTAGAACTCACAGTTTAAACCTTTGTAAATTTCACAGTGAAGGAGGGAGAGACACAGATGGGCAGTTACTATGGTGACCCTACTGAGCCACTGGAAGCAGCGTTAACATTTCTGATGGCTTTGGTTTCCTTTATAAACTTCAGGTTAGGCGTGTTGTCTGTGATCTGAGCTTTATGAAAGCGATGTAAAGAGTCTGGACAGGCTCCTGCAAAATGTCTTCAGATTTGACCGTGTTTGGACTTTTACTGGACAACTCACTCCACCCAAAAAAGCATTTTTAGCTTTTTACCTCCAGAATGAATTTACTTCGCTTTTCCTTTGAAACGTGACATCATTACGTTTCTGAGAGGAATCAAACCAGAAGTTTCTCTGAGGGATTCAGCTAAGGTTAAAGCACCTGAAAAGCAGCAGGATCAGACGGAGGGTTAGACGTGTGCACGGTTCAAGGAAGCAGCCTGTTGAAGCAGCCTCAATCTGCTTCGAATCCGTTCAACCGGCAGACTCACAGATTTGACTAAAACTCAGTTTCAGATTTTGTCATCCAGGATTTTCCTCAAGGACCAGACTGATGTTGTCCACGAGCACTCTATAGCCCTCCAGCCTTATTTTGCCCTCGTGTGTATGTGCACCCAGGATCCTTTTTCCAGGACACCATGAATCATTTCACATATGTATGAGAGTCTTCATCAGACACCCACCTCCTCCTTTAGCTGTTTAGATGCTGCCTGCTGGTTTTACCTCTTCCATTCATAAAACTCTGATTTTATTGTAGCCAGAAGCAGAATAAACACACCTGTAGACTCAAAAAGGTGAATAAAATCTATTTTACTTCCATGTGGATTATGACTAATGTTTATTATCACTCTTATAATAAACTAATTGAATAAATAAGTTGTAACTAATTACTCCTGTTTGCAGTCAACATCAGTGTGAGCCATTAATAATTGAGATTCATCTTCTTCTATTTTCTAATGAAGTCGTTTCTGCAGCATAAACAAGCATAAACAAGATTCAGACCTAAAACAAAAGGAAACTTTTGTTTCTTTTGTGTTTCATTTAAAAGGTTTCACTCACCCTCAGCGACCAGCAGCAGCGGGATTCTGTTCCAGATGAAACGGGTCAGCTCATCACAGACTTCCGAGGGTCCAAACAGAGGAAACCAGGAGGGAAAAGAGGGTTTATTTAGAATAAATCTCCACTTAAAAAAATCTCCAAAGGCGCATAAACATCTAGAGGAGAGAAATCCAGAGCTGCATCTGAAGGGGGGAGGGCCCAGGAGGAGGAGGAGGAGGGCTGGAAAAACTTCATAAGTGACAGCAGCGGGGAGGAGGGAGGTTCAGAGGGGAGGTCCAGAGGGTTGTTTTTATCTGCACCGGGCCTCCAGACCTTCATGAGCAAGTGTGAGTGAGCGTGTTCAGGAATTTTTAGGGAATAAATGGTCCAGTGGGAAAATACCTGGAAAACAGATGAGCTGCAGGGACATTCTGGAAAACTGCAGTTTATTCATAACCACAGAGGGAGAAGAACTTTCAGATTATTATTTAGGAAACATAAGCCTGCATTTATGTTGACATTAATTAGAAACAACCCAAACTAACCTGCATCATCAAGCTGGTCATTTAGGTTCATTCTCCTCCAGATTTCCAGAGACGTATTATTATTATTATTATTATTATTATTATTATTATTATTATTATTATTATTATTATTATTATTATGTGTGTATATATATATTTTTAATAAAAAAAATCCCATCCATTTTTGTTGAAATTAGGTGTTTGTATTTTTTTTCCTGTTTGCTTCTGTGTTTGGGTTCTCTCTCCGAGAACTCACCCGTTCACTACTATCCAGAACATTAATGCAGATGAAAAAACTCAGATGTTGTTTTTCTCACTTTTTAATTTTTTCATTATTTATTTAACGTTAAAAACACACACAGAGAGACTGGTGATATCAGGTAATGAAGAATTTCAAATGATAATTTTGTCAAAAATGTTATGCAAAGCAACGTTTGACTCCATTCCATACAAAAACAAAAATAAAACATTGTGCTTCTTTAAGCTACAGATTTACATTTATAACAGCTTTAGTTAAACATTTTAGTTTTTCAGTTTGTTACTAAAATCAGAAACAGTAAAAGTTTATTTTCTCCAAAAAGCCTCAGAAACAAGGAGAGCTCCTATAAAAGACTCAATATAAACATTAAAACAATAAAGGACTAGCTCAGGATGGAGGTTAGTTGGGCCAAACTGACCCAAAAAGGAATCAGATTACTTTTGGAAGCAGCAGAGACTGATGCAGGACTGATAGGAGACTGCAGGTGCTGCAGGTATTTTGCATCAAGCTCATTAACAGCTGAACCACCCACTAGGGGATCTGCAGGAGATTAACACTCAGACCTATTACAGCCCAGCTGTTAGAACTCATTCCAGGGATCTGGAAGTCTTCTCCAGCTTCACCTTCATGTTTAACCTATACTTCTCTGGAATGTTTCTAATTTTCCTCTTTTCAATCTATGCTGCCCACCTGCTCGTCCACCTGAGCATTGGTGAGGGCTTGGATCGTTTTATCTCAGCTCCTTATGGAAGGACACCTTCATCACTGCAGGTGGAACCTTTCAGTCCATTTTTCCTCTGTCCATTAATCAGGAACAATGGTGACGGTGGACACCTGGATGCAAAAGCTGGAGGGAGGACATCCCTTATTTCTGGTGGAGAACCAACATAACAAATCTGTCCTCGTAGGTATTTTTCCATCACATTGGTGATCATTGATATGTTGATTCCTGCAGCAAAAGCTTCCAGAACAGAGCGACAGCAATCTGTGTCCACCAGTCAAACTTTTTTATGAGGCGGGTTTTATTTACGGCGCTGTCGTCTAAAAATTGCTGTCCTGATTTCAGGTTGTCAGTTTGTGCAGGAAGTCAGGAAGCCTGACCCAAATCCCACAAGTCAAGGCTCTGTGTAGCTGTAACAGTTTATCTGTCTCTTTGTCTCACGCAGACGCTATTGACAGCTGTGTAATGGCCTCCTTCTTCCCGAACAGTGGGCCAGTATTGATGACCAGTATGCGTTTTCCTCCCTGCTGGGTGCTGACACAGATAAACAGCTCCTGGATGGAGATCTGCAGGAGCAAACATCCTCACAGCAAGGAAACCAGGGCAGGAGGAAACAGGATAGTTTCCTGCCAGCCGTCCATTTAGACTCAGACCAGCGGTCCCAGTCTGGGAGCTGCCATCCTGAGAAGGTCAGAAAAAGCATCAAGAGAACACAAACATCCCTGAAACTGAGCAGTTCTGGATGGAACAGTCTTTCACACCCGAGTATCATTCCTAACATTCAGATTGGTGTGATTTCTTCATCCTGGGATTGTTTCTGGGATAAAAACTGGTCCAGATCCACATTGGGAAATAGATTAAATACTGTATTCTTGGAAAAGCATGTTAATTCGTGTTTTTAATCTTAAATAATATATTTTAATATTCAGTCATGGTTTATATTTTACTGAAGTGCTTCAAGAAGAGCTGAACAAAAATGCTTGTTGCTGATCATCTTTCTGTTGGAGATGTGAAAAGGAGATGCAGCTGTGTGTTCAGTTATTTGTCTTTTCTCAAAATCATGTTATTTATCTTTACTCACAAATAAAACTTGAAAATATTTGTGTTTATTAAGTGTAGTTCATACCGCCAGAGAGCGACAGTCACAGCAAGGCCACATGTTCATGTTTTATGTGAAATGCTGCCACCTGCTGGTGAAACTGCGTTTAAACAAACGCTGTGTGAAAATGTATTTCATGGGCTACCACCACCACCACTACTACTACTACTACTACTACTACTACTACTACTACTACTACTACTACTACTACTACCACTACTACTACTACTATTTATAACAAAAACAACAATACATGACATTAGTAAATGCGTTTATCACGCAGTACAGCTAAATGTTTTTTTTATATTTATTAACGATCAAATAAGATCTGAATTACTGCATTTCATTATTCCACTATGTGGCGCAAATAAAACAACTGCCGACCAATTGTAAATCAAACGTAGAAGAAGAAGAAAACTTCCGGTGTCGGCTTCCGGCTGAAACCACATGGACTACAGCTGACACCGGTTAGAAAAGCTAAACGAAACAAGCAATCAGGTTTGTTCGTGTATATTTTTTCTGTTTAACGATTAAACTTGGATTAAATATATTTATATTAAGTTTGTTTTAGATCAGTGAATATTAGATGGTTAGACACGCGTGTTAGCTTAAAACGGAATGAAGCATCAGCTTAGCAAGGTGGACAAACGAAATCAGATTTAATTTTTTGTTTTTGTTTTAGATCTGAACGTTTAACTGAATTTATAAGAAGTCAAACGGATTTATGTCCTCAGAACTACAAAATCGCGTCTCATCTTTGGGTCAGAAGTGTTGATTCAGCCCTCGTGTCTTTGTGTTTTTCTTTTACCAACTCTTCATTTATTAAGTTTTCTACTGTCATTCTCTGAGAGGGTCTAAATCAACAGGTCTGCAGACTCTGAAGGTTTTCCTGAGTGTTTTTATTCAGTTTCAGCCTGAAACCGTCATTTTCTGTAGTTTTCTCATAAAAAGTTGAATCACATCACTGACTTGACTGTTTCTACAGGACACGGAGATTAAGTTCGGATTTTATAAATATTTGTATATTTTTTTCAGCAGCCATCTTTTATTCCTGCCTTCAGAATTGACCTGAGTCCATCTTTGGTTCTGTCTTCATGTCCTCATCAGATGGCTGAAGAGGAGAATAGTCGTGGGTTGAAGTTTGCAGAGCGCCAGCTCCGGCGCCACGGCTGGGAGCATGGTGAGATGCAGCTTCAGATTCAGGTTATGGGTCCGAGTTCTGGTGTCTGACTCGGTCCACCATCTCTGCAGGTAAAGGACTGGGACGAGCTGAGAACGGCATATCAGAGGCAATCAAAGTCAAAGTGAAATGTGACAAAGGAGGCGTGAGTGACTGCTGCTTTCTTGCTGCATTTGATCACTTTTTAAATAGTTTTTTATTCATTTAGTTTTATAATCTTTTCATCCAGGTTGGTCATAAAGAAGGGGAGCAGTTCAGTTTCCACTGGTGGGATCACGTCTTTAACAAGGCATCTGCCAGCCTGCAGGTGGAGAGCGATCAGGTGAGTCCGAGGCTTTAAAATCAGACTTCAGCCTAAAAGACCTAAAAATAATGATCAGATTTAGCTCATTTAGTCACCACGTGAATCTCAGTCAGAGTAACTGAGGGTTAACCCTAACTCATATCCTCTGGAGTTGTTTAATGTGTCTAAAAACAGTTAATATCATTGTTTTTGTTTCTGTTGGATCCAGAACGGAATAAAGGTGAAGAAGACGGCGGATGGAGAGGATGGAACGATCTCCAATAAAAAACCACGGAAGGCCTTGCTGGAGAGAGCCAAACTGTATGGAAGCTTTGTGAAGGTGATCGATTTACCATTTAGTTTTTGTTAAAACGGTCCTGAGAGAGTTGGGAGGAGCCAACTTCTCAACTGTTTCATCCATCAGCAGAAGGATTGATCATCTTTAAAGCTGCAGGCTGGTTTTAGACATTTTTAATAGCTCAGCAGGGTTTGGGGTGATCCGCAGTTTTTTCTGTCCTGATTGTAAAACCGGTCCAAACAACCGTACCACGCCACTGACGGCACTTTGTGAAGCAGTACGGTTAGGGTGGTGCGACAACACAGTCCACTGATTGGGGGATAGAAATACATCACTACTTGCAACAGGCAGAACAAACCTCGGAGTTCCATTGTTAGTAGGGCTGCACAAATGATCGTAAAATAAATAAATAAATAATTAGCTATCTCAGTTCATACCTGCATACCAATTTTTAGCAGCTGGCTAGATATAAAAAGGACGTTGTTCTCTGTTGTGATCCTGCCATAGTCAACAGTCATGTTGTCCTGTTAAATGTTACATTTTGTTAATAATTGCGGTTTACAATTAAAGAAACATCTATTACCTACCTCTCTCATCACCTTACAAGCAGAGAGAATATTGTTTCAAAATTGTTATTGTTTAAATTATTCAGAAGTTGTGTACGTAAGAGATGCCGAGAGACATTTGTTTTCATGTTCAGTGACAGCTGTTATGTTAAGTGCAACAAAAACTTGTTTTGGAAAAAAATCGTGAGCGAATCGAGATCTCAGTTCTAAGCAAAATAAAATCATGATTCTCATTTTAACCAGAATCGTGCAGCCCTAGTTTTATTATTTTCATTAGTAATTCACAGATGTGAGAAAATGGCAGCAAGTAGCAGCGAGGTTTGGTCAGCTTCAGAGCTCCGTACATTTCTCACCATCGTCATGAGAGTCCACGCTCAGGACGAGCTAGGCGGAGCGGTGCAAGATGTTTCTCAGCGAATGGTAGCCGAAGGATTCGAGCAGATGTCGGAACAGAGTCGGGCCAAGCTGAAGAAATGAAAGCCCAGTATAAAAAGGTTAAGGGGAGAAACAGCCGCAGTGGAAAGGGGAGAAATACATGGAGGGGCTACGATGTGCTGGATGCTATTTATAGCCACAGACTGGCGAGCCGAGGCAGCTGGACTCAGCAACCGCACTAATGGAGTCTCTTGTGAAGCCGTTTATCGCAGCATAAAAAAACTGATTTGTTTCACAACTTATTTATTAAATAACGCATGATGGTTCGTTTCTAACCCAGCCTGCCAACACAAGCGCCCAAACACACTCTACTGAAATGTCAGACCATACTGGTTCACACCGACCGACCATGAGCTGTCCCGCACCCTGCAGGCAGATCCGAGGCTTAAGTCTGCTGCAGGATCCTAAACAGCTGATCTGATCTGGAGCTCATAAACACAGAATGAGATGATTCTCTAAAGCCAATGCTGCACCCAGGCTCCTAGGTTATGATGCTAATTATGTGATATTGTTTGCAAAGAAAAGAGAGATATTTGTTTGATGGTGTTTAAGGCCGTATTGTAAATTGTTTTGTATTTAGTAGAAGGGGTAGGCCATATACTATTTTTCTTCTTCCTCCCCTTTTTTTCACTTGGAAGTTTGTGTTGATGGTTGTGTTGAGAGTTAAAGACGAATGAAGTGGAAATAAACACACCGAGAAACTGTAATCATCCTCCAGCAGACTTTTAAAGTTTTAACTTTACTGGATTAGCTAAGTTTGTTTTAATAAAACAGTTGAACCATAAAAACTTTGATCTTTTCCAAATTTGGTTTACTAAATAATTCTGTATATTTAGTCCTGTTAGTGAAAGTTTGGGTCATGACCGTCAAATCTAGTCCAGCAGGCTTTTACTGCTAAATGTTCAGAAACAACAAAATTAAACCCAGTGTACCCTAAAACACACGGAATAATTAAAGAAACCAGAAACAGCTTTTATATTTAAATTTGATCTATTTTTCACACCAGAAACAAAACTATCCATCCTGTTATCAGTGGGAGTTTAATTTCCTTCAGCAGGTTTTTATGGTCAATCACACACACACGCACGCACGCACACACACACACACACACACACACACACACACACACACACACACACACACACACACACACACTTTGGTAGAAACGCACAGATCAGGATTTAAGTGTTTTTTAAACCCATAAATACATCTGCAGAGCCTCCAGAGTCGCCTACATAACTCTGTTATGAATGCTTTCTTTGTGATTTTGAGACATTTTGGTTTTTACCGACTCCCTTCTGTTTCAGTCCGCCACGCTGCTGTCGGGTCAGGAGCAACCAGAACCAAAACCATCCAGCTCAGACGACAGCAGCTCTGATGAGGACGACCAGCACCTGGATCTGTCCAGCACCACAAAGTAAGACCAGCAGCTCCTTTAGACCTGAAATCAGATTAAAACACAAATAAACCTGCCAAGTTATTCAAATAACACCTGATTTAAAGGTTAGAAATAATCGCTTTACGTTTAAATATTTGGACCTTATCTAACCTTTAAAACCAGAAAGTAATCAGTTTTTTATGTTTTTATGTTGCTCGTAAAGATTCTCCTTTAATTCATGAGATATTCAGTTATGTTAAAGTCGGATCTTTATCTGATTATAAACTTTCATTTCATTTTAGTATTTCAACTTCAACCAGAAAAGTTGAAATATGGAGGAGAAATTCAATGAAAAACCTTGTTTTTTTTTGTTTGTTTTTTTGGGTAAATCAAACATTAGTTTTGTTTAGAGCTGAAAGTCGTTTGTGGCAGCTCTAATTTATTTAGAGCATCGCTATCTGTATGAAAAATATAATTTCTGATTAAAAATGGACTGTTTGTAGTAAAAAAAAAAAAAGCTTTAAATGTTTGTTGGCTGAAGCTATTTCATATGAAATAAGGAGGCATAATAGTAAAGCTTAGCTGGTTTTAACACATGAAAATGAATTCCATCATTTTGTCCTTTGTGATTTCATTCTAAAATTCTTTCTTGCATCACGTTTTTAGACTAAAACTCTGATTCTCGACAGACTTTCTGACTCTGCCCTGATGAAGGTCTGTGGAGGACGCACGGCTCACAAGTGAGTAGACGTGATCTAAAATCCTCATGAAGAAGCTCAGAATGAAAACAGTGAAGCTGAGCTTCGTCTCTGTTGTGTTTCAGAGGAGCGAGGCACGGGCTCACCATGAGCGCCAAGTTAGCCAGACTGGAGCAGCAGGAGGCGGAGTTCATGGCCAAGTACGGCGGGAAGAGCCAGGCGCCGAAGTCTCCATCAGTTTGTGTCAGAGCGACGACTCAGACAGACGAGGGAACGGAGGAGTGTTGCAGGAAAAAGATGAAAAAGAAAAGCTCCACAGAGAAATCTGATCTGATAAACAGTCGGGAGGACTGTGGACCTCCTGAAAAAAGAAGTCAAACAAAAAAGAAGAAGAAGAAGAAGAAAGATGAAGCTGAGGAGCGAGTTTCCACAGACGAAGGCGCAGAAAGAGAAAGTCCAAAGGAAACTGGAGAGGTGAACTCCAGAGGAAAACAGAAGAAGAAGAAATGCTCCAACAGGGACGTTGGACCTGCAGAAGAAGACAGTTGTGATAAAGAGTCTGAAACTCTGGAGGCAGAAGGAGTTTGCGTGAAAACTGAGAAGCAGAAAAAGAAGAAAAATAAAAAGTTCTCAGAGGAAATGGAGGACGACGAGGCGATTCCTCCAAAGAAGAAGAAGAAAAAGAAATCAAACGAATAATAAGATTAAATCACAGCCAAGAACAGTTATCTTTTATTTTTATGAAAAATAATTTTTCTTTTTAACTGATGAACTGGTGCTTTAAAACTCTGAAAATGCAGAAGGATGTGTGTGTGTGTGTGTGTGCGCATGTGTGTGCGCGTGTGTGTGTGTGTGTGTGTATGTGTGTGTTCGCTAGAATAATTGTTGAATCAGTCATGATTGTAAAACATCAATTTTCTTTACTGATGCCTGAATGAACTCCAAATTATTTTTAAGTCTTCAGCCTTATAGGAACTAAGTAATAAAACTAAGTAAAAAATTAGTTGTCTTGTTGGATTCATCACATTGTTCAGTAGATGTCTAAAAACTTAAACTAATTAGTGATGCTCTCAATATTAAAGGTTTAAATAAATTAATTCACCAATAACACAAATTACATAGGCTAATTAAATGTGACATTTCTTCAAATATTTTTCCCCATAATGCCCTGTGTAAAGAGTTTTTATAAAGAAATTCAAACATAATCTGTCAACAGTTCAGGCTGGAGCTGGAGTTTAGCCAGACTAGAAGCTTCAAATGGATTTTGGTGCTTTTATTGTGAAGGATTGTAGGAAGTACTCTGCAGATGCTGCTGCAAGAGTAACGATCAAACCAGTAAAATCTCACCCAGAACCCTCGGTTATAATAAAGAAAATAAAACAAACTTTGTAAAGGGTAGATTTAAAGGTTTTAAAAGTGAAACAGTCTTTTTGTGTCAAAACCAAATTAATTTTAAATTACAACATGCAAACATTTTAAAGACATTTTTGATATAATTACAATTAAAGACACTAAAAACCAAATGAACTGTGTCTTGGATGGTCTGACTCATAAGTTTCCTTTTCAACATTTTGTTAAATATGTAATCTATGAATAATGTGATAAAACCTGCTTGCAGGAAAGAATATTACTTGTATTAAAATAAATACAAAAAAGGTAAATGTTTTCAGGCAAAAATAAAACATGTTCAGTTCATTTTCTTTTAAAATGTATTCAAATTTAGTTTACCATTCTTATTGTACATAAGATACATTTTCCTTTTATTACAATAATAAAATCATGAAAAATATTGCTAAGTATTTAAGTCCAAATCCTCATTTGAATCTGCTTATCTGAGCTGATGATTCAGAGCTCCTCCCCCATCAATAAACTCCTACTCTTAATTAGCAGCCCCTACTGCTTCAATGTAACCCCTCCCCTATTAAGGAGCCCCTCCCACACTGGAAAACCCCTCCCCCAGGAGGAGGGGCCACAAGACTTAAAGCAACAAAAGTGAGTAAATAAGAAAACATGCATTAAACATGGGTTAAATGCTTCTTATTTTCAGACAGATTTTAAATATTCTGGATAATTTGTACAGAAAAAAAGTGTAAAGATTAGAATCTGAAGTCACAATATTCTAATTTTTAACAAATGAATCATATTTTATACAAGAGTAGTTCGATAGACCTATTTACCACTCAGAATGCGAAACAGGTTTTCACCAGCTTGTCACCAGCATTCAGACATTAATTCTGTTTGCTTCATAGCCAGACATGACATGGGGGGAAAAAAGAAAAGAAAAAAACAATAAAAGTGAAAAAGTAATTTTCTGAAAGGTTGTGTATCCAGAGCCAAACTAAAAAGCAGAGATGACGCAGCATCGGAAGCAGCTGCCCGTAACATCTGAAAAAAACCACTTCACATTAGATCTGTTCAGAACCTTTTAATTAACTCTTAAAGATCCACTTTTACTGGCTGTTGGCTCTAGTTTATCTATCTGCTTCAAGGTCATGTGACTGGATGTGATTTAGGAACACACAATTCCTACAGGATTGTTTCATAGCTGATCTGAGAAAGTCTGCAGATAAAAGTCTGCAGAATGAGCATCAGGGCCAACACCATCATGATGTTACATAACATAAAGTGTACAGATGATGACATCATCCATCAGCATGGGGCCCATGTAAAGTGATGAGTTGCTCCAATGGCATATCACCTAACTGGCCCGTCATGCTGCTTCAGTTGTCAGTTTTAATTTATTTGTGACTTTAAATTAGAAGCTCTGTAGGTTTATACTTATGTATTTACCAAATGATGTGGCATCTATCTGTTGCTAACACATTCCAACAGTTCCAGATCAGGATGGAGCTCCAGTATTTTTCTCCAGTTCTGATCACATATATGGTTTCACCATCTCCAACAACATTCATCAGTCTGCAGATGAAAATGAGTCATTTAATTCCTGTTATAGCTGCTGCATCTTTGCTCCAGGAGCAGGAGTTCAGGACCAAGGACAGCGTCCTCTCCTGCTACCCAGGTACAGAACCATGGACAGAGGTAGGACGGGGCAGTATATCGGTATATTTATAATATCTATATAATTTCAAACAAGACACAAAATGGGCCAAACTCCGCCCTCCCACATGTGGTCAGGAAAAGTTACGGAGAGCAGGAGGGCCAAAAAAAAAAGTGTAATCCTGAGCAGTAGATGCAAATACATTGGGAGTTTAGCATAACCTGATAGCTTTTTTTAACGGACAAGAAACCGTTACTGGTAATTTTGTGGATGAGAGGATATGAGCCACCTCTAGATGGAATTTAAGTTATTTTACATTAATTATAAATTTTTAATGGATAGAAATGCCTGTGGAACATTTGAGACATCTCTAGCTCTTGACTGAGATAGATAGATAGATAGATAGACAGATAGATAGATAGATAGATAGATAGATAGATAGATAGATAGATAGATAGATAGATAGATAGATAGATAGATAGATAGATAGATAGATAGATAGATAGATAGATAGATAGATAGATAGATAGATAGATGATAGATAGATAGATAGATGATAGATAGATAGATAGATAGATAGATAGATAGATAGATAGATAGATAGATAGATAGATAGATAGATAGATAGATAGATAGATAGATAGATAGATATTCTTTATTACAAACTCAAGTTCCAGTTCACATTAAAAACAATTGTAAATGAACCACGTGAAGCACATACCAATATAAACCTATATGTGTGGTTGTACCAGTGTGTCTAAAGCTCTGACTGATAGAGTGAGGTACTAAGGTTAATGTTGGACAAGGATCAATACATTTGTATGAATTTAATCTGCTGATGATTTCATGTATACATCTTGAAGAGAGTTCACTTGTAAATATTTTGCAGGAGGGAAAATATCGAGATTAAATATCGAATATCAAAATTCAGCTAAAAGATATTTAGATAGACGTTTTGGTCCATATCGCCCAGCCCTAGAAAGAGTCATGCTAAACAAGGGCTTTCACCCTCCTCCTCTTTTTTTTTTTACCTGTCCTGTCCTGGGAGTTGAAGCAGACATGATGGTTGATCTGGGTGCCACAATATGCCAGAGTAGTTTTACTGATCAGCAAGAGGGATGTGGGATATTCCTCCAGTAGCGCCTTAGTCTTTAGCATGTTTGTGGCATGTTAGACCAGATTCGCTTAGGTACCAGAGTGGACAGGCAAGGGGGCAAAAATAACTACTCAACAGTCTGACTTTCCATCATAAAATCTCCACCCACCTTAAAACCTTCATTTGCCACTGTTGACTTGGGAGTGGCCCACTGAAGGCACCAATGCAAAGGACAATCAACTCTGTTTTTTTATCATTAAAATTTAAAAAGTACTTCAGGGCAAGGCCACAAATGCCAACACAGTACTCTGATTGTCAGAGTACTATGTCATGGTTCATTATGTCGAAGGCTACAGTCAAATCTAAAATAAGTAAAAATCACAAAATCTTTGGAGTTTGTGGCAAGAAAGGTGTTGAAAACTCTAGGAGATTCAATGCTGTGAAGAGGAGACTTATTTATATATATATACACACACACACACACACACATGCATTGTTGATCATCAGCACAAAGTATTTAAAGTCATGAAAGCGTGACTGGAGAGAGAGAGAGAGAGAGAGAGAGAGAGAGAGAGAGAGAGAGAGAGAGAGAGAGAGAGAGAGAGAGAGAGAGAGAGAGAGAGAGAGAGAGAGAGAGAGAGAGAGAGAGTAGAGACTGAGCTTGTGGCTGATGAGTGAAAACAAAAAGACAAAAAACTTTCGGGACTCGACTGAAAACATTTGGGGTTGAAGCTCTGTCAAAATTGGCTGGTGATGCAGCTGGCGGATTTGTTTGATTTTGTGATGAATCACTCCTGTAGACACCAAATGAAGGCTAAGGAGACATTGCATCTGTTAGATTAAGGTGTTAAAAAGACAAACACACAGCAAGGAGAAGTTTTATTTTTGGTTTTACGACAGTGAGTTAATAACAGACTCTAGAGGGTGCTAAAAACAATCCCAAACTGAATAGTTTCCCTTTAAGTCTGAACGAGTCTCATCAGCTCCAATAATTTCACAGTTTTCTTGCTCTAATAATCCTAGTAAAGCTAAAGGTGTGATGTTGGAGCTAATCTGTTCTCAATAATTAAAATCAACCAGAACTGCATTTCTGTCTCTGCAGAACTTTTTATTTTGTTTCCCTTCAGGAATGGCCAGCCAGCACTTGTCCTGATCCACACCCCAGCTCTTCTCACACAGCTTACAGTCTGTTCATAAAACACACAAAGTCAATAAATACAAAAGGTTTTACGATAAATGATGTAAATGTGATTATGGAGCTTTTCACATGGATTGCCTTTTATTCTGTAATGCATCAGTAAACTTTCAAAATCAAACTTTCAGGAATCAAGAAAAATATATTTATGTGAAGTTCAAAAGAAAATTCTAAATGCAGGTGAAGATGACACAATTTATAAAAAAAAACTTTCTTCTTCAAAGAATAAAATGAATGAAGAAACTGTGAAAGTTGCATGTTTTACCTGATCAGGTAAATTTTTATTTCTCTGACGCTCCTCTGAAGCAGACAGTACTCACGTTGAATGAGACAGAATTCTCCTTTTGGAAAATGGTTGTTCATCATGATGGCTTCCAGCGTCTGGTTGAGGTTGGTCAGCTGATCAGTCAGTGTCCCTATGAGTCCAGTCTGATAGTGGAGGTTTACATCCTGTGTCCTCATTTGCAGATTAACTATAAAAGGAACAAAATACAACCAGAAGCATTTTCCTCCAGTTCCTTTCCATCAGAAAAATAAGATCTGAGTTCAAAAACAGAATCAGTTTACAGATTTCTACACTCTGTGTCGGATGTGAGTAAAAAGCAAAGTGAAAAAGTATTTAGGTAGAAATGGGACTCACGCCAGATGATGGTGCAGATGGCGGCCACCAGCAGAGCACACAGGGTCACCAAACACACCACCAACACACTGAATCGAGAAGCAAACACGTCTTCGCCTGTTTGGGGAGAGAAAACTTTGTTTTTAACATAAAAATAAAACAGAAACAGAACAAAAAGCTGGATGAATTAAACTCATTTCTTTTAACAAACACATATCTTTATTATACAGTTTATGTTTAGATAATCATTGCTGGTATGAACCAGGTCTATGGACAGTAGATCACAGTTTTATATCTTATTGATGCCAAAAGATAAATAATAACTAAACAAAAAAATGTGTTTAAAAATATGAAGATGTTTGAATTAAATCCATGCTGTAGTTCTTTTTCTAAAACACAGAACAGTTTTGTTTACCTGTTTTCCCGCTACGTTTCATTTGCGGCTGCAAACTTCCTCAGGCTGACGCTGATGGTGGCGTCACTTCCTTCTCCGTTTATCTGCGGGCAGCAGAGGACGTTGTCGCCCTCTGCTGCCCGCTCTCCCCTCTCCGACGATGCAGTCCCATGTGCGGTCCAACGTGTAAACGCCATCGTCCCTGTTCATGGTCCCACATCCATGTCTCCTATAACCACATAATGGACCATATAATGGACTGGGACAACACAAGGATCATAAACACCTAACAACAGAAATACAAAAGATGGATAAAAGAAGCAATTGAGATAAGGAGACGTGGATGTGGGACCATGAACAGAGACGATGGAGTTTACACGTTGGACCGCGCATGGGATTGCATCATCGGAGAGGGGAGAGTGGGCAGCAGAGGGCGACAACGTCCTCTGCTGCCCGCAGATAAACGGAGAAGGAAGTGACGCCACCATCAGCGTCAGCCTGAGGAAGTTTGCAGCCGCAAATGAAACGTAGCGGGAAAACAGGTAACAAAACTGTTCTGTGTTTTAGAAAAAGAACTACAGCATGGAATTGGAAACGTGACACAGCAAGAACACACCTAAGATGTTTGAATTAAATGTTCTACATTATTACTGTTTATAACGTTCCTTATTAATAGTATTACAATGCATGGCATTTTAACCCTTATTCAGCCAAATGAAATGAAAAACAGACAAAACAAAAGTTTTCATGTTTATTTATTTTTTGCTGTAGTAAGTAAAGGGTTAAAAAGATAAACAGTAAATAATCTGAAGCTAAAAACATCTGTAGTTAAAGGTTGCAAATAAAAATCCAGTTCCTTATGAATTAATATCTGCCTTGATTGTTCTTTTTTAATTATCTTGAATGATCTGACTAAAACGTTCTGCATGAGGCTGCAGATGGAAAAACAAATGAGTTCCTGTTACCTGCTGTCTATTTTTAGCCTCTCAGAGCCTAAGGCAGTCTGAATTCTTCTCCTGTGTTCTGGACTCGAGTAAACATACAAACTCTGTCAGAATGATGCTGTTCTGAAGAAGTACTTTGGGGGTTCTGAATGATAGTTATATGACAAATTAGCTCTCCGTACTGCATGCTTTCTTCTCCAGGATTTCATTTAAAATCATCAAGAAAGTAAAAAAAATACATCCAGTTTATGTTTACATTTTTTATGTTTTATTGCACTTGTTATCAATGTCAGAGTTAATGAAGAAAATAAAACAATTCAAATCTATTAGAAGGATTAAAACTTTTTCACTTACTTGGTAAATTAATCCTAGATTCTTTCAGCTTTTCTTTAGAGCTGAATGTTCCTTGCTTTTGATCTGAAAAAAAAAACTTTTATTGAGTTTTCAGCAGCTTGTCTCTAAAATGAAGGACTGAGCATTTGCTAAATACATGTGAATGCACAGGAGCGCAGGCATTTTTTCTGTCTGATCTGTAGTAATCTGAATAATAACATAAATGTAACGAATTACAGTCTCGGAAAAGTACTCAGTAATCAGAAATAAAGTTAAACCTTTGATCATTCATTACATCCTGGTACTTCAGGGAACTGAATGTTTTATATGTGAAGAAATAAAAAAATTTACGTGAATTTTTCTCAGAAACGTTGTCGTAAACCGCCGTAGAACTGGAATCTTCCTCCATTTTAGAAATGCTGGAGAAGGAGAACAAACGCTGCTTTACAGACAAGACCGAGCAGAAGATTACTGTGGTGCTTTAAAGAAAAGTTGTTTCATTGTACAAAAATAAAGGTGGGAGATTGAATCAGTACTTGTTTGTGTTTGAATTTGCATGAAACCTCTCGTGAACATAGATGTAACTGAGTTAGTCAAAGAGCTGATTTCCATGTGCAGCTCCTAAACGTCACAGTGGATTTAAATAAAAGCAAAATTATTTTCACTTGCAAACAAACATTTTCTGACTAGTTTAGCCTTTTCAGGGACAATAAAAATAACACATAACATTTGTTTTATTACACCAATCATAAACTTTCATCTGTGTGCTGCACCTACTGTGACAAGGACAGAAGTGCAACACCTCTGTGTGGTGGGTGAAGCATATAGCAAAGTTACCAGTAAACAGTAAATTTAAAAATGGGTTAGGGTTAGATATACAAATTCATGTATGTGTCATACGGGCAAAGTCTGTTTTATTGTGGTTTTCCTTCTAGTGTGGTGTGTTTTTAGTGTGTATTCTTTTTTATTTAGTTTAGTGCATGGAATGCTTTTATTTTGGGGAACCCAGGAAACTGGGAGGGTGTGTGATTTTATTTTGATGAGCTTGGACAGATGACATCTGGACCGGAGCAATTATCTGCACCTGTGGCAGATTAGGAGCGTCTGTTTTTTGGTGGAGACGGTGGCAGCAAGCAGAGAATCGCCGGGTGAAAGGACACCGATCGTCTGTGACGAGGCTTCATGGAGATGTGGGCAGGGTATTCCTCTGCCCTGGCGTGTGAGTAGCGGCCCTGTGACAAGGTGTGACCCACGGTGTGTGATCGAGCAGTGACTGCCGTTAAATTCACTGACAGGTGGACCCGCGACAGAGGAGGACGACAGCGTGGCGCGGTGACGCGGCCGAGCCAGTGACTGATCTGCAGGAGGAAGCGGCCGATCGAGGGAAACGGCGGTGCGGCAGACGCGCGTCTTGAAGGAGGGGGCGAGCTATCGAGGGAAGAGGAAACCGGCAGCGTGGCAGACAAGCGTCCCCAAGGAGGAGAAATCTGCCCCGCAGCGTCCAGATAAGGCTGCAGACTCTCCGGCCCAGTTCTGACAACCGTTTATAGTGTCTGTCCTAACCTGGTTTTTAATGATGTTTTAATTAGAATTTTCAATAAACCCCGGTGCGGTGGTTAATGGCTGATTCCTTTGATCTCTGGCAGACGCTCTCAATTTACCTGGTGTAATCCTTGGGTGGGATTTTGTATCTGGTAGATATATAATATAGCCCACCCACCCGGTAGGAAGGTGCCACATATGGGTCAATATAATTTTTGGTTAAATAAACAGAAGCTCTTGATTTACCGGTCGATCTACGTTCCTACCCCCACTTATGGTCACGAGCTTTGGGTTGTGACCGAAAGAACTAGATCGCGGATACAAGTGGCTCGGGCATCTGCTCAGGATGTCTCCTGGATGCCTCCCTGGTGAGGTTTTCTGGTCACGTCCAACCGGGAGGAGGCCTACAGGTAGACCCAGGACACGTTGGAGGGACTGTGTCTCTCACCTGGCCTGGGAATGCCTTGGAATTTTCCCGGAGGAGCTGGCCCAAGTGGCTGGGGAGAGGGAAGCCTGGGCCTCTTGCCTTAGACTCCTGCCCCCGCGACCCGACTCCAGATAAGCGGATGAAAATGGATGGATATATGGATAAACATAATTCTTTTGTTATATCCCAGCTGAAGAAAGAAGTTGGGAAACTGGACTAGACTGGAATAACCTCCCAGCAGATATGCGGTCGACCAAATCTTTTCATAATACTGTCTGTCTCGCCCGTGTGTAACTGTTTCTAAGTTTAGTGTCTGAACTTGTGCTGTACCAAATGTGACTAAAACTGGAAAAAATGTATTGGGTTAGCAAACAGAGCATTGTGTGCATGGTTGTGTATGGGTTATACCAATTTGAAATGGTCTGGATTGTTTTTGCTTGTTCTGTTTACATTCTTTTTTTTGCTCAATTCTTTCAACTACTTATCCATCTTTCTATTTTCTGTTGTTTGTGAAGGAGTACCCTCTCACAATGAGATGTTTCATCCCAAGGAGCTTTATCCTCCTAAATATAAACAAACAAACAAACAAATAAATAATAAATAAATACATAAATACATACATAAATAAAAACAAAAATAAATAAATACCTCTTGTGGGATAGGCAAAAGGGGTTGGGCGCAGTGTGAGATGAGTGGTAACCGAATGCCGGGACCTTGGTCTCATCCTTGGCTCGGAACGCGGAATGCCACTTCTCTGGTAGGGAAAGAGTCTGACTTTGTGTGTGAGGTTCCGGCTAGATGTAGTCAGACTCACCTTGACACACGTGTCTGGCTCCAGAACCACATTCCTTGTGAGGGGTTGGACACTCTACCACTCTGGAGTTGCCCCCACTGAGAGGTGCTGAGCAGGGGTGGGCATACTCGTTGTCCCCCGTCTTGGTATTTGTATAGGCGTGTTTCCATTGTCAGAACTTTAAGGTAATTTGTAAGAGGGGGGAATTTGAGCGAGAGATACGATGGCCCGGTACACACAGTCATTGTGTCTCCATATAATTTATCTCTTTCAGGACTTTGCACAGACATCAGCGTCCTACGACTGCTTCATTAGTGAGTGATGTCACTGATCAGCACCAAAAAGAGTCCACAATAATGGTGCGGGCGTATGGGGTATCAGGCCTTGTGATCTGGGCTGTTAGGTCCCTGTATAACTGGTGCCAGAGCTTGGTCCATATTGCTGGCAGTAAGTCGAACTTGTTTCTGGTGGGAGGTGGACTCCACCATGGCTGCCCTTTATCACCAATTCTGTTCATAACTTTTATGGACAGAATTTCTGGGCGCAGCCAAGTGTCACAATACGGTGTTGGTAGGACCCAAAATGCAGTAACCCAGGATGACAAGAAGCAGAAGTTGAATAAATAAAAGTCCTTTATTATAAGGTGAGCCAAAAAACAAAAGTAAATCCAAAGGTGGGGAGCAAAAATCAAAATCCAGGAAACGATCTGGAAATCCAAAAACTCTAATAATTCACAGAGAGACAAGACTGACAGAATTACAAACAATGGACCGACACAAGACAGAGACAAGACAGGGCTTATATTCACAGGGAGGAGTAATTAGGGTAAATGGCAGCAGGTGTGTGGAGTGAGGGCTGGAGGGAAGACAGGTGAATCTAATAATTTAACTGGGAAAACAGAAACAGAGGAGGGCAATTACCTAAACACAAAACTAAACAACAATTATCTAAAGACAGAGGGAAGGGCTCACACAAACTAGCTGGAGGAGGACATAACACACACACACACACACACACACACACACACACTGAGCTGGGGACAAAGAGGCTGGAGCTGACCTGGGAGGCTGATAGTTGCACCCCCCCCCCCCCCCCCCACCTCTTGAGAGGGGGGGTTAGGGAATCCCCATTTGCAGTCTCCCTGGGGTCTCAGATCTTCCATCTTCCACGAATCTTTGGGGGAGATCTCAGGCCCCGCATGTTCTCTATTGAACACTCCTATAAAGAAACCTTACATGCACAAGCACAAGTATGTACACAGGTGCTCACATGGTGCTCGTATGGACTTGGGCCTTTTTGACACATAATCTAAGGCTGTGGTTGGCACTAAATGCACTATGAATTATTACCGCATGCTTTTCAGCAAAAACTGTTACTGTTATAAATCCTCATGTTGTTGGCACAGTGATATTTTAGGAAGGATCAAGATGGCACCAAGGTGCTCGGCCTGCCGTCTGCTCTCTCTACTTCTCCTGTTTTTCCTGTTTTTTAGTATTCTAGTGAATGGTGTCAACTCCATCCTGGTGTCTGACAGACTCACCCTTTTGAAGCTTTGTTAACCTGTGGATTACGCAGTAACCAAAGCCACTGAACATCAGAAACTGTTTCATCCACTGCTATCAGGTATTCCTGCTTACCTGTGGAGGCTGCCACGCCCATCCTGGCCTCGGAAAAGACGCTGCGGTAAGCGAGGGGGCCGCTGTGTCCGGGTGCGAGTTGCCATGGCGATTTCCCGGGGGTCTATCCAGACCTTGCTGGCTGCCGTGCTCCATTCTCCCCTCGCTCATTCTCCGTCTGTGCCTTGGTTCGTCTGTACAGAGGAGGCAGCTCCAGCGCGTCGCCCCTTTTACTATGGAGACGTGGAGTCAACCACGCAAACCTGCGCGCTTTCGCTGGACACCTTTCCGCCTCCACTTTGGATCTGCAGCTCTCTCCTGCTCCGACTCGCGTTAAAGCTTGCTCTGCTTAACACCAGCTCCATTGAAAATAAAACCGCTATCCTGAAGGATTATTTCTCTGATGAAGACCTGGACATTTTTTGTATTACGGAGTCCCGGATCCCCCCGGTGAATCCGCTCTACTAACTGAACTTCTTCCTCCTGGGTGCTTGGTGCTGAACTCTCCCAGGCATTCCGGCCGCGGGGGAGGATTGCTGACTATTTTTAAAGTGAATATCCCCTGCAAGATGGTATCCTTCCCCACCATCATCAATAGTTTTGAACTGATTACTTTTGAACTGGGGAATACACATCCAGTTCTATGTGTGCTTGTTTACCGCCCCCTAAATTCAATAAGGACTTCATTGAAGAATGGTCAGAACTTGTGGCAGAAATAACAACAACATACGAACGAGTCCTGATTATGGGTGATTTTAATGTTCATGTTTGCTGTCCTGCCAAGCCCCTTGTGAAAGATTTTACTGATACACTTGATTCTTTTGGTCTTAAGCAGGTTGTGTCGGTTCCTACCTGTTATGTATGGACCAAGAGTTATTGTGTGTTATGCAAGTCATCGCCAGTAGGGGCACCACGCCCAGTTATGTGTGTGTGTGTTACTTCTGTGTTCTGCAATAAACAGGAGAAGAAAAACTCGTAACCAAGCTATCGTGTATGGAGTCTGACTCGGTATAAACTCTAATAGTGTATTGACACAAAGGTGGAAATATAACATAAATTAGCGACGAGTTGTGACGTTTGAGAGACTTGGCCGTCTACTGACCATGTACTGACTGCGTGGCCGAGTTTGGACGGAAAACGATCGTGTGGCGACTTAGCATCGGAGCTAGCGGCTACCTGCTTTTTCTCCGATGAGTCAGAAGCGACAGTGTTGGCTGTGGAAAGAGGATACATCATGGCTGGAATGATTGGGCAGATGGACCCCTTTGATGATGCTGGTGAGCAATGAGCAACGTATATTGAACGTTTTGAGCATTACATCCTTGCTAATGACATTCAGCCGGAGAAACAAGTCCCGGTGCTGCTGAGTGTGTTGGGTCCCAAGACGTATGGTCTTCTGCGTAATCTGGTGGCTCCAAGCAAGCCTGGGGCAATGGAGTATGACGATATTGTGGGTGTATTGCAAACTCATTTTGCTCCCAAACCACTGGTAATAGCTGAGAGGTTCCAGTTCCACAAGAGGAATCAGGGGGAGGAGGAAACGGTCGCACAGTATGTGGCGGTGCTGAAAAGACTATCAGAACATTGCGAGTTTGGTGCATATCTGGAAGATGCTCTGCAGGACAGATTTGTGTGTGGATTAAAGTGTGAAACTGTGCAGAAGCGTCTTTTGACTGAAAACGATCTCACTTTTCGCAAAGCAGTTGATTATGCTGTGTCGGCAGAGACAGCAACACGTGAAGTGCAGCAGTTGAGTGGTTCCCTTAAAGTGAATGCGGTGCTGGCACAAAAAGGTGATAAATGCCGTCGCTGCAGGAAAATGAGTCATACTGATGAAGACTGCTGGTACAAAGACTGTGACTGTCATCAGTGTGGGAGGAAGGGCCACACGAAACGCATGTGTAAAGGTAGAGCCAGAAGCAGCCAAGATTGGAACAGGAAAGAGAAAGAGGGAAAACCTGAGCTGAAAGCTAATGCAGTTAAAAACAGAGCAAAGGACAAAAAGAGGAGAATTCATCAGGTTGCTGCAGAGGAGAGTGAAAGTGAAGGAATCAGACTCGACACTGATAGTGAGTTTGAGCTGTATTCTTTATCTCGAAAAGAGAAATATTCATGTATCTCTCTATTGCCTGTAGTTAACGGGAAGAAAATGGAGATGGAGCTGGATACAGGGGCTGCAGTGTCTTTGATCCCATGGGAACAGTACAAAAGTAGGCTGAGTCAGTTGCCGCTGCAACCCACGGACATCATGCTGAAAACATACACTGGGGAGCCGCTGGCACCAGAGGGGGTCATCAAAGTGCAAGTTGAACTGAATGAGCAGCGTGCTACACTACCCTTGTACGTGGTAAAGGTGGATGCTCCACCACTGTTTGGTAGGGAGTGGCTGAGAGTTATCAAACTGAACTGGAAAGATTTAAAGATGATTCATGCCAGTGACAATCTGACAATCTGGAAACTGTGTTAAAGAAACACTCAGCCATTTTCTCTAAGGAGCTGGGCACAATGAAATGAATTAAAGCCAGATTGACTCTTAGGCCCGATAGCGTCCCCAAATTCTGTCGACCACGTAACGTGCCATATGCTCTCCGCCCTTGGTTAGAGGCGGAACTGAAATGCCTGACTCAGCTTGGGGTGATCACACCAATGGCGCATAGTGATTGGGCTACGCCCGTGGTCCCTGTCAACAAGAAGGATGGCTCAGTGAGACTCTGCGACGATTTCAAAGTCACTAAATGCGCAGCTCTATGTGGATAAGTACCCACTTCCATGCGTTGAGGACCTGTTTGCTTCTCTAGCAGGAAGTCAGCATTTCAGTAGGCTAGACTTAGCAAATGCCTATCTACAGATGGAGGTAGACGAGGAGTCTAAGAAGCTGCTGACTATTTCGACACAAAAGGGGCTGTTCTGTTTCAATCGCTTGCCTTTTGGAGTGGCGTCGTCACCTGCATTGTTTCAGAAGGCTACAGATCAAGTGCTTCTCGGATGGGTACCGAATTTGGTACTTTTTAAGGTACCGACCGAATTCCACAGTACAAACCGAGCACCGATTCACTTCATTTGAAATGGTGCCTCGTTTCGGTACCCGTCCTTCACAACGAGAACTTGCCTAGACAGCTGCGCATGCGCAAGAGCGTTATGTCATCGGTCGCTGTGAGTGAGTTGTAAACAGAGCAGCATGGTAGAAAGAACGAAAGCTAAAGCTTGGGTCCACTTCACTAAATGTGGTGGGTAACTGGGTGATGATGAAACCAGCGACAACAATCTAAGTGAGACACCCTCATTTTAATCTGCTCCGGTAGTTAAATAAAATGTTTAAGATAACGTTAGCTTCAAGGCCATCAGTTTGTTTTTAGAATTGCTGGGGACAATAACCATACACTTGAGTGGGGTTTAAAAATTGCTGGGGACAATCATTAAATAGGCTAGCATATTTAAGTATTCATCAGTTTTTAATGTTTCACTCCAATATGCACAGTCGTTTTTAATGTTTCACTCCAATATGCACAGTAGTGTATTGACAGTTATTAAAAATCCTGTTTTGTTTTTCCAACTGCACTGAAACCCCCCATTAGCCTGAAAGCAAGGTGGAATCTTTACATCCGTATAGCTAGCCTAGGAAAAAAGATCTTGTATTATTATTGTATTATATTATATATATCCTTGTTATATTATTTGTGACTGTCAAATTAGATTTTCAGAGAAAAATACTCATCTTTATATCAGGCTCCACTCTCTGGTCAACTCCACGCTCCGACAACTTAGCTGTCCGTGAACTACCGGATTCATTGATTTTAATACACTTTTCTTTTCGTTTCATGGCATTTGATTACCATCTTTTCCGGGAAAGACAAGTCTCTGCGCATGCTCAACCTATTTATTCAGATTGAATGCTTGGTGCATAAAATAGTGTCCATGTAAACAGACATTTGGGATTTCCGAACAGCCAAGATTTTCATCGGATAGAGGAGATTTTGCGCATGTAAACGTGGCTAATGTGTGTTATCCAGCATCACACTCTGTTCAGGTTAAAAAGACAGCGAAGTAACTTAACACTCACTCACGAGAAGTTAGCTTCTATTAGCGACACGCTAATCGAAGCATTATCACCCATATAACTTGCTTTTATTTTTAAAGCTACAGCTAAACTTCTCACAGAACACTCCCAAGAGCCCTCGCATGTCAAAAACAAGTCACAAAAGCTACTTAACTCAACTTAAAATGGATTTAACAACATATTATTCTGCTCACGGTGGCTGTAAGCACGCCTGAAGGACCCCTGCATTAATCGCATTAAAATATCACCTTCTTTTGGTGTTAAATAAAATATAACATTGCTTACCTCTTGGAGATAACCAAGAATAAGGGATTCTTGAGCAGTGTGGGTGACGTGCTCTCCTGCTTATCACAAGCTGCATGCAGGGCTGCAGGGTAGAGAACTCAGCATAACGCAGGGCACTGTTTCAGAAATGTTACAAATTAATTAATTAATTGATTACGGTTTTATTTTTATGCTCAAGTATAAATAATTAGATGCCAGTTGCGACATTAAAAAAATCTGCTGGGAGCAGACGTAGGTATACGATCTGAGCTGGTAAAAAAAAAAAAAAACCTCATCAGCAGGCTTTTTTGAAAGTGGGGGGGGGGGGGGGGGGCAGCTGCCAATCACAAATTTTGCATGTCCCCGGCATCCCCGGTTAAAATGACGCCTATGGTTAGCTTGATTTGTTAGCTTCCCTTTCACTAATGGTGTGTTCGCTTTCTCCTCGGAACTCCGAAATTCCGACTAGAAGAACATGAACACGCTCTAAAGTTTGGCTTCACTTTACTAAATGCGACGGGTGATTGGCTGAAGATGAAACCAGTGACAACGATTTAAGTGTGAGTCATCATCGTTGAAATCTGCTCCAGCAGTTAAATAAACTGTTTAAGATAACGTTAGCTTGATATGTTAGCTTCCTATGCCACCATTGTTATCATCTAATGGTGCGTTCGCTTTCTCCTCGGAAATTCTAACTTCCCAGTAGAAAAAAATCAATTGAAAAAGGATGGTAAAAGGAATGAAGATACACAGTAAATTTAGTTCACAGTAAAGATGTTTGCTTCAGTTTAATTATCAACTTATAAAACTACAAGGACGATGTTAAAATACAAACAGTTGAATGTTATTTATCGTGATATTTATCAAATATGGTTATATATTGAGAAAAATATATATTTAATTATAAAAGAGAATTAAAATACTAAACACTCAAAAGTATCAAAAATTGGTACCGTTAAGTACCGGTATCGATTCGTAGGTACCAGGAATTTGTACCGGATCGATTCAAATGCCAAAGGTACCCATCCCTACTTCTCGGCCTACCATACACCCATTGTTATCTGGATGACATTCTCGTCAGTGGTCCAGATAAACAGACACACCTGAGAACCCTTAAGGCAGTTTTGGGCAGGCTGGAGGACTATGGCCTGCGTCTCAAACAGGATAAGTGCCTGTTTTTCCAAGAATCAGTGGAATACTTGGGCCACATAATTGATGCGGCAGGGTTGCACAAATCACCAGAAAAGGTGCGGGCCGTTATGAAAGCTCCAGCGCCAGCAGATGTCAGCCAGTTACGTTCTTTTCTGGGAATGCTCAACTATTATGGACGTTTCATACCTGATTTAGCCACCGTCCTGAAGCCGCTGAATGAGCTACTCAGTAAAGAGATGAAGTGGCAATGGACAACAGCCTGTGAGTCAGCTTTCCAGAAAGCTAAAGAACGCCTGGCTTCACCAGAAATACTCACTCACTACAATCCTGAACTGCCTCTCTGTTTGGCCTGTGACGCTTCACCATATGGAGTTGGGACCGTGCTCTCACATGTCATGCCTGGTGGCCAGGAGCGGCCAATTGCTTATGCTTCATGAACCCTCAGTAAAGCAGAGCGAAACTATGCTCAGATCGAGAGGGAGGCGTTGGCATTTGTATTTGGAGTGCGCAAGTTTCACCAGTATCTCCATGATGACAAGTTCACCTTACTCACTGACCATCGCCCACTGACCTCCATTCTGAGTCCAGTAAAAGGTAAACCATCAATGGCAGCTGCACAAATGCAGCGTTGGGCGCTCCTTCTGTCAGCACATAATTACACCTTGCAGTATCGGAAGGCGACATATCACGCCAATGCGGACGGACTGTCACGTTTGCCTCTACCCCTGGCTCAGAAAAAGAATCGGGGAGCAGTTGAGGTATTCTATGCATCTCAACTGGACACCTTACCAGTCAGTGTTGCCGAGATCAGACGTGACACCTTGTCTGATGCCACATTGTCACGTATCCTGGAAATGGTAACAACTGGACGTTTTCCAGCAGCAAAGCATGCAGATCAAGAGCTGTCACCTTAACTGATGCGCAGACATGAACTCACAATACAGCAGGGATGCCTCATGTGGGGCGTGAGGGTGATTGTGCCACCTAAGCTGCGCTCTGGTGTCCTGCAAGAGCTCCACACTGCACATCCAGTGATGGTGAGAATGAAGAGCTTAGCTCGCAGCTATGTTTGGTGGCCTGGGATTGATTCTCAGATTGAGCTTCAAGCTAAAGCCTGCCACTCTTGTCAGCGTGTGCACAAAGAGCCTGGGTTAGCACCCCTGCACCCTTGGTTGTGGCCTTCATGTCCGTGGGAACAGATCCATGTAGATTTTGTGGGTCCTTTTGAAGG
Organism: Nothobranchius furzeri; assembly: GCF_043380555.1. Taxonomy (NCBI): domain Eukaryota; kingdom Metazoa; phylum Chordata; class Actinopteri; order Cyprinodontiformes; family Nothobranchiidae; genus Nothobranchius; species Nothobranchius furzeri. The sequence goes on along the minus strand of NC_091745.1, from coordinate 60,980,352 downwards.
TCACATGTACCTGGTGGTGGTAGATGCACATTCAAAGCGGCCTGAGGTGCATATTATGGATGGCACCACAGCTGGTAAAACCATACAAGTGCTCTTTAGTCTCTTTAGTCGTCATGGCCTTCCCCATGTCCTGGCGAGTGATAACGGACCGCAGTTCTATTCTGAGGAATTTAGGGTGTTCCTGAAAGCTAATGGAGTCAAACACATTCGCTCAGCGCCATACTATCCTGCCACTAATGGGTTGGCGGAGCGTTTTGTTCAGACATTCAAGCATGCACTGAAAGCTTCCACGGGTACAGCACCTGTGCAATGACGCCTGGACACGTTTCTTTTGACATATCGCAACACTCCCCATGCAACAACTAGAGAAACACCAGCCATGTTGTTCATCGGACGCAAGCTGCGCTCTCCACTGGATGTTCTGAAGCCCAGTGTGGCCGGCACAGTGCGTCGGTCACAAGATGCTCAACAACAATGCTGACAGCAACACTCTCGGGACAGATGGTTCACTGTGGGAGAGCCTGTCCTGGTGCGTGATTATAGGAAGGGAGAGGACAAGTGGACGCACAGTGTTGTTCTGGAGAAGACTGGGCGAGTGTCATACAAGGTGAATGCAGGAGCCCAAGGTGTGTGGAAACGTCATGTAGATCAGATGCTGACACGACCAGAGTCAGGATCTCAACAGGTCACAGTAGATCCTCCGACAAGCTCTCAGATGTCACCAGCCCAGAGTGGTAGTGACACCATGCTTCACCCTTGTACATCTCTGCAGGAAGAGACTGTTGAACAGGTTCTGGGGACCACCTCACCTCCAGAAACACCCCAGTCTCTTACAACAGCACCGACTGACTGTACACAGGTTACAGAGTCTGTGAGACGTTACCCAGTGAGAGTCACCAAGCCCCCCCCCCCCGCTCCTTATCGAGATGGGTGAACGTATTAAGTAGTTCAGTGAGAATGTTGGTGTTCAGAGACATTGTTCTCAACTACAAAACACTTCATACAGAAAGAAACATTAGTTCCAGTTTTTCATGAATGTTGTATAATAATAATAATAATAATAATAATAACAATAAAAAGGGTACTACTTTGGTTATGGAAATGTTTCTGTGGGTGGTGCTAGGGTCGCATAGCTTAGTGGGGAGGAGATGTTATGTATGGACCAAGAGTTATTGTGTGTTATGCAAGTCATCGCCAGTAGGAGGCACCACACCCAGTTATGTGTGTGTGTTACTTCTGTGTTCTGCAATAAACAGGAGAAGAAAAACTCGTAACCAAGCTATCGTGTATGCAGTCTGACTCGGTATAAACTCTAATAGTGTATTGACACAAAGGTGGAAATAGAACACTACCCAGTCTCATATTTTAGATTTAGTGATGTTTTATGGGATAAATGTTGATTATTTGTCTGTTGACGAAACTGTCATTTCTGACCATTTTCCAGTTTTGTTTGATTTTGATTGTCCGGTGAGCTTAGGTAAAAGGCCTGCGGTGCTGCGCCAGACACGGGTTATTACCCCGGCTACAGCTGATAGATTTTGTGCGTCTTTCACTGAACTGCCAGCCTCCACCCTATTTCACACCAATCTAGATGAAGTTTTGCGTGTTTTTCACTCAGCCTGTCTCATGGTGATGGATACCGTTGCTCCTTTAAAGGTTAGACGCCCTAAGCCAAAATCTGACCCTTGGTTCAACTCTCACACACATGAACTCAGAAGAGTATGCAGAAGGTGTGAACGCAGATGGAAGAAGGATAAGCTATCCATTTCCCTTGAGCTTTTAGAAATGCACTAGATGAATATCAGAAAGCAGTCAGGAATTCTAGAAATAAATACTTCGCCAGCATTATTACTACCCATTCTGGGAACCAGAGGGTTTTATATAAAATGCTAAATGCAATTTTTTCCACTGATTACTCTCCTACAGTTGCAATCACAGATGATCTCTGCTCCCAATTTTTAAGTTTTTTCCTAGACAAAGTCTCCAATATTAGGAGTCTAATCATATTTCCCCCGGAGATGTTCTGCTACCCGTATCTGTTTGTACCAGATGCTTTGACCATTTTGAGCCGATCACACTGCCTGCCTTGGAGAGATTAATATTTTCCATGAAGCCATCAGGATGCCCTGATGGCATTGTACCAGCCAGACTCTTCCAGGAGGTTCTTCCAGTGGTAGCCCCTCATGTGCTCAACATTATTAACTCCAGCCTTGTTTCGGGAATTATACCCTCTGTTTTTAAACATGCCGTGCTTCAACCACTACTGAAAAAATCTGGCCTAGACCCAACTGACCTCGGGAACTTTCGCCCCATTTCAAAGCTCCCCTTCTTGTCAAAAGTGATGGAAAAGGCTGTTAATCAAGTTATGCCACATCTGGACAATTTTGGGGTCTTGGATAAATTTCAGTCTGGTTTTAGACAATATCACAGCACAGAATCTGCTCACATCAGGGTTTTTAATGATAGTACTTTAGCCACTGATTCCGATTCCCATGTTGCCCTGGTGATGTTGGACCTCTCAGCTGCATTTGACACGGTTGACCATGACATTTTATTGTTCCACCTTGAGAATTTGGTCGGCATTAAGGGATCTGCGCTTGACTGGTTCAGCTCCTACTTTGACAACAGGTCTATTAGAGTTAGAATGGACGACTGTTCATCTCCCTCTGCTGCTCTTCCTTGGGGCGTGCCACAGGGGTCTATCCTCGGCCCCCTTTTATTTAGCATTTCTATTCTTCCACTGGGACTAATCTTCAGGAAGTTTAACATTAGCTTTCATCTTTTTGCGGACGACTGCCAGATTTATGTTCCGTTGAAGACTTTTACCTCCATCCAGCCGCTCCTTGATTGCCTGAGTGAGGTTAAAGACTGGCTGTCAGCAAATGTTCTGCTGCTGAATGATTTTAAGACCGAGTTTATTGTTTTTACTCCTAATGGCTCGTCTTCCTCCGCTCCTGATTTTTCTGCTCTTCCTTTTAAAATTAGTCAAACAATTGTTAATCTTGGAATTAAAATGGATGTGGCTCTAAAAATGGACCCTCATGTTAATCACATGGATAAATCATGTTTTTATCAGCTGAGACGTCTTTCCAAACTAAAACCCATTCTGAATCGGCGCCACCTCGAGACAACCATTCACGCTTTCATCACCTCAAGGTTTGACTACTCCAATGCAATTCTGTTTGGCATTTCAAAACCCGCATCATCTCGCCTTCAGCTGATACAAAATGCGACAGCAAGATTTCTGACCAATACTGGCCGTCGGCAGCACATCACTCCAATTTTAGCAAGACTTCACTGGCTTCCTGTGCACTACCGTATACCTTTTAAAATGTTAATGTTTGTTTTGAAGGCGCTGAATGGCATAGCACCACCTTACATATCCGAGTTACTCACTCCTTACAATTTATACTTGGCAGCTTTAGCCAGAGGGCAGAAAGCATGTTTACAGTTCAATGATGCAGCTTTTTAAAATTATTTACAGGAAAGAGCTCTCATAATAAATATATAGGGTTAAATTGTCATGTTTAATGTTAAAATGTTAGTGACACACAATGGCTTTCCAATAACATTTAACAATACAACTAAGTAGTATGTAATAGTTTATGAGGAATTTTCCTTTCCACTGTTGCTACATGCTTGCTTATATAGGGATTTCTGTAAAGTCTCTTGACACTCAAGTCAGTGACTCAATGCAATCCTCAGGGTTTTCTTAGGGAACTTTTAACTAATAGAAATAATGAACTGATAAACTGGTTCAATTGGAATGTTTTCTTTGAGTCAACTGTTATTGGTGCTTTATAAAAAACCAAATCCTGTGACAATGTTATCTTAATTTAGACATTCTCATTTTCATAATAAACCTCTTGCATCAGCATCACAATAACCACATTTACATGTGCACATTTAATCGGATTGGGGGAGTTTGGCGTATGTAAAGGTGGCTAATGAAAACAATAAGTTACATGTGATATAAACTCAACAAATGCTCACCTGGTTCATCAGACCAGTCCACTGTCTTGATGAGTTAGACATATTTTCCAACACAACTACTCTGTTTCCTTCAACTCAAATCTTTAGAAACTGTTCAGCACTTTAAAATCACTCAAACTTTAATTAATACTCATTTTGGATCTTTGGTGGAGCTGATTATTATAACTGAAAGGAAGGAAAGAACAGAGGGTGAAATAGGGTGAAGAAGTGGGTTGAAATGGGTGTTGTAAAATGTCAGTTTCAGCAAGAATGACGTTAGAAAACATCACCATCGTGTAATCATTGTCTCCTCTAGACATGTCCAAACCATCTCAGAGTGGCATCTGACCTACTCGCCAAAACAACATGAGCTGTCCCTCTGATGGATTCATTGCTGATCCAATCCATCCTCATCACTTCCAAAGAGAACTTGAACATCTTTAGCTCTACAACCTCCAGTTCTGCCTCCTGTCTTTTCCTCATGGGCATTGTCTCTAAACCAGACAACATGCCTCCTCTCACCATCATCTTCACATCTTTCTGTGGGATTAGAGCCACAAGGCGGGAGGCTGAGAGGACGGCCAGAAAAGAGATTATTGGATGTGATGAATAAGGAAATGAAGGCTAGAGGATGTAGAGGACTGAAATAAATGGAGAGAGAGAATTCACCAGACATCACTGAAGAGACATGCCCAATGAGAAATAATTCTTGCTATTGTAAATATTTTTATTATGACTATTTTTTGTCTTTTGTGACACATTTTGGCACAACTTTGATCTCCCTAAGTCGGACAAGCCAAATTTAGCTTTAGACTGAGAGACGTCTGTTTTAAAATGCATATTTTCTCCCTTATTATCAGACAGACATAGAACTGATGAAGTTGGTTCATTTCTGCAGCCTGCAGAGCCCCAAGCAGCGCTCAGGGACGATGTAAAATGATGCTAAAATAAATGAGGAAGTGAAAATGACACAAGATGGATGTTGTTTGTTTGAAAGTACAAGGAAATTTTCATTATTTGTTTCTTAATATTTAGATTAATGATTAGAATAAATCAATTTGTGCAAAGCTAAATAATAAAACATAATGACAATGGGTTGTACTCACCCTTCAGAAATCTGTTGCTGATAGAAACGACATAATGATGAAAAATCCATTTTACAGCAGATAAGATTTTAATGTTGTTGTTTCATCAGTGATAAAAACATGCAGTTCTGTTAAGAGTAAGACTATCATGAAAAAGCTAGTTAGATATGATCAGAGCGTTTTGCTCACAGATGAATCTGAGCTTAAACGAAGGATCTGATGTGTCCCAGTTCTGTGTGACAGGAGGAACCATATCATTAGGTTTAGGAACCAGCAGAGCAAATGGACCTGAACCCCCATATTGCCCTGGTATCCAGTACCTATAAAAACAAACATTAGAGCATGTTAAATAAAATGCTTCAACTTTTGCTGTAAATAAAATAAATAAAGAATGAATAAATGTGATGATTTGAAACAAAAAACATCATACCTTTAAAATGGTTCAAAAGCATGTGTAAGATATTTGTGTTTGGTAGGAAATTTAGTCAAATAGAACCTTCACAGATGTTTGTAGCTGTATGAATAATTAAAGTATCTAGTAAAAGTGTCTAAAAGGTGTTAAAACAAAAAATAATCACAGAAAAATATGTTGTTCTGTTTTTCACAGAAAATTTCTTACTTCAGATTATCCTCATGTTGATCAATCCAGATCCATTTACTGTTGGTTAGATTGTTTAATCCCAACCAGTATCCATGCCATTGATCAAAGTAGTATGCAGAATAGGTACTGATGAATTCCTGCAAATGATGACAGAGCCATTTCTCAAATATTCACTTAACTTCTCTGAATTTAACACACACACACACACACACACACACACACACACGCACGCACGCACACACACACGCGCACACACACACATATCCATTGTCTGAACCCCCCTTGTCCACGTAGGGTCGGGGGGGGGGCTATCTCCAGCAGTCAACGGGAAAGTAGGCGGGGTACACCCTGGACAGAGAGCCAGTCCATCTCAGGGCAACGCAAAGACACACAGGACAAACAACCATGCACACACACACCACACACTCATACCTAAGGACAATTTGGACAAAGAGGGAGAACATGCAAACTCCATGCAGACAGATCCCAGGCTGGGAAGCAAACCCAGCACCTTATTGCTGCAAGGCAACAGCTCTAACCACTGCGCCACTGCGCAGCCCTATATATATATATATACATATATATATGTATATATATATATATATATATATATATACATATATTTGTGTGTGTGTGTGTGTGTGTGTATACATATAATGTAAAAGTTGCATGCAGGTATTGGAGCTCACCTGTTCCTGCAGGTTATTTATAACAACCAGATCAGCTGATTTGCTCTGACAGAATTGTCGACTTTCATTCCAGGTTAACCAGATAGAAGTGTGATTATAAAACAGGTAACATGTTCCACTGAAGAGAATCCAGCCTGTCTGACATGGCTGACACTCTGGGTTCATGAAAAAATAAAAGGATATAAAAAAATTAAACAAGTTTAAAAATCATAATAAAATTTAAACATTTATTATATTTTATTTTAAACAAAATCATTTTCTGTAACAAAATCTCATTGTTTACATTCAGTAGAACACACAGAGACTATTTAAATTGAAACAATAAAAATAAAATCTTACAATTTTGATGTTTAAAAAGCATTCAGTAAAGCTGGGCAACCATTATGTTCATGTTAAGAATGATGGATAGTTTTCCAATGCACTAACATGACTGATTCTTTATCTGATGATATCTTACATCAGAGGCTTAACTTGTGAAGTCCAAATAACTCACTTTTGTTGGGACAGAAGTCTTTCACTGGGAAATTGTCATATGTCAGGATGGATCCCAGCGTCTGGTTGAGGTTGCCTCTTTCTTTTCTCAGCGCCACAGTCTGATTCTGCAGCAACTGGGTCTGATTCTGCAGCCACTGGGTCTGATTCTGCAGCCACTGGGTCTGATTCTGCAGCCACTGGGTCTTATTCTGCAGCAACTGGGTCTGATTCTGCAGCAACTGGGTCTGATTCTGCAGCCACTGGGTCTGATTCTGCAGCAACTGGGTCTGATTCTGCAGCAACTGGGTCTGATTCTGCAGCCACTGGGTCTGATTATGCAGCCACTGCGTCTGATTCTCCAAACCTTTCTTTTCCTCCATCAGCTGATTTGTTTTATTCACTAAGAATCTGTTCTGCACAGTCAGCCGTTCAGTCTGACTCGTGATGTTTTTATTTTCCAGATTCAGCTGCTGATTTTTGGCTGTGAGCTCACTGATGCTTGCTTCCTGTTTTCTTGTTACCATGGCAACTATAAGTGAAAGGAAACAGCAAATCAGTCATTCATTCAGTTCAAGCATCAACAATTTTTTTATTTGTTTGCTTATTCATTTATTTTGATGAAATTCACTCTACTCTTCAGTAAAAAACTCCAATCAGGTGTTCAAAAACCAACCACATCAAAACCACTTTACTGACTCTTAATAATAAAAACTAAACTTACTTTTGATCACCAGGAAGATGACAGCTGCCATCAGGAGAAGACAGAGAATCCCCAAACACACCAGAGGACTGGATGATCTTTTAGTTGCTTTGACTTCTGCTTAAAATAAGTAGGAATTAGTTTATCTATGCAAAGTGAACTTCAAACTGAAGCATTGGTGAATTATTCATTATGTTAGCATGTTTATGCATTTCAAATTCTTCCAATTGACTTCACAATCATTCTTTAATTCTTCTGTGTGACATAAATAAATAACAAGATCCTTAGTATTCCTCCACAAAGCCAGAATCATGTCTAACAACCCAAACAGTTCTTCTGGAGAAGAAACTTGATACATTTATTTTAATCAGTGCTTTTAACGTGGCCCATTAGTGTTTTGATTGGCTCCTTCCCTTTTGTGTGATTAGATTTTCTAAGTTGGCATTTTCTCCTCAGATAATTGAATCTTGTTGCTTTACAAGCTGAAAATCCAAATGATAAAAAATGATAAAACTATAAAAATGTCAATAATGAGTTTTGCTTTTAGCTACATGTTCATCATTTACAGTAACTTACTGAGTTGTGCAGGTGTTGTTTTCCCAGGTTGTTCCACAGGTTTAGTCGTCAGATCTCCTGCTTTCTCTAAATAATTTGAAAAAATATATGAAAGGTGAAAAAAATATGCGGTAAAGGTTTCTGCACAAAAATCTGGCATTAAAACTTAATGCTTTACATTAATAACTTGTGAATTCTTCATAGTTTTTATTGATTTATTTATTGTTTCTTTTTCTTTTTTGGGGTTTGGGGGGGGGGGGGTTCTTACTCGGTTCAGTAGTGGCAGCTTTGGGCTTGACTTCAGAATAAACCTGTGGCTCCTCCTTTGCCTCTAAACAACAGAATAAAAGGATGAGATCACTTTCAGAGGTAGCTGTGGAAGTTCAAGAGTTTTCCAGGAGTTGGAGGATCTACTAGTGTTAACAAGCCACCAGCTGTTGGAAGTGGGAATGAAACAGGCTTTGTTCATCTTTATCTCGGACTAAAAATAATTCCTCATTCTAGTAAAGATGGAAGAAATGTAATCCTGCAGGGCAACCATTATTAAACTAAGCACTATCAAGGCACCTGACTGGCAGCAGCAGGACAGAGTGGGCCCATCCCCAGATGTGTGTGTTTCTAACACATACATATCAGCTTCTCCAAGGAGGGATTCCGATTTTCCCAACAAAGACAGGATTTCCCCTAATTTCTGTAAGTCTTTAGAAATGAAAGTAAACTTGAATTCAAAAGGAGAAGTTCCATTCCAGGAGTATGTCATCAGTAGTTACAGAGGTGTTTATTTTTTTATTGTGAACAAAATAACTTACTTGATGCAGCTGCTGCCAGAGCTTTGTGTTTGACTTCAGAGTAAATCGACACATCCTGTTTTTCCTCTAGATGATAGAAAATGAATGCATCAGATGAACGAATAAAATAATTAAAATCATGTCAGTGATCATACCCCGCAAACACGTAGAGAGTTAAAACAGGTGGAAGGGAGCGCGTCAGTGGGGTTTGCAAAAAGTCTTTTAAATTCAGGTGCTCTTCAGGATCTAATGAATGATGGAATGTGGATGGGGAGGAAAAACAGGTAATCCGAGGCATTCTGAAAAATGTTTTTATTACGAGCAAGAAAAAAAGGGAAAAGCAGACGCGTTACCGTCTCGAGCGACTTTCCTCAGGGCTTTAAAAAAAACAATAACCAGGTGATCATAAATAGTAGGCCTCTGATCATGTGACAAATAATTAGGGAAATGCCAACATTAACAAAAAAAATATAGAAAGATAAATAGCTGGTGAATAATAACAACAATCTACCCAAATAGAAAATAATTATCCCAAAAGATTATTGATGTAAATAACAAAATCAAAATAAATAAATACATTTTGGAGTGAAAATGAATAAAAATTATATAAATATCTATTATTCAACTTGCTGTGAGAATATCATCCACTCCTGATAAAATATTTTTCTTGTAGAAGAATTGGACATTATTGTTATTATTCACCAGCTATTTATCTTCCTATATTTTTATTTGTTAATATTGGCATCTCCCTAATTATTTGTCACATGATCAGAGGCCTACTATTTAGGATCACCTGGTTATTCTTTTTTTAAGTCCTGAAGAAGGTCGCACGCGACCGGAATGCGTCGCCTTTTGCCTGTTTTTTTTTTTCTTTCTCGTAGTAAAAACGTTTTCAGAGTGCCTCGGATTACCTGTTTTTCTTCCCCATCCACATATAGAGTTACTTTAAAAGGGAAGCTCAAACGTTTATAATTTACTTTCAAGGGTAAAATTGTTTGATGCAGAGAAAAGTCATTTATTTTCAGCTGGATCAAACAGGTTTATCTCTGCTGATTTAAATCATTTAGTTGCTGTTTTTATTTTTTACCACCTGACTACAAAACAGCCACAAACAGAGAAGCAGCTCATGACAACCCCACTTGTTCCTGGTTGGAAGTCCAATAATTATTTTATTTATTTTTATTTATTGTTAAGCATCCATGAAATATGCCCTGTTGTTTTTGCATGTGCTTTAAAAAAGAAGTAGGGAAACGTGCCTTTTAAACATACCTTGTTAAAGCACCTCGGGACTGTTACCTGCTCATATAAAATCTATTTCCTCCTTCCGCCTTAAAAAAACTCTGAGTATGTGAAATCAATTTGTAACTGTCTGACTTTCTTTTGGTTGTACCAAAGCAGGATTTATTAATATTATAATTTGTTTTTTGGTCCAGCTTTGTTTAGTTATCCATTCATCAATCTTCTTGGTTGTCTTTTGTTAATTATTTTTGGATTGAGTTTGTTTCATTCTATGTACTGCCTCTGTCTTCCTGTATCTTACTTCTCTATGGTAGGACCCATAAAGGACTCATAAATGAGATGTTTCATCGCAAGTGGTTTTATCCTCCTAAAATATAAGTTAATAAATAAAATATATGACTGTAAATAGTAATGTAAATATATATATATATGATTTTATTGTGAAAGGACACAGAGGAAATAAGGATGCCATCATAAAATGGTCACCAATAGGAGGTGATGAACCTTGACCTCACCGATCACCCAATAAAGAGGGAGTGTTTTGTGATGACGTGGCTCGTACTCTGATTTGTACAGCTCTTAGTAAAAGCTCCAGTGAAAGCAGCTCTGAGGTATAGTCGTTCATTCTAAGCTGGGATTCTACTTGGTAACAACTCCCTCTGCTGACATTCATTCACATTAAAGTCAATATACAAAACTAAATTACTAAAACATTTTATAAATGACATACAATAAAGAGAACTCACCTGGAACTGGTGAATTTTTCTTTCCAGAGTTCTTCGTCAGGTTTTCTTTTTCTCCTGTTTAAACAAAACAACATGAAGAAAAGATCAGAAACGTTCTCTACTGGTTTGAAAGTCCTGGACCCTCCCTGACCCATTTTGTGTTGATGACACGCCTGGATGAGTCTCAGAATCAGAAACAAATATGTCAAAGTGTGCAAGGGGTGTCCGAGATGTTCTTTTGAGATCTCGCTGTTAAATTTCTTACTGCCTCCTTTACGAAAGCTGTTTCTAAATGAGTAGATTGACAATCTTGAATGGCTTGTACTCGTGTGGTGCTTTTCAAGTCCAATGACTCCACAGTGCTTTACACACATTCACACACTGGTGATGATGAGTGTAGCAACAGCTACCCTGGGACACACTGACACTGACGCTGCTGAACACAGGCAGCACCGGCCCCTCCAGCCACCACCAGCAGCAAAGGAGGGTGAAGTGTCAAGAGACAGGAATTGAGCCAGCAACCCACCGATTACAGAGCGAACGCCCAACCCCTTAACCGCTGTCACCCCACAAACACTAGAACATGTACACACCCTTCATCTTTAAGTGTAGCTGGCCGCACAACAGAGGAGATGAGGACTCGCCTCAATTCAAGCATTGTGAACATTATTATTCCACCATGGTGTGGTAAAGATCCTCCTTCATTAACCCAACTCACGAATACAGAAATGATTGAGGAAGTCCTAAAGTATTTAAACTGAGTGAAAACACAAACTTTGTCTGATATCTATGTAATTATTAAATCTCTAATATGCTATAAAATATATTTTACATATAGAAACCACTCACCATCTTGAGCTGCAGCCCTGTTTTTGAAAACCAACGAGGAATAACTGATTTCTTCGTCCATCTCCAAACTCCTGCTGCTTCACAGCAGAATGTGAGATCAGATTTATTAAAGCTGATGTGTGCTGATGTTTTAAATGTCGAAAAAAAATAACGTGTGTAAAAGAGAACAAACAAGTTCCTTTTATTTAAAAAGTTAGAGGAAAACAGATTTTACCAGTATATATCACGTCCTTTTTAGGAAGTTAGTTGCTGCTTCTGCTTATCTGGGGTCAGCTAGAGGGTGCAGCAGCTAAGGAAAACAGGTCCCGACTTCCCTCTCCCCCTTTGGGCCAGTTCCAGCCCTCCAGCATGTCCTGGGTCTCCTTTTAGATTGGTTCCCAGTTGGACATGCCTGGAAAATTTCTCCAGGGAGGCATCCTAACTAGATGCCCAAACCACCTCAACTGGCTCCTCTTGATGTGGAGGAGCAGCTGATCTCCTCTAAGCCCCTCCCGAATGACCAAACTTCTCATCCTGTCTCTAAGGAAGAGCCCACACTCTGCAAAGAAAAATAACTTCAGTCTGTGTGTCTTTACCTGCAATGTACTGGTATTCTCTTTGTGAATGTGCTGCCTTAACAAGCGAATTTCCCCACAGTGCAAACAATAAAGTTTCTTCATTTGTTTATTTGTTTGTTTGTTTGTTCACTTGCTTGCTTGCTCTGACCATCCAATCAGAGGACAATGAACTCCTGACTTCCCCGTGAGCGAGCTTTAAGGCCCAGGGAGGTGAGTGAAAGTTGATTCTGACCATTTAGTTTAGGTCATCGGAGAAAGTCTTGTTGTCTCTGACAGCACACTACTAAAAAATCTATAAGGAACAGCCAACAGTGGATGTGTTCACCTTGTGCTCAGTTTATGGTGTAAGGAGCTGAAACATCAGGGAGGGGCTCAGAGTAGAGCAGCTGCTCCTCAAGCATAGAACGGTGAGGGGAAGATTTATGCTCATTTCCCTTATTGTGACATCACAAAAAGAGACTTTTTTTAAACAGTTGATTTAGGGCATATCGTTCCTGAAACCAAATACTGACAGAAAAACAGATGGACTGATTTATTAATGATTGGAGTGTTTACAGATGCATTAGAGATCCAGGTGGCAGGATGAAAGCTTTTCATAATATGTCCAGTTTAATGTGAAGAATGAAGAGAGAATGACATTCTGTGGTCTAGCCTGCTTCACCCAAATTTGAGTAAAGCAAAATTTTCCTGTAGCTTTAAGGGTACAAGAAGCCACTTCTGGGTTGCTTCTGTTTACTGGCTTCAGTTCTTTACACAACTCTGGAGCTTTTTGCCTGCAGGTGTCGAATTACAAATGTAGGCCCAGCTGCGTTAGCTCGGTGCAGACTTGGCAACTTCTCAAACTCACTGATTGTAAACATTTTTTCCATTTTCATTTTTCATTTTCATCCGCTTATCCAGAGTCGGGTCACGGGGACATTAGCCTAAGGCGAGAGGCCCAGACTTCCCTCTCCCCAGCCACTTGGGCCAGCTCCTCTGGGGGAATCCCAAGGCATTCCCTGGCCAGGTGAGAGGCATAGTCCCTCCACCGTGTCCTGGGTCTACCTTTAGGTCTCCTCCCGGTTGGATGTGCCCGGAAAACCTCACCAGGGAGGCGTCCAGTAGGCATCCTGACCAGATGTCCGAGCCAACTCAACTGGCTCCTCTCGATGTGGAGGAGCAGCGGGTCTACTCCGAGCCCCTTCCGAATGACCGAGCTTCTCATCCTATCTCTAAGGGAGAGCCCAGCCACTCTTCGGAGAAAACTCGTTTTGGCCGCTTGTATCCGCAGTCTCGTTCTTTCATTCACTACCCAAAGCTCATGACCATAAGTGAGGGTAGGAACGTAGATCGACCGATAAATCGAGAGCTTTGCCTTCTGACTCAGCTCTCTCTTCACAACGACAGACTGGTACAACGCCCGCATCACTGCAGATGCAGCACCAGTCCGCCTATCGATCTCACGCTCCAGTCTTCCCTCACTCGTGAACAAGACCCCGAAATACTTAAAGATGAAGCCAAATGGACCACATCATCTGCAAAAAGCAGAGACCTGATCCTCAGGCCACCAGAACAGATACCCTCCACACCTTGGCTGTGCCTAGAAATCCTGTCCATAAAGGTTATAAACAGAATCAGTGACAAAGGGCAGCCTTGGCGGAGTCCAACTCTCACTGGGAACGAGCCCGACTCACTGCCGGCAATGCGGACCAAGCTCTGACACCGGTCATACAGGGACCTAACAGCCCGTATCAGAGGGCCTGGTACCCCATACTCCCGGAGTACCCCCCACAGGGTCCCCCGAGGGACGCGGTCAAACGCCTTCTCCAAATCCACAAAACACATGTAGACTGGTTGGGCAAATTCCCACGCACCCTCCAGGATCCCCCTAAGGGTATAGAGCTGGTCCAGTTTTCCACGGCGAGGACGAAAACCACATTGCTCTGAGGTTCAACAATCTGACAGACCCTCCTCTCCAGAACCCCTGAACAGACCTTACCAGGAAGGCTCAGGAGTGTGATTCCCCTGTAGTTGGAACACACCCTACGGTCCCCCTTTTTAAATAAGGGAACCACCCCGGTCTCCCAGTCCAGTGGGACTGCCCCCGATGTTCACGCAATATTGCAGAGCCGTGTCACCCAACACAGCCCCACAGCATCCAGCCTTAAGGAACTCCGGGCGGATCTCATCCAACCCTGGAACCTTGCCACAGAGGAGCTTTTAAACCACCTCACAGACCTCAGCACCAGAGATTTGAGAGGCCAATTCAAAGTCCCCAGACTCTGCTTCCTCACTGGAAGACTTGTCAGTGGGATTGAGGAGGCCTTCGAAGTATTCTGCCCACCGATCCACAATGTCCTGAGTAGAGGTCAGCAGCACACCGTCCCCACTATAGATAGTGTTGGTAGTGCACTGCTTCTGCCCAGCAGAATGAGGGAGTCACCGGAAGGAGCGCTCTCCAGCACCCCCTCCAAGGTCTCCAAAAAGGGTGGGTAGTCTGAACTGTAGTTTGGTGCATAAGCACAGACCACAGTCAGAACCCGCCCCCCCACACGTAGGCGGAGGGAGTCTACCCTCTCATTCACTGGGGTAAACCCCAACGTACAGGCACCAAGATGGGGGGCAACTAGTATGCCCACCCCTGCTCAGCGCCTCTCAGTGGGAGCAACTCCAGAGTGGTAGAAAGTCCAACCAATCTCAAGGAAACTGGTTCCAGAGCCAGAGCCATGCATTGAGGTGAGTCCCACTATATCTACGTAGTCGGAACCTCTCAAGCTCACACACCAACTCAGGCTCCTTCCCCACCAGAGAAGTGACATTCCATGTGCCAAGAGACAGCTGATTGTAAACAGTAACTGACAAACCCCCAGCCAGCTGAGAATAAAGTTTCCATTTGTTCTAAAATGATAGACATTAGACAGTTTAGTGATGATTTCATTGGGGAACTCCTGAAGGTTGCTCCTTTAATTACAAATGAGATGCAAAAGAGGTAAAATTACACAACAATTATAAAAAGGCCACAATTAAAAATGGAATAAAGCAAAATTGAAGACCAATCACTACCAACTATTACCAGATTATCAGCAACAAATTTTATAAAACTAAAAAAGCAGGGAGCTGGAGCACTCAGGTGTGTAAAACCTTTTAATAGTGCTCCAGATCCTCTGCTTTTTTCCTTTTGATTGTCCTTCAGCTGTGCAAGCACCAGTAGTACAGTGGATGACACGCAGTTTTATAAAACATCTTCAATCTGAAAATCTGCTGCTGAAGAGAATGTGGCATTTAAAATGGGAGAGGGTGCTTTAAACCCTCCCCTTTGATTTCAACAATTAAAAACACCTTGTAAAACAAAGAACAGAAAGAACTAAAAGGACACGAGTTTACTCAAAGGAAGGCAAGTTTTGATTAAAAAGGAGTTGACAATTTATTAAAGAAAATATAAAAACAAGAGCTCAGTAAGAAAGAAAAATACTAAAATCTATTAAAACAAATGACTAAGACTAACAGCTACCAAAATCCAGCCTGAGGTTTACCAGTGGAGACCAGTCAGTAACTGGGAGGTGAAACCCCCATAAAGAAAAATAAACTAAATCGAAGGCACCCCAAACACCATGCCTTCATGAGTGAAGGAACCCTCAGGCACAGCACACACGCACGCACGCACACACACACACACACACACACACACACACACACACACACACACACACACACACACACACACACACACACACACACACACAAATTGGATTTAAAAGATGATCCACACATTTAAACAGTAGATACTCCTGAGACCGGTAGAACCTCAGAACCCTCCTGGATTACTGAAAACAACAAACAGCTAGCAAGCTACTGCAGAAGTTATTCTGGTAAGTTTAATTGTTTTCAATATAAATAAACAAACTTTACTGACTTTGGTTCTGATGACGAACAGAATCCTCCCCGGTGTCCAGATCGGCTTGTGGGTCTTCTGAGTCAAAAAGTCTCAAACATGTCCGCACCTTCGGCTGTCCATCTAGTAGGTGGTCGGTTGAATTCCTCCAGCGATCCAATATCCATTCTTGTCACATCCCAGAGAGAAAATGAAAATCTGATCGACTTGCAGTTTCAGAAGCTACATCTGACACATAGTCATCTGAAATGCCGGAGATCCACTGTTTATTCTGTTTGTTGAGTGTTAGTGGCGTGATGTCATCAGCTGGTTTGGGCTCAGATCTGAAGCTATCTTCTGTTTTGAAAGCGGTTTATAAGAAAACTTGATTTTCCTAAAAAAATATTACTCTATCCCTAACCCAATGAAAATCCAAAAACTTTTTTCAGCTGAGGTTTTAATACTGTTTTTACATGTACCATTCAATGGAATGATGCCTCTGGCCAATAACTTTACCCTTAGTGCATTATTAAGCATTAATAAGCAAAGGGTTTCTTTATCAATGCTACCGTTTCCTTGTTTACTATTAAGTGTCCTTAAGGTTGGGACAAAGGGCCGAGGGTGTCTGTTTAATAATGCATTACATAATATGGTTTAACAGTTGTAATACTTTCTACTGTTTAAATAATGCACAGAGTAATGTTAATAAAGACACCCTTATTGTAAAGTGTAACCATTTTCTTTTCTCATTTTATCCAGGGACTCTATTTGTCTCCTAATGAGGACATGGAGTCCTTCTTTCTAATCTCTTTCCTCTGCACACATAATTGCAATCAGACTATCACTTAAGCAAATCTGTCAGGATGTCAGGAATGAGTTTTTTTCGATTCAGTGAGTTTTTTCCTTTGCATGTCTGCAAACATTTGCAAGGCTTATGAACGTCAGCCAATCTCATTAATGCGAAAGCGTTTTCCTGGACCTACAGATAAATCACACTTTTGGAGGTTTATCAGGATGGAAGCAGAGTAAAAAACAGGATTTTCTCTTACACCGTGCAAACATGAGAACTACGCATGCACAACAGAACATAGTTATTAACAACACCCCATTAATCCTGATGGACACATTTCTACTAATTATGAGCATTCAGTGACTACTAGAACATCAGCTCAAATACAAAATTTGCTGAATTTTCAGTGTTATTATAATTCTTTGTTTACCTCTGAGCTGTTCATCATTAAACTAAAATGTAACCAGTGAACATTTCTGTTCTACACATACATCCTAAATGATCTCCTCATAAAAGCATGCCTCCTCTCACGGGTCGTTTCCATCAGAGTCCCTGATGAAAACTTGACCATCAGAGTGGTTTTTCCACTGCAGACGAACAACTCCAGAAATGTTCTCACTCAGCTTATTCTGCATCTGCAAAGGAGACAAAATTCAGGTTTTTATTTGTCAGAAGAAAATTTTACATTTGCAAAAAACAAATCGTTAGGACTCACCTGCTCCAGGATGCTGTTTTGCACTTCTGGGTCATTTAGATCCAATGTTGAGTCCAGTGGGCTGATCCTCAGTTTGATATAATGTAGCTGAGTTTGATCTAGGAACCAAAATGAAACCTAAATAAAGACTCTCTTCTCATGTTTAACATTTACTGGTTAAAATCTTTACTCACTGCACTTGCAGAGGAACGGATGAGTTTCCGCACAACTCCTGTCTCCCCATTTACCCGATTCCACTTTCAGCATGGCGACACAGTTTTGAGTACCTACAGCAGAAACTGCTTGGCTTGGTCTCCAGAACCTAAATGAGGAGTCTGACAGGTCTGACCACACCCAGGGATCGTAGAAAAGCCCGATATACACAGTTTCTCCATTAATTATCGCCTGGACTGTCTGGTATTCTGCATCATTCCTTAAACTGACCAGGTCCGTGTGGTTTTGTCTGCAGAAATCCCGAGCAGCGGTCCAAATCATTTTGTCTGAGAGCCAGTACTGATCTGCTCCTTGTTTGGTTCCTAAAAAGGAACGTTTCAAAGTTTATATCCCTTCTGGAGGAGAGTGTCCAAAGCGAATTTTTTTTATTATTAGACTGTAATTTGGTCAATAACCAAAAGTTAATATCTTTTTGGAACTGGTAAAAATGTTACTGCCTGCCACCAAAACAACCTCCCCAAACAAAACCAAAAGGGGAGTGATTGAGGAATAACTCACGATCAAAGCAGACTGCATTCAGGCCGTAATAACAGTAGGTAGTGTAGATTATCCCGTTTCTTAAAGTGACACAGTTGTTGCCTGTGTTTGATCCCCATTTAAAGTAAGTCCTTTCTCCTGCCTTGTAGAGATCCTTGTCTGCCAGAGACCAGATAAACCTTGGGTTGTTCCCCTTATACAGCCCGATCCATATGGCATCACTGTAGCTGTTTCCGACATAGTTAAGAACCACATTCATGTCTTTCATGTCCTCCATGGTTGCTAAGTCGATGCAGTTCTTTCTGCAGTAGCTCTGTGCCTCCGTCCAGGTTTTTGCAGTTTGGAATAAGGCGTATGAATGTACATGCACATAGAGAAACAGGGAGCACAATCCTGCAGCACAACAGTCACAGTTTCAGCCACAACCATATTCAAGCATACATGTGTGAAAACATCGCCAGAAATGGTCAAATGAGAAGGTATAGGATTGGAGAGATACCGGCCTGTCAGAAACGAAAGATTCAGGATGCTTTTCATGATTGCTTGATATTTTACAAGTGATCCAACAAAATTCCTTTAAAATGAAAAGAAAGATTATAAACATCATTGTATATCTTGTGTGTCAGTTAGATAATCCTGGCTTATTTAATCCTGCTGGAGTTATTGAGTAAAAATGAACCATTGCATCATTCTGTGCTCATGTTTCCTGTTTTGTCTTGAAAGAAACAAAAAGTGAGAAGAAAATAAAACAATTCTAGGTGAAAACTTGAATCAGAAAGACTTACTTGATGTTTGTAGGTTATTATTAGTTTATCCACAGATCCTAAAACTAAACCTTTGTCCTGTTCTTCCTTTTGCTAGGTTGTCTCAGCAGATTCTCCCAACTGCTCCAGGTCTTAATGATTAATTCTCTTTTACATGTCTTTCTCGTATGTAAAACAGTGTGAAAACCAAAGATGCAGATCTGCAGCAGAGCTAAACACCTTAGCTATGGTTTCCAAAGTGTGGCATATATGGACAAACTTCATACCGTTCATAAAACGTGACTAAAGAATGGAAACGTGACCAATAACAGTTTCTTGTTCTTGATACGAGAGGGGTCACCACCACTGACAATCCAAAGAACTGATGGCAACCGATTTGGCGCATGAGCAACCATTTATTTAACATGAGCAAGACAGAATGATAAAAGCCTGAATTAGGGTTAGGGTTTGACGTTTTGTAACTCTAACCCTTTATAAATGTTGCTAAAAAACTCTTTTGATTGTTTTCCACAATAATACAATCAGAATAAAAAGGTCCTCAGGACATTGTTGTAGCGTGATGATGAACTATATCTTAATTATGACCGATAAGACATGAATATGAAATATCAGCCTGATTGATCTTTGAATGTTTAATCACAAGATTCTAGTTTTCTTTACTTATTCAGGGACCATAAACACACCATATTATTTCAGACAGAGTCAGGTATGTAGTTTACCAAATAAATTTATTTCTTTTCCTAAACTAATGATTATACATGACAAGATATGAAGATATGTAATGTAGTGCCATGCTCTGTGCTGAACTCACCATCTTTGTCTGAGCTTTGTTTGCAGGTGGGTGTGTCTGGAGAGCTCAGCTGTATCAAATCAGCTCATCAGCGGTCAGGGGATTTAAGGAGCGGCAGGATGACTCGCCAGTGCCAGATGATACTCAGTCTTGGGTAGTTTCTAGCCCACTGATCTTTCCTGAAAGATATCAGTATTTGTTTGTCTGCCCATTACTGCCCTTCTAGCAGTTAACTTACTCTGTCGTCCTGATCCTTCCAGGTTTCATTTCATCTATTCAGTACTCACTTTCTGCAATATCATCGGAACCATCGTCAACATTCCAGTCCCTCCGTTAGCCCCTGAATGCCTGATCTCCGCCACTCACCTGCCCACCTGCAGCTCCTCAGTCTCCCTGCTCAGCCAGGCCTGGCATACCCTCCCCAAAGAACCCGGCTCATCCAGGAAACCGAAAGCCCTTTGCCTTCCTCATCATCCTCTCACGTTGTCCCAGACTCTGACCTCTCTTCCTCCCTCAGAACCCAACGGATCCATTTCCTTTCCCTCGGAAGCTACCTCTTTCCTCACCATACAAATAAACAATTTTTACTTGCCTTCCGACTCCTGGTGGTGATTCTTCATGTCGTGGGTTAAGAAATTGTCTTCAAACATGACAATGTAGCGGGTACGAGGTGAGGTACTGTGATGTGTGAAATGTTGTAATGGAAGCTAGATGTTTTAGCAAAACCGTTCTTTGTATCTGAGAGGATTTGTGAAGTCTGGGTTGGAAAGTAATTTGGCTTTTGTTTGGTGAGCTAGAGATTTGTTTATAAATGTCATCTGACACAATCTGTTGAGCCTACGATACCCTTTTGTGGAGATGTTTATGTTTATGTTTATTTATTTGGCAGACACTTTTATCCAAATCGATGTACAATTTATAACCTATAGGGCATGTTGTGATCTGTGGGGGAAACCGGAGTACCCGGAGAAAACCCACGCATGCATGGGGAGAACACGCAACTCCACGCAGAAAGGCCGCAGCCAAGTTTTGAACCTGCAACCTTCATGCTGCGAGGCAACAGTGCTAACAACTGCGCCACCATGCAGCCCAGATCCCCGTCCAGGTCCAGGGGCTCACAAGGTCCGGATGGACACAGACCTTGAGGTACCAGGAACCCTTAGATTAGCTCCGATATGACCCGTCTAGTCTAATCTCCAGGTCACAACAGGAAGGAATGCTTGGTTGCGTCCAAGTATGGTTGTTTGGCTCTCAGAAGAGCCGTTTGTCTGATATGAGCAGCAGCATTGCAGAGAGGCTTTTGACTGGAGGACAAAAGAGATGGTTTCAAAACTGCTTCTTCCCTGATTTGGCCGAATCGGGAGTCAGCTAGAAACTGAATTAACCAGGAAGTAATTCTTGTTTTATTAAAACACAATGTTGATAAATTTGGCAAATCAGGATTTGACACGTTTGAGGGTTTCATCAAAACATTTCTCAGAAGCCACGCCTTGTTCAGATACAAAGGTAGTTAACACTTTGTGAATGACAATGCTTTAAATCACTTATGTGAAGTGAATATTAACATTAATAGTAGTGATGCACCGATATGAAATATTTGGGTTGATACCGCTATCCGATACCAAGATCATTGTTATGGCCAATAACCGATATTTGCCGATACCGATATACTGACATTAATGCTTCTAAAATCAGCAGATTTTGCATAGAATGAAAATTATTTAAACTGAATTTATGTTATTATGTGCACACAACCCACACATTTACGCTTTTGAGGTGATTATAATCACTGTCACATGACTAAACAAATACACATCCCCCCCCCCCCCCCCCCCCCCTTACACACTCAAACAAATGGAGACAAGATGGAAAAGATATCGAATGTTAATATTGGCCCAATTTTATTCATCGGACCGATATCGATATGTTAAAAAAAGACTAACATCGGCCGACACCGATATTGAATGCCGATATATTGTCCATCCCTAATTAATAGGTATCTTATTATAATGTGTATGAGTGTAGATATTAATTACTTGTTAAATCAAACATACACTGATCTGGTGTAGATAAGATCTGAAACGGATCATTGTAAGAGCAATATTCATTTTAAAGCCATCATTGGTTAAAGCACAGATTATTCAAACATTTGATTTAAACATCTTGTTCATTCAACACATGATTATTTAAACCTGTAAGCTGTAGAGTTACAATTCCAGATGACTTTTCCTCAGAGTGAAAATGCAGGAGCCTGCATGAGACCTTGAGTGAGAATGTTTTGACTTCTTGCAGTAGCAAGAACTGGAGCAGAGGCATGTTTGAATTTGGGTGTCCAAACAGATTGTGTTTTCCTGTCTGCAAATGAAAGGTTTTTATGTGGTCAGTATATAGGTGACAATTGACCACTTGGTACATTACATTGTCCAAACTTGTCCTCCACTGTCCCCCAGAGAGAAGGCGTGGTCCGCCTCTCACTTAGGCTGGCTGCATCGACTCACTGCTGTAAATTGAGCCGCCGCTTGGAAATATGCATGTATGACAGATGCCAGAGCTTGGTCCGCATTGCTGGCAGTAAGCAAGACAAACATCTGGTCTTCTCCATGTTGCATATAAACATGCGTTCATTTATTCTAATCAATATGATTCAATGAACGACTTAACATTGTATTCATTTTTTGTAATACAGACACAACAGCAGAAGCAAAAGAGCTGACGGAAAAACACTTTTTACGGTTGGAGCTTTTTCCCTAAATAACAGGAAAAAGGAACTTGTTTGTTCTCTAATTAAAAATAGGGGCAGTTATACATTTTTGCATGTACCACAGCTTCTGTCTGATCTCGTTTTCTGCTGAAGCAGCAACTGAAGCTGGTTTGAAAAGCAGGCCTGCAAGTTAAATTGTTGGTGAATGAAAACTTGTCTTAGAGAGCACTGACTTGATGCTCTTTGCCGGGTTTCATTAGATAGAAAACATTTAACTGATTGGAAATTCTCTTGATGTTATTTACAATAGCCCATGTTGTTTTGTTTTCTGGTGTCCTTTCATAACTCGCCACGGTTACATGTATGAAAACCTTTCTGGGTTTCCTTCGAAAAAAGATGACAATTTCATTGGTTGTTATTTATTTTTAAATGGACTTACTTTGACTTTTCATCTTATTTGAAAGTTTTGTTAGTGCCCATTAACTTCTGGTTTCATACCCGTTTAACTGATTTATGAATCTGCAGTTTAAAGGAGAAGTGGGGACGTATGCTTATTGTGTTAAAGTACCCCAGAACTGGAATAAATTACCTGCTGATTTCTATTTAATCACTTTGCTTATTTCATAACTCCATTTATAAACTGATGCCGACTTCTAATTGTTTTGTTTCTGCTGCTTATTATCATGTCTGTACTCAATTTAACAGCCTTGTTGTTTTCCATTGCCCGACTCGTATTTGCACATGGATTTGTATGTACAGTATGTGTATTTTGTGTTTGTATATGACAATGCAAAAATTCTCATACATGGGGCGAGCCACAGCAGGGTTTAGTTTATTTTTGGTATTTTTAGTTTTTGATGGTGTATTGACGCTGTTATCTTTTTCCTTATTTTCTGTATAGTAGGAGGACCTGCTCAAAAACAAGGTGTTACATCTCAAGCAGTTTATCCTACTGAAAAAAAATATAAGTCTAATAAATACATGAAAACTCCCTAATGCTGAACCATGTCTCACTTCCTGACTTGCTGATTTGAATTATTTAAAGATCTATTCAACTGCAGGTGAATAAAAAAAAATGTTACGAAATGTGGTCCAAAAATACAATTTCAAATGTTTATTGTGGGATTTTGTTTTTAAAGTAAAAAGTGGCCCTTTTCAGCAAACCTTCTAAAAACTCTTTTTTTTTTAAATCTCAACCTCTGACCTAACCAGTGGTAGTTATAAGATAGTCTTGCCTGTAGCTCAGTGTGGCAAATAGGTATGTCATGTTATAGAGTCTGTTCACTAGGTTTGGATGTGTTCATCTTTCTTAAAAATGGTAAACTATTGTGTTGCTGTGGAGGTTGTACAAACTCCATCAGGTCCAGACATCGAGTCCACAGGTTTCAAAATAAGAGAATAAACGGCACTATCTTCTGTTCCTGGTGCGTTTTGTGCAGCTGAAAACGTGGTTGATTGTGGTGTGCACTTCAGACCAGAGGATTACAATCCAAGCGATGTGATGGGAGTTCAACATGCCTCCCATCCTCCAGAACAGGATAGAAGGCTTTTAAAACACCCTGCAGGCTCTGGAGCCCAGATCAGCTTCGAAACCAGGTCAGGGAGGTCTGCGCTGAGCTCCAGAAGAGGAGCTATCATGTTTGGCGCCTTTATTTTTTCTATGACTTTTTGTTGCTCTGATTGGCTCTGACTGCGGACCACTAAGAGAGAGAGGGAGAGAGAGTGAGAGACTGGTGCTTTATTAATAAATGGGAGAAAAATCTAATTTGTTCAAACTAAAATACGGGAGATGCCACAACAGTTTGGAAGCCTGTGTGTTCATCCTGTGTTAAAAACCTAACAGCATTTAAGGGAATTTGCATATACAAGGTATTAACGCAAATACAACTCTCTTGTCACCCGGGATATTTGACTGAGGAGGTTTTTCTGCTCAGCATCTGACTCCTGAAACCCTAATAAGGTCTGTATAACTTGCATTGCCCCATTTCTTTTACAAGCACTTCTTAAGTCAACTCTCCACATTGCAGCTGCAGCTTTCCTCCAAAGTTTAAGCACATTGACAACATTCATGCACAGCCACAGTTGGCCTCAATTTATATCAACTGTATAGTACTGTGCATTACTGCTTCTGGGTATTAACAATAACATCGTCGTCGTCGTCGTCTTCCTCCGCTTATCCGGGTCCGGGTCGCGGGGGCAGCATCAAGTCCTTCACCTCCCCCCTCCTGGACCCTCTGCAGTTCGCATACAGAGCCAACAGGTCTGTAGACCCGGGGGCCTCCTGCAGGCAGCACATGCCCGAAACACCTCCCCAGGGAGGCGTCCAGGAGGCATCCTGACCAGATGCCCAAACCACCTCAACTGGCTCCTTTCGATCCGGAGGAGCAGCAGTTCTACTCCGAGTCCCTCCCGAATGTCCGAGCTCCTCACCTTATCTCTAAGGCTGAGCCCGGCCACCCTGCGGAGGAAACTCATTTCGGCCGCTTGTATCCGCGATCTCGTTCTTTCGGTCATTACCCAAAGCTCTTGACCATAGGTGAGGATTGGGACGTAGATCGACCGGTAAATCGAGAGCCTGGCTTTCTGGCTCAGCTCCCTCTTCACCACGACAGATCGGCTCAGCGTCCGCATCACTGCAGACGCCGAACCAATCCACCTGTTGATCTCCCGATCCCTCCTACCCTCACTCTTGAACAAGAGTGGACCTCTCTCCCGACCCGGAGTTGGCAGGCCACCCTTTTCCGGTCGAGAACCATGGTCTCAGATTTGGAGGTGCTGATCCTCATCCCAGCCGCTTCACACTCGGCCGTGAACCTACCCAGCAAGAGCTGAAGGTCAGAGCTGGATGAAGCTAGGAGGACCACATCATCCGCAAAAAGCAGAGACGAGATTCTCCTGCCACCAAACTCGACACACTCCACACCACGGCTGCGCCTAGAAATTCTGTCCATAAAGGTAATGAACAGAACCGGTGACAAAGGGCAGCCCTGGCAGAGTCCAACCCTCACCGGGAACAGGTCCGACTTACTACCGGCTATGCGGACCAAACTCACGCTCCTCTGGTAAAGGGACTGAATAGCCCTTAACAGAAAGCCACCCACCCCATACTCCTGGAGCGTTGTTATGTAACAATAACATATACCAGCCAAATGTGTGTGTGTGTGTGTGTGTATATATATATATATATATATATATATATATATATATACATACACATATATATATATATATATATATATATATATATATATATATATATATATATACATTTTTATTTTTTATACCGGTCACAGCAAATGCTGGAGAATGACTGATACCATTATCCGGAAAATTAAATAATAACGTTTCCGTGTGACCCTGTGCTGTGCTCACGGACCACTAGGGGTACGCATGCCCGTGACTGGGAATCACTGATGTAGAACCCTGAACGTTATTGGCAGGATTCGAAGATGATCTCTAGGATTAACGGTAACCAGTGCAGAGACATTAGAATAGGAGTGATGTGAGCTCTTCGGTTTGTTCCAGTTAGAAGCCTCGCTGCAGTATTCGGCACAAACAAAGGCGATTAAAGGCGTTTTTGTTAAAATGTGAAAATTGTATTGCATTAAAGGTGGAATATGGAACATTTTAATAAATAGCTGTATTTAAAAAATACATACATCCACGGGGCATTTAGAGGGGTGCAGAATAAATGTACAGGTTTTCCTTTAAAAGCTATATTTAAAAGAATAAACAATCAAATTTTAATTTTGGGGACTGTGTAAAATGGCAGACTTGACAAGTCAAGCAGCTGATTCTGAGCCCAGAAGATGTTCGAATAGTAAATACTGTTGTAGAATAAATAATAATGTAATGGAATATGTAATAGAATCAAGTCCTTACCCTGTACCTTGGCTGGTCATTTAATGTGTCAGCAGTGAACCAACACCCTGTTGTTCCAGTTACCACCTCTAAACACTAGATGTCGCCAGAGTGTCCGTGTTCCATATTCAACCTTTAATCTAGACGGGAGGATAACAAGGCATGGATAACCATTTCAAGTTCATGTTTGACATCCACCTTTGCAGTTTCAAGATATTTCTTAACTAAGAGTCCAGCAAGGAAGATGGCGGAAGTCTTGAGGGATTTCGTGATCTTGTGAGTCCAGCGGGATTAAAGTAGAGAAGCTGCTCCATGGCTGAGATTCCTCCGATGTGTACTGGCATGCAGCGAAAGGTGCAAGTAACCCACTCTGCTGCCGTTCCACTTCACCAATGCTTTTAGTGTGAATTAAGGGATAGAGAGGCGTCTGCTCTGGACGTGGAGAAGCAGCGGCTCTCCAATCCGCTCACAGCAGCCAATCAGGGGATGGGAGAGAGTGGCAAGCAACAGTTTATTTATATGTGGATGTGGGATTAGGATAGGGCTGTAGCGAAGCCTCGACGAAGTCGACGGCTCGATTCTAAAAATTTGTCGACGTCAGATCCGGAAGTCGACGCACCGCGCCCACTTGTTGCATCCCCAGGAGTTTGTAAATAGAGGAGGAATCTGCCTGTTTTTCCTCTAGTTCGCCCTCTTCTCCGCCTTCACTAACATCTCCGCCAAATACCGAAGACCCGGAACAACGTCCGTCCACTACTAGATTATTTTCCTGTTTTGCCCCTTCGTCTCCCGGCAACGGACAACAACTTCCGGGGTCAGATGCGCTGCTTCGTGTCTATCGCAGATGTAGAAAATCACCGGGAGCGCTTCTCCCTTCATTAAGGAGCTTCTTTCAGACATGAGGAGAGCTGTTTTGGTGGTAGCAGTCTCTCCTCCGTGCTGGTCTGTTTGCTGCTGGGTGTTTTTGGTTTATTTAAACTTGGTAACTTGAACTTAACGTTGGTAAAGCTACTGTTAGCATATTCGCTAACAGCTTCTTGCGTTGGGATAAGCTGTTACGTTTTGGTTTAGAGTTCATCTTTTTTGTGGTGTAGATCTCCCTTTTATTACATTTAGAGTGTTGTGGGTTTTCGGTTTAGTGTGAGTTTGGTTTAACCCGTGAGACCACTCGCCTCACGCACATGAGTGACCAAAACAAAGCAGCATGGAGACACTCCATCTTCTACCACCTCTCAGGCAGCAGCCTGCACTCCCAAGTTCTACACGTCACCAGAACATAACCAACCGCAACACAATAAAAGTAGTGTTATACAAAATGAAAGGCCTGTAGTGTTTATTCTCTTACAGTAAGAATTTATCAATTTTTTTGAGGAATTTATTTGAGATTTTCTGGTTTTTGTTAATTGTGCAATAGAAAAATAATCATTAGATTAATTTTCTAAATAGTCATTAGAATAGTCGACTATTCGATAAAATAATCGTCAGAATAATCGTTTTTAAAATAATCGTTTACCCCCAGCCCTAGATTAGGAACAGCAGTTTTTTTTAGATTAAATACTTCTGTCACTTAGGCAGGTCATCTGATCTACAGGGGGAGGGCTGTAAAAATATGACAAATTTAGGTCAGTAAAAATGTTTCTACTGCCACAATCGTTGGAGCAAACGCATAAATTATAAATTGTAACTCCAGGGTTTCTGTAATATTTGAGTCAGTGGCTCATAGCTCACTCCAAAATGGTGCAAATTAGGCCAAAAAATTCTTGTCTACAACTGCAACTCCTCTGCTGGAGCTACTACTTGTACAACTCGGACTTGGACAAAAGAATGAAAGCTGAGAGACACACATTGCCCTGCTAACTGAAAATATTAATAAAAATAAATGCACATTTCCCTCTGCAAAACTGGTGGAATTGATGATACGTGTGGCTGCACACTTTCATTTGAGCTCTAATCATGTAATGAGTGGCGAGTGAATAACTAGAGGAGCCTTTTTTGACCATGACAATTCCTCTTCCTTTTTTGAAATGTATATAAAAAGGAAGCCCTTATTCTAAGTAGCTTCAGTCTAAAACATCACTGTGGTCCATTGGTATCAGCAGCCGGTGGTAGGTTTATCTCCATATATTTGATGATGGATGTAAATACCAGATCTGTCGAGATTTATGAAAATCACAACAAATTTGACCAAGGTAAGAGACTTTTGTGTATTTTATCATTTATAAAAAAAAGAGTAAACATTTCTAAGGAACAGGGTCAGTCTTTGTTATTTAATTCATTTTTTAGGGATATTCAACTCGTTTATGTGACTTTTGACAACAGGCCACACAAAAGTTATTATTTTTTGTCGGAATTTTTACGTGGTCTCAACTAGAAGGGTTATTAACCCTACGTTTTCCTTCTAGTTCAGGGTGTGGCCCGGTTGTCTTCTAAAAACATTTAACAATGAATATATATTTATTACAATCACATGAATTTACTACAACCCTTAGCATGAATCTGGACCTGATATGATTTAGATTTGTTGCTTTCTGATGATTAGTGTTGTTTCCTGGAGCTTTAGTAATTAACTGAACAATTGTATTTGTCTTTTTATGTTAATAGAGGTGTTTGTTTCTGTTTCTCTTCCCACTTTAATGAATAAATGAAGAGAAGAAGTCTTCAGGGATTTATGAAAACCCCACTGAACGTGAAAAAGGTAAAAACTTTACTCTGTGAAACAAAGCATCCTAAAGAAATTTAAGTTGATCATTTAGTAAAACAGCTTTCTTATCTAAGTGGAGTCACTGGGTTTGAGGCATCATGTCTTGATTTATTTAGAAGCACAGATGCAAAACATATCACGTAAAACGTAATATTTTTGTTACATCCAATCCAGCTATCTGGTGTTATAGGAGACCGCAAGTGGGACAAAAACAGATAACAGTTTCAGAAAATACAAACTTTGTTTTTTTCATGATTTCTATACTGTGAAAAGTTTAATTGTTCTTTTATTCTAATGGAAATTTGTTTTTTCTCCTCCAAAATCAAGTCAGAGACAGAAGCTCAGTAGGGATTAATACAAATCCTAATGGACACCAAAAAGGTAAGAGACTTCATACCTGTTAACTTTTTTAATTCTAGCCGTGTCTCGGCTGCCCTGGGAAACGGGAACAACCAGCCACCTGCTCTAACATCTGTTCCCGGGCCAGAGGCATAAGACGCTGGACGCCCGCTTAAGTTTCGTTACCAGCCAGCAGCACCACTAACATGTTTGACCAAGCAGTATTATGTTAAATGCACAGCATTTCCCCCCATTTAACCCCAGCTAAATAAAGTACAGAAATTTTACTTACCGCTAAAAATAATCTAAAATCCTCTTAGTCCAAATAATTCCATGATTAACATCCAAAGACAAACACATAGAGTACACAACTAAAGATCAGAGAGTCGAAAAGGCCTAACATCGATTTAACGTGGGTCCCAGGCTGAGGCCTTCCCTAGAGGCTGCTAGTGGTAGCTAATGGGGCTCTGATGCTCATGCTACCTGTCAATCAAATCTAATTATTCATCATTTCACACTTCTTGCAATTTATCGCAACCCTTTAGAATTTAATTTATATTGTTCCTCACTGGTCCAAAATTGTCAGATATAATCCCTATCAGTCCAGGGTTTAAGAGTAATCTCAGATGCTCATGCATTTTATTCATTTATTTATTTTCGCATTCAGATTAATTAATTCTGTAGCCAGCTAGTGATGAGAACATATCAAGGAGGAGTGAGCACCACCTCACCCCTGCCACATGGACCTCAACGGATAAACCATCAATCCTGCTCAATGGTCAACTTTCCTCGCGGGGGCACGCCTATTAGGACAGTGGAAGGGTTAATTCTCATGAGGTTATTACTTCATCAGCTTTCTTCAGACGTCCCCTGATCTTTGATACATGCACAAGGTGTGAAGTAAAATGAATCGAGGGAAACCTGCAGGGATTATTTAGGATGTGATTTTTTTCTGCAGCTTTTTAGGTTCCAAAATGGCAGCAGGTTAAAATAACATTTTTTCTCATTTACACGTTTAATTGTATTTGTTTTATATCTGACTTTTGTTTAGATGAAGTTTTATGTCTTTACTGTGTTTATATCTTGCAGCATTGTAATACCAATACTAGCTTCAACATTAAACCATGTTGTTGAGTTTTATTTTCTCTATCAACAGCTAAACTGCATCCTGAACACTTACTGAAGTGTTTGGGGATTATCTGTGTTCTGCTGATTGGAGGTGTCATCTGGGGTGAGTCTGCTTATTTAAACTCCAATCTTTGCTTTGGGAGTCTGAGGACCTAATGCTCAATATGCAATCATCCATTTTTTTTTTACAATAAGCTGGCTGATTAGATGTAATAATACTAAAAAATAACAACTGGACCCTATAGATGATTTAACGAGTAAAACATGGGTTCATGGAGCAGGAAGCTTCTCTGATGAATGTACAAACATCTACTGACACGTCGTGTTGTTTCCTTTCATTCGTAGCCGTTGTGTCAGAGACAAAATGTGAAGCAAGACTTGGAGATAAGGAGGTAGGCATTAAACAGCTGACTGTCGAGATAAAAAACCTGGAGCAGCTGATAGATCAGCTGAGAAGAGAGAGAGACAACCTCAGCCAGAATCAAAAAGGCATCCTGACATTCAACAAATTCCCAGCAAGTGACTTCTCTCCCAACAAAAGTGAGATTTGTTTAATGAAGATTTGGGTTTATTTCACCAAAGAGGACATTTTATGTCCATTGCGAACACAGATACACACATCGTTCACATACACGTATTGTTCACAGGGTCAGCAGACCCAGCAGAGAGGATTGTGGAGAGGGGCGGGTTGTTAAGACAGCAGAGAGGATCGACCTTGAACGGCATTATAATTGTCACTCCAAACCAGTTTTCTGCAGTTCATTTACTTTCAGATTATTGGGGCGACGGTGGCACAGGAGTTAAGAGCTTGCCCCGTAATCGGAAGGTTGTAGGTTTGAGACCCGCTCAGTCTGTCGCTGTCGTTGTGTCCTTGGGCAAGACACTTAACCCACGTTGCCTGTTGGTGGTGGTCGGAGGGACCGGTGGCGCCAGTGCTCGGCAGCCTCGCCTCTGTCAGTGCGCCCCAGGGCAGCTGTGGCTACATTGTAGTTCATCCCCACCAGTGTGTGAATGTGTGTGTGAATGGGTGAATGACTGATTGTGTTGTAAAGCGCCTTGGGGGGTTCCAGGACTCTAGAAGGCACTATATCAAATACAGGCCATTTACCATTTTTTACCATTATTATTATTTAAGGATTATTTAACATCGGAGTCAGCAGGAACATTGCTGTTCTGAGTAAAACATTATTGTAAAAATACATAAAAATATCAATATCTTCAGGCTCATTTGCTGATTTATCACAGCTTTTAGAGTTTGATGAAATTTACATTTTTTCTTTACCCCCCTCCCCAGGCAGATGCTGCCTTTGTATTTCTAATAAAACTTGCACTTCACTAGACATCTTTAAACAGAAAAACTAAAGTTTTGTTTTTTAATCTTATTCTGTTTTCCTGTTTATGAACTCAGCATGTCAGCTGTGTCAGAGTGGCTGGATTCTGTTCCAGGGAAAGTGTTACCTGTTTTATAAAAAAGCAGGTCCCTGGTTCACCTGGGATCAAAGCCGGGAGTACTGTCAGGGCAGATCAGCTGATCTGGTTGTTATTGATAACCTGCAGGAACAGGTGAGCTCTGACACTTATACACAACAGTTGCATTGTAGATGTGTTTGAGTCTGATTTAATGTACTTAACCTCCAAGGGCCCTGTGTCCACATATATGGACATTGGCTCCTTGCACTTTTAAAATTGTTATCATCGTCACCTTTGACCTTTTTGTTATTATTTATAGACACATGATATTGATATTGACTTAGAAAATTGTTTTCTTTCTTTTTTATAGGAAATTTGACAATTTTTTTAATTTAATTTCATTTTCAATTTATTTTAATATTTGTAATTTTGTTTCTGTTAATGAGAGTAGACCACTCTCTTTTAGTTAGATGTATTTTTTCTTTTAAATCACATCAAATACAGGTTCAGGTCTCAGGAGGTTAGGTAAGAAAATGTGAATGTTTATGGTGATCAATATTATTTTGATTTACAGGAATTTGTCACTAATCACTCTGTGTACTACTACGATCCAATTTGTGGATACTGGTTGGGATTACAGCAAATCAACCGCATATGGATTTGGGTTGATGGACAGGAGGATAATCTGGGGTAAGAATAAATTTTTTAGAAAGAAAAATCCATCCATCCATTCATTTTTATCCGCTTATCCAGAGTTGGTTCATGGGGCCAAAGCATAGAGGCCCAGACTTCCCTCCCCCCACTTGGGCAAGCTCCTCCGGGAGCTTTCCTTGTGTTACTTCCCAGTTTGACATGCCCGGGAAACCTCTCCAGGGAAGCGTCCAAGAGGCATCCTGACCAGAGACTCGAACACCGCAAAAGAAGGCTGGGCTTCTCACCGTATCGCTAACAGAGAGCGTTGCAGAAAACATTCATTTTTGCTGCTTGTATCTGTGATCATGTTCTTTTGGTCACTACTCAGAGCTCGTGAACATAGATGAGGGTTGAAACCTATACCCACCTAAAGGATTATTAGGAACACTTGTTCAACTTCTCCTTAATGCAATTATTTAATCAACCAATCACATGGCAGTTGCTTCAATGCATTTAGGGGTGTGGTCCTGGTGAAGACATGTCCTGAGCTCCAAATTAAATGTCAGAATGGGAAAGAAAGATGATTTAAGCCAGTGGTTCCCAAACTTATCCCGACCATGTCGACACACCCCCCAGCCCTAATCAGCCCCAATCAGGGCATGGATATATATATATATATATATATATATATATATATATATATATATATATATATATATATATATATATAGAGAGAGAGAGAGAGAGAGAGAGAGAGAGAGAGAGAGAGAGAGAGAGAGAGAGAGAGACCTATAGCCAGATATATATATATATATATATATATATATATATATATATATATATATATATATATATATATATATATATATACATATATATATATATATCAGACGTCACGCTAAACAGTCACTCGATAGGCAGGGTTAAAAAAATACGATAGATCTTTTTCCCCATCACTTTCATTTTTATGTTTATGTATTATGTATTTTTGAAATAGTAATTAAGAAACATTTGATACATTACAATTTCCTTTTATTTAATTTTAAATCAATATTTAGAGTGCCCAGGTAGCACATAAAAAATGCAATTTAACGGTTTTCTTAAAGTAGGAACGTTCAACCTGTGCGGCCAGAGCGCTCTCCTTCCTTCTGTTCTGCGTAAACCTGAGCTGATCATCTACTTGTGTGTAATCAAATGTCTATAGGGGGAAAAAGATATAGCCATGAGGTTCACTTTTGCCTCAGACCGACTTATTGCTGTTTTGTGGTGTGGTGAATCTGCGATCCGCTGCCACGCGGACTGGAATAACAAATGCTGCAGTAACATGAGGTGTGGTCAGGTTCATGAGGAGTCACTGGTTGGAGCGGACTCGACTTTAATACATCATCCCAAAATAGAAGCTAATATCTTAATTTGACCTGGAATGAAAAACGTTGTTATAAAACCTGTTAAAAGTTTTTTATCACGAAGGAGGCAGCGCTCATTTCTGCCTTCAGTCTGACGGCGCGCCGGAGTTTGTGCAGCGTGCGCTTATTGAATCTCTTTGTGTGTGTGTGTGTGTGTGTGTGTGTGTGTGTGTGTGTGTGTGTGTGTGTGTGTGTGTGTGTGTGTGTGTGTGTGTGTGTGTGTGTGTGTGTGTGTGTGTAGGGTTGTCACGGTATGAAAATTTAACCTCATGGTTATTGTGACCAAAATTATCACGGTTTTCGGTATTATCGCGGTATTTTTTAAACGGTGTTGCATATGTTCAGAAAGCATTGATAGTCCTGTTCTACACAAACTGAAATAGTTCTGAAAAGGTTTAACAGCGTTTATTAAACCTAAAATAACACAAAGCCTTAGCAAAAGTGCAACTTTTCACAAGTAAAGGAACAAATAGCTTCTTTTTCTGGAACATGTTACAGTAGTCAGTGCAGGTTTAAATTATACAAATCCAAACATTCAAACCATAAACAATATGTAAACAAATCAAAGAAACACCACTTGTTTTCTCATATACTTGTTTTCTTCATTATCAAAATGAAAATCTAAAACTCCAGTCCACACTTGACTTGAGCACTGTACAAGTCAACCTTAAAAAATATGTATTTAAAATAAATAGCCACTTTAAACAAATTACTAAAATAAGTACCACACTATGTAATCAAATCCAAATGTTCAAGTATAAATGGCATTGAATAAGTAAACAAATCAATGACAAGGAACTAATTGTATATTTCTCTTCATCATCAACAAATAAGATGCTTCATCCAGCAACAGGGTGTCCGTGACACGGTTTAAATGCTGGCAGAGGACGCTGCGGCTGCAGTATATAGTGACTCGTTGCATTCTCCCTCAACCAAAAGTCCTCACGTCATGCATTTAAGCTAAAATGCTAATGTTAACTTACCTTGCACTGGCTGTAGAGACGTGGGTGATGGTCACGCAGATGTGCCATTAGATTCGAAGTGTTGCTGCCTTTTGCAGACACTTGTTTCCTGCACGTTCTGCAAACAGGATAGCCGTCTTCTATTAACTGTCCCTCAGCATTTTTCAGAAATCCAAAATCTGCCCATACTTCCGATTTAGTCTTCTTTGAGGGCTGCTGGATGTCCTGGGCGCTGCCGTCTCCTCCTTCGGCCATTATGTCAGCTTCAAAGTTTTGGTTGCAAACTAAAAAGTGCGTGTGCGCGGGAACTTCAGCAGAAGCGACGGTGGCTGATAAGGGTCACCGCGCCTAAACTGCAGCCACGGGAAACCCACCGAGATAATTTAGTTTTTTTTTTAAACTGGACGGTTATTTTTATTGTCAACTTTTTTTACCGGGGTTTACCGCTATACCGGTTACCGTGACAACCCTATGTGTGTGTGTGTGTGTGTGTGTGTGTGTGTGTGTGTGTGTGTGTGTGTGTGTGTGTGTGTGTGTGTGTGCGTGTGTGTGTGCGTGTGTGCGGCACAGCTCCATGAGCAGCTCAAGTCACCGCGTCTCGTTATTGGCGCTATTTAAACCATTGTTGTAAAATTACTTATGTCCAGCACAGATGTGCTCATATGTGCACCCGTGAACCGTGGTTCCGCAGGAACGCGTCTGACCTCTGACAGACGCACTCTGAACTTCAGATCTTCAGCACGCTGTTAATAGCCTGACACGTTTAGAATGCTGTCCCACAGTCAGTGTGCTAATATAATGATGTAATAATGCTAAAATGCTCAGATGGGAATCATTTCTTGATTTATTTTGTTACATCCACAATGTTCTTTGTGTGAGGTTTACGATGTCAGAACACCTGCATGAGACAGGGTGTTAATTACAATCTGCCAGAATGACTCGCCACCTTCAGATTTCTCCAACTCTGATAAAAATGATCAAATACTGAACATATCTTGCTATTAACAGCGTGCGCAGGCCAGAGTGCTGAAGCTCGGAGCGTATTATTATTATGAAGCTAGGGTACATGCGGAGGACACACACACACACACACACACACACACACACACACACACACACACACACACACACACACACACACACACACACACACACACACACACACACTCACACACACAAGCAAAATATACTTGTTTTCAATTGCATTTATTGGGCCCACTTACTTTTTCTTAGGCCCACCCACAAATGAGTTTCTGGCTACGCTAATGGTGACATATGACAGACTTCTCTGAGCACCGCAGCCATTACACTTTTCACCTCGCGCACCCCCTAGCGGCAGCTCATGCGCCCCCAGGGGTGCGCACACCACACTTAGGGAATCCCTGATTTAAGCTATTCTGAGCGTGGCGTGGTTGTTGGTGCCAGACGGGTCTGAGTATTTCACAATCTGCTCAGTTACTGGGATTTTCATGCACAACCATTTCTAGGGTTTACAAAGAATGGTGTGTAAAGGGAAAAACATCCAGCATGCAGCAGTCCTGTGGGCAAAAATGCCTTGTTGATGCTAGAGGTCAGAGGAGAGTGGGCCGACTGATTCAAGATGATTGAAGAGCAACTTTAACTGAAATAACCACTCGTTCCAACTGAGGAATGCAGCAAAGCATTTGTGAAGCCACAACACGCACAACCTTGAGGCGGATGGGCTACAACAGAAGAAGACCCCACCGGGTACCACCCATCTCCACTACAAATAGGATAAAGAGGCTACAATTTGCACAAGCTCACCAAATTTGGAACGTTGAAGACTGGGAAAATGTTACCTGGTCTGAGGAGTCTCGATTTCTGTTGAGACATTCAAATGGTAGAGCCATACCAGGACCAGAGTGAATAGGGTGTGTATGGGGAGCATGAGTGGGTGTCCAGCGTGCATTTTTGTAAGTCTTGGGTTGTATGTGTATGTGTGAGCATGAGGGAGGGAGTGTGTGACTGTGTTTGTGTATGACTGTATATGTCAGGTGGGGCCTTTGACTCCTTCCCTCTCCTGGAACTTCTTTTGAAGATATAGATCTTCGTCCCCGCTCCCCCTGCCACACCTGGTGTGAGGGGTTGTGCCTTGGTCTGCCTGAGTGTTCGTGGCAACCGGGTCTGGGGGTTTAAGATTTTGGCATCTGCCTGATCAATCCCGGTGGCTGCCTGGAGGGGTCTGGGTCCCTGGGCTCTGCTGGGTCCCCGGCGGGGGTCGCCCCTGGGTCCCGGGTCACTGGGTCCCGGGCTCAGCCGGCTAGGTGGTGGGAGGCTGCGGGTGGGCCTGTGGGCTTGCCGCTGATGTCTCCCGGGACTCTGCCGGCTGCTGGTTGTGGCCCCCCGGGGCAATCCTCTGTGCCTCTCGAGGGGGGCGGGGGCCTTTCTGGTTGCAGTCTCCTTGGGGTTCCTGTGTTCTGGGGCAGCGCCTGGATCTCTGGGACTTGGAAATTCCCCCCCCCCCCCCCCCCCCCCCCCCGTCTCCTACACATCTTTGGGGGGTGGATCTGTGGTCCCTCACACTCTCTGTTGGATGCTCCTATAGAGAAACCTTACATAAACAAGCGCGTGTACACACACAGGTGCTCACATGGTGCTCTCAAAAGTATGGGCTTGGGCACGTTAAACACTGGTCTAACACCCCCCCCCCCCACCACCCCACCCCACCAACCACCACCACCACCACCCCCACCCCCACCTTTTATTTTCCTTTCTCTTTCACCTCTGTCTCCGTGTCTAGTTGGAATTACAAAGCATTCAAAAGCAATAACAATAAAGTTTTAAGTATCAGGCGTGACATTAAAAGCAAACGCTTTGATGCTCCACCTGAGAGTAAATCTGTAAGGCTTGTTACCAGCATTCAGACATCAATTCTGTTTGCCTCACAGCCAGACAGGACATGGTTAAAAAAAAAAAAAAAAAAAGGTAGAGCCAGAATTTGGCGTAAACAGAACGAGAACATGGATCCATCATGCCTTGTTATCACTGTGCAGGCTGGCGGTGGTGGTGTCATGGTGTGGGGGATGTTTTCTTGGCATACTTTAGGCCCCTTAGTACCAACTGGGCATCGTTTAAATGTCACAGGCTACCTGAACATAGTTTCTGACCATGTCCATCCCTTCATGACCACCATGTACCCATCCTCTGATGGCTACTTCCAGCTGGATAATGCACCATGTTCAAATTGGTTTCTTGAACATGACAATGAGTTCACTGTACTATAATGACATTAACAATTTTAGCTTATAGCACTGGTGCTACAAAGGTCACAGGTTTTGTAGCACAGAACAAAAAGTAGTAGCACCAGCATAACAATTTGCTACAATCTCTAAAAACCAAAAGTACTTCTTACCATTACTTAAACACACTGACTGACACCAGTGCATATTATTAATACACAATAATAACTGTCACACTGCGAGTGCAGGAGGATTGGGCCCAAAATGCAGAACACCACACAACTCAAGGCAGGAGAAGTTGTATAAAATAAATATCATTTTATTAGGATGATACACTAAAAAAAAAAACTAAACTTCAGGACTCTAAGCCAAAAATCTAAAGTATTAAAGACAAAAACAAAAGCTCACTCATGAGCCAAGAGCTATAGGTCTATAGAGGACAAAGCAACGCTGACACAAGACAATAGACCGACAAACACTAAGACACAGACAGGGTTATATACACAGGGCTGGGTGATAGCAGACGAGGAGCAGGTGCGTGGGGAATTGGGCACAGGTGAAACTAATGAACAGAGGGAAGAAGCAGAAATAAGCAGGGGAGAAAACCATATCTAAATCACAAACCAAAGCTACTAAAATAACCTGAACTTTAAACACTGTAGAAACAAAGACACAGGGGAAACAAGTAAATGAATGATCTGAAGTGGGGAAGGGAACACACACTGAAGGAGACTAAATAACTGAAATCATAAACCTATAGAAAACTACAGTGGAGAGACTAGGAGAACATGAGGAAAACCTGGAGGTAGCTGGGGAACAAAAAGGGCTGGGGACTACAAGGACACACAACCTGAGGGGACACCTGGAGGGGACTGGGGACCACAGGGACACAGAACATGACAAACAACCACCAAAGCAGATTCCTGGTAGTGTGAGTCTAACTTACGTACTTGACAATAAAGCTGATTCTGAAATATCTTCAGACATCCTTGTCGATGTAATTTTGAAAAGAACATTTTCATTTATTAAAATTTGTGTAAATGTGTTCATTACAGAGGTCCATCCTCAACGGCATTAACATAGAAGAGTAGACACCAAGCCGATCGCTACTGTGTAGAATAGTCGCATTTTTGTGATCTAGTTTTTATAAACTTGTTACGGCTGCCAGCCTGACCAGTGGAGAGAAGCAGCAGAATCACCAAGTCCTGCTGAATCAGCCTGACACCGCTCCTCCTCCTCCTCTCTCCCAGGCTGCTGAGGAGCACAGCTGAGAGGAATCAACCTAATGAGTCAACACCTGCATAAAAGGGCTGTGCCTTCAGTAGTCTGGGAGGCAGCAGTGCAGGGGTTCTGCTGTCCTCCTGGTTTTGTGTAGTTTTAACCCCTGTTTGTTTGGATTTGTTTGAGTTTTAAACTTTGGTTGGTTTTAACTCTAAAGGAGAAATTGTGGATGATCCAGAGGGATCTTTTGTGTGTTTGGTTTTTAAAAGGTTAACTCTGTTTGTGGCATTTTTACTGACCTCAGTTTGAAACACCTTCAGTTGTGGTAAAACTTTTAAAATGAGTTTTTACCAGGTGTTTTAGTCAGTAGAATGTTTTTAGACTTTTATCAACTTCAGGATTTTAAAACACCTTCGTTGCGGCAAAACTTTTAACACAAGTTTTTACCAGGTGTTTTATAGTTGATAATGCGCTTTGTAACGTTAACCTTTTTGAGAAATCAGTTTTGCTCGTGTTTTAATACCTTTTTGTACAAATAAACCCATTTTAAACTCCTCCACCAGTTCTTATGTTCTCCCCCTCCTTCACACTTTTAACATCTCATGTCGGGGACGTAACAAAACTGTATGGTTAACATGATGTTTTAGCTAAGGCTTTAGCTCCGTGGAGGTCTGGAGCTCTCAAACTGTAATAGAGTGCTGTTCATAAACCTGTTTACATGCCAGAATGAGAGCACACTTTAATATTCATCAGGCAAAATACGTGCGTGTTTGGCTTAAAAACAAGAACAAGTTCACAAATGATCATTTTTTCATCATCATCAAATAGCATGACTCAGAGGTCTCATGTTCTGACCAGACCTAGAGAAGCTCATTCATGTGTTCATCTCCAGTAGGTTGGACTATTGCAATAGTCTTTTGAATGGTCTTTTCAAAAAAGCTTTGAAGCAACTGCAGCTTAATCAGAATGCTGCTGCTAGAGTCTTTGCAAGAATCAAGAGAATCAAGTGCATCACTCATGTTCTTAAATCTCTACACTGGTTACCAGTAAACCACAGAATTGTAATTCAAAGTACTTCTACTAGTTTATAAATGACTCAATGGTGTAGGAACAAAACACATGTGGATCTCCTTCCTGTATATATGCCTAGCAGGGCTCTGAGATCCATAGGGAAGAGTCAGCTGGTAGAAACCCAGGTCCAGAGGGTGAAGCTGCTTTTAGCTACTATGCTGCTCACAGATGGAATCAGCTTCCTCTTGACCTCAACTGTGCCCAACTCTGGTAACTTTTAAATCAAACCTTCATGCATTTATCAGCCTTTGTACTGGAACTGCTCACCCTTTAACTTTGTCCTTTTCATTTCATTTTTAAATCAAATTTTAATTTGCGTTTCCTTTTTGTCATGTTGATTTTTAATGTTCTTGCTATTTTTGCTAATTAGAAAGCGCATTGAATTGCTGTTGTGTATGAAATGTGCCATATAAATAAAAATGCCTTGCCTTGCCAAGGTCCCTGACTCACAATGCGCCCGACCTCTTTGACCCCTCCCACCAGTGGTCAGCTCATGGAAAGGGAGGCCTCCATCTCTTCCTCAGGCTATGCCTGGCCAGGCTCCATGGGTAAAAACCCAGCCACCAGGTGCTCGCCGACATGCCCCAACTCCATGGCCTGGCTCCACAGAGGGGCCTGGTGACCCCTGTCTGGTTGTGGGAACAATGTTTCCATTTAAGTTTCACATCATAAGGGTTATTTGGGCTGCACTTTGTCTGATCCCTCACCTAGGACCTGTTTGCCATGGGTGACCCTACCAGAGGCATAAAGCCTCAGACAACTTAGCTCTTAGGATTGTTGGGACACTCAAACCCCTCCACCATGCAAGGTGGCAGCCCAGGGAGAGGGAAAATAATTCACATATTTCTTGGTCAGAAATTTCACTGACATAATTTTCTGCTTTAAAAGCTTTTTCAGACAGCACACGGTTTAGTTTCACACTAAATGTTTGTGTTTGTTATTTGCAGGTACTGGATGCAACAACCGTATGGTGCTTCAGGTGCATTTGCTATGCTGATTCCAAGACCTAATGGTACAGTTCCTCCTGTCACACAGAACTGGGACACATGTCATAATTTGTATTCGTTCAGATTTATCTGTGAGCGTGATGCTCTGATCATATCTAACTAGTTTTCACACCCAAGCCTACTCTGGTTTTTGAGCATTAATATACCTTCTGCTGTAAGCTGTTCAAAATGGCATTGAACATCTTTTCTGTTTAAACCTGATGATTTGCTGGCTTTGATTCTGTTTCTTCTCACAGCAGCAGATTTTAAAACATGAGATAGAAATCAAAAGGACAAGTTGAAACTTTTTCATATTTTTAAATAATTTTCTTGAGCCAGTATATGCTAAAAATACCCTTTGCTGGGTTAATGAAAGGCCACCCAGCCCTTATCGCTCCCTGTGGTTAGAATATCGCACTTGCAGCATGACAGTTGCCAGTTCGGCCTGCTAGGATTTAGAAAGATTGAGCTGAGGTACCTGATGCTGATGTCCGCCTTCAGCCCAAGAACAAAGTTGATTTGTTTAATTTAGTGATGAATCACTCCTCTAGATGCTGGGAGATGTTTCTGCTGTAAGATTAAGGTGTTGAAAAGAGAACGCACAGCGAGGAGATAGGTTCGCTTCTAAAAACAGACACTAGGGAGTGCTAAAAGCAAGCAAAACTGCTTTGTATCCCTTTAAGTCAGGGATGTCCAAACTTTTCAAGACGAGGGCCAAAAAAGTCATGCTGGAAGTCTACGAGGGCCACAAGAATGTGATTTTCTTCATTTGAAAATGTCAAAACATAATTTTAGATATTTTCTTGTAATTTGTACTCTTCAAAATGAATCCAAAATAGGTTTATGGATAAACATCTGAACATAAACATGTTAGAAAGTGGTGATCTACTCTATAGCAACATCCTATTGGATAGACAAAATGTATTATTCTAGAAATTCAAGTGGGGGTCGTATAAAATAGTCAGAAATGGCCCCCAGGCTGCACTTTGGACATGCCTGCTTTAAGTGAAGAAGCTTCTTTTCTGGAGGTGATGCAGCATCTGCAGCAGCTGCTCCTAACCTCTGGAAAACCTCATATTAGTTCTGTACAGAGTTACATTTTAACTAACTCGAAGACCATTTCTACCCACTGCCCGTTTGGTTTAGTTCAGCTACCTGGTTCTGTTCCTAATCTTTCATTTGTTGTATATTTTATAGTATTTTAATACTTTAATTTCTGCTGTTTGCTGTTCATGTTGCTTTGCTTTGAAGAACATTGGCGCATCCATTGTTGTTATGAAATCTTGTTATAAATAAAACAGATTTTAGCATTCCACTGGTTGTTATAAGTTTCATTATTTCAAAGCACAAAAGTCACAT
The DNA here is from genome assembly GCF_043380555.1 of Nothobranchius furzeri. Classification (NCBI taxonomy): domain Eukaryota; kingdom Metazoa; phylum Chordata; class Actinopteri; order Cyprinodontiformes; family Nothobranchiidae; genus Nothobranchius; species Nothobranchius furzeri. The sequence continues at coordinate 60,937,541 of NC_091745.1, read as the reverse complement.
AAAGCAGACCTGGAAGCATCAGCAGAGCTTCACCTTCTCCACATTTTATGCTACAGACTTAAACTGCTCACAACACCCTAACATAACATGATTAAGGTTAGTTGAATTATTTAAACTAAAAACACTACATGTACCTACTGATGAACATTATGAGCAAGGCACTCATGGCATGATCTTCTTTCTGTTTCCAACAAACAATTCCTAAAATTTCATTAGAGTCCACCTGTGGTAAGTTCAGGTGAATGGATACTATTTGGGAATGCATGCCTGTATGTGTTCGCGCACACACACACACACACACACACACACACACACACACACACACACACACACACACACACACACACACACACCTGTCCTAATAAGATTCTAAATGTGTAGGTTCCCTTCACAGTCACATTATTCGCATCACACACCTCGCAATGTCAAGACAATCCAAAAAAGGAAAAAGTGGTGGAGATGAGGGTGGGACTGTCACGGTGGGAGCAAATGAACCACTGTAGCAACAAGCTACGTTGACTAACCCAAGAAGCTAAGAAAGAGCTTTGGGGCAGCCGACCGGCACGGCAGCCTTACTAAGGCTGTAGTCGCGCAGGTTGCCTGCTCCAGTGGCGTAACCAGCAACTCATTTGTGGGCGGGCCTAAGAAAAAATGGGTGGGCCCAATAAATTGCAATTGAAAACAAGTATTTTTTACTTATATATATATATATATATATATATATATATATATATATTAGGGCGGGGACTTTAACGCGTTAATTACGATTAATTAATTAGAAAAATAACGAGTTAAAAAAATTAACGCATTTAATCGCAGCTTGGATTTCAAGCACGGCAGAACCTTTGTCATTGCACGACTTCCTCGTAGACTGAATATCACTGACGCATACAACAATGCACAGTGCTAATGGCTACTAAAACGTAATAAAAACAGAAAGAAGTTGCCTTGCTTGGACTGATGCAGGATTTAGGAAACACGTCCGCCTCTTTTCTTAACTTGGGAAAAAAAACTTCCAGACAACAACGGAGTCCGTGTCGCGGACATTTTTCAGAGATCGTCTCTGCTGCAGCTGCCCGGTGGCAACGGGAACTTTACAAAAGTTGCGGTAAGCTATATTTTTAACATTTACGTAACATCTGTGCAGCACTGAAAGCACCAGACAGAATAATTCTGTGTCCTAACAGTAGTTTATGAAAGTAGTCAGACAAATGAGAGGCACCTGGCTGCCGCTGGGAGAACGCTCCGTGTTCTCACTACTATGTAAACAATCACAAACAACATGTCTTAAAGTTGAAAACAGAAGTTTAAGTTAAAACAGAAACACTCCGAAACTTTTCTGATGATTTTCTAAGCAATTCTGCCGGGGAATTATATGTTTCTGAGACGAGTCACTGTCTAAACATCACATGCATTACTATCATTAAGCAGCAGGTGTGTTGAAGCTGTCATCAGCTAAGGGGCGGATGCTAAAGTGTATCAGAGGCAGCGAGGAACGAGAAAGTTGTGATCAGGCTGGAGATCACACCAGATTCGCTGCTGCAGGCATGAATCTGCGGGTCTGCAGCATCCCCTTATTAACGTGACAGCAGAACTTCCCATGTAAGGAAGGTCCGCTCACCTGTTCGTCAGATCATTATTTCCTCGCCATGACCTTTTGTCATCCCATCAACCTCCAGTCATCCAACTGGAACCAGTTAGTGTTCCTGATCATTCTCAGAATATGCCATGCCTGCTCTGGTGTTAAAAGTTAGTACATTTAAGTTCTAGATCATATTTGTGCCTGTTCTACTGTCATTTTGAAGGATTATATTTATGTGTTTTTACTACATTATGAGTAGAAATGCTAATAAAAACTCCCAATTATACAAACAAGTGAAACTGGAAAAATTAGAATTTGGTGCAAAGTCAAATTTATTTCAGTCATTCAACTAGACAGAGAGACTATTTAAAGGCTCAGGAACCCTTTGCAGGTGTTTTGTATTTGTAATTATAAATTTGAGTTGATTTGGGTTTTGTTTCATATCACACAGTGACATTTGAATAATTAAAATGCATTTTTTATTAAAAGCTTTAATTTACAGTAATAACCATGTCTAATGTTTGATTCTCTGTCTCATAATTTTAATTAAAAGTTTTACTTTGAGAGCACATTTTCCTGAACAATTAAAATGCGATTAATTGAGATTAATTAATTACAAAGCCTGTAATTAATTAGATTAAAATTTTTAATCAAGTCCCAGCCCTAATATATATATATATATATATATATATATATATATATATATATATATATATATATATATATATATATATATATATATATATATACAAACCTGATACCTTTTTCCTGATGTTGCCATCACTTGGTACTGCCACATGTAATGTCCAGTAATGGTCAGTTTTGAGTACAGTTTGACCCTTCAATATCTGGTCGACATGGAGACACAGCTCTTCATGTGCTGCCTTTAATCTGCCGGATCCTGCATCCCATCAGCTGAAGTTCAGAGCCTATCTGCAGCTCTGAACACATGATAACGTATTGTCAACAATCATGCTCCCTCCTCAAGGCCTCAAGCTTCCCACATCGTTCTACAGAACTGTTCTTGCATCTGAATAAAGTGAACACTCTCCGCTTGTACGAGTTGATTAATTAAAGAATGAACTCTTAAATATAATGTGAACATTTAAAACTTATAGGTTAATTAATCATTAAAGAATAATTTGGTTGATGAACAAATGTTATATGAACACTAAATCAAATGTTTGAATTAATCTGTGAAAAGAAGTATTACATAGATTTATATATGGATCAGTAATGTTTGATATGACAAGGCCATCATCATCTACACTCACACAAGGTTCATGAAGGACAAATTAAAGTTAAGTCAAACACGTGACACATAGATATTTTCTTACCCACAAATCAGAACCTCTATCTGAAAGAAGGCGTGTTTCTAAGATTCTTGGTAATAGCCCTTAACATGGCACGTTCTGATTTGTTAAGAAATTAATAACAGAAATAAAAACAGAGCTCACTTTATGGTGAGTCAGTTCGAGTTCTAGAGGAAGCTACGGAAATGGTCGTCTGTAGTAAAGTCTCTCTAACCCAGAAGCAACCTTTGACATGCCGTCAAGGTTGTTGCAAAGCTGACACAACAAACGGTTCCTGCAGAACAAAGCTGATATTGTTCCGACTCCTTAAGAGTCCCAGACGCACGGTTCCATCATCTGTTGTGACCCGAGACATCTCTGGACTGAAGAGTCTGTGCTACAGGATTCTACAGCCCTCGGTGCCAGAGGTCATCCGACCTCTCTGACCTTCGGACCCACGAAGAGGGTCTCCTAGAACGGGTGAAGTAGACACACAGATAGCGTCTGATGCCTTTTGATAATAATCAACTTCATAGCTTAATGCGAATCAAATTATTTTCCTTATACACCCAGAACTCAGCTTTCCTAGATACGGAAGTTCTGATAACATCGCATTCACACATAGGCACCAAATACCACATCTCCTCCATCTAGATTCATCCATCACAGTAAATATTAGTTAACTTGTCATGTTTTAATTGATTGGAAAATAAATTCTTATCTTTATAAACCTGACTCTTTCCTTGAATCAAAACAAAGTGTTTACAATCCCTGAATAAACAAAGAATCCTAGAATCTTGATATTCTATATTTATTTAGAGTATCACAGCTTATTGGTCATAAGTAGCGGTAATATATTAAGCTCTTAAAGTACTCAATTTACCAACTCCTACACACATCAACCACAACTGTCTTCCTCTGTTGTTTGTCCACCACCATAATGACTGGTTGGTTCGCCATCACCACTTCTAGTCAGGTTTTCGTAGAGCTCATTCTACTGAGACAGCGCTTCTTGGGGTCTCTAATGACCTTCTGACTCACAGTCATGCAGGAGACTGTTTTGTTCTGGTCCTGCTGGACCTGACTGCAGTCTTTGACACTGTTGACCATCACCTGCTACTGGATAGGCTGAGAGACTGGGTAGGCAATTCCTTCTTTGTGACTGTCTGCAAGTTTCAGTACTCCTCTACCTTCCTTGCCCATGGTGTTCCTCAAGGTTCTGTGCTGAGGCCTCTACTGTTCCTGCTTTATCTTCTCCCTCCCTAGCACATCCTGAGCAGTTTTAAAAGAATCTCATACCATCTTTATGCAGAAGATATTCAACTGTACTTCTCCTTTAACTGGATACATTATAATATAGATGGAATCAGCTTTCTTATGACCTCAAATCAGCCTAATCTTTCAAATAAACATTTGAAACTTTGATGTATTCATCTGCCTTTGAGATATTGTTTCTGGTTCTGCACCTTCTGCACTACTTGTCCAGTAATTAAACTTTGTCTTTTCTTTTTTCAATTCTAATTTTATAAATGTACTATCTTAAGTTTTCATTGTTTACAGTTTTTCTTCCACCTGAAAAGAACAATGAATTGTCTCTTTGGTAAAACCATCTCAAAAACTTCTGCTTCTGAGCTGAAAGATACATTTAACAGAAGCTGTGGTTGATACTACAATTTACACATTATGAATACATAAATAATAATCATAACATTTATTTTCTAACAGAGAACAAGCAAGTTCCTTTTCCCCAAAAAGTCATTTAGGGGAACGCTTCAACGAATTGTTTTGTGTTGATTCCTGTCCATCTGATTGATCATTTTTAGGAAGTTTGGTTTTGCTTCTACTGTTGCTTCAACATTACAAAGAAAATGAATTACAGTCATAAAAGCTTGCATGTTTGGTATAAAGAACATAGTTAATTCAATTACATTGATTAAAGCATAAAATAATTTATAAACACAAGGTAAATAGAAGACATGTTTATATTAAACACGTAAAAATTTCATTAGTTTCAGTCATCATGAGGTTTTTAATGAAAACAAGAACAAAATGAAGGACATGTGAAAAATTCTCTCGTCTGTTAGAGTGCTGGAACTAGTCCGATAGCACAAATTCCTTGACCGATTAGGAGGGGTTTGTGTTTGGCCGATCAGAAACTCCCACAGTTCATTTTGTGTTTCACAGCTCCCCTAAAGTGGTGCAGATAAGGCCAAAAAGTCCCATCTACAACTGGAACTCCTCTGCTGGAGCTACTATCTGTGCAACTCAGATTCAGATAAAAGGAGGAAAGCTGACAGACAGACATTGCCATGATAACTCAAAATAGCAATAAGCTGCACGTCCCTCAGCAAAACCAGTAGAATTGATGTATGAAATGTGTGGATGCACCCTTCTGTCTGAGCCTTAATTATGTAAATGGGAGAAAAGTAAAGAGAACGCCTTAGATGTAAATAATTATAGAGGCCTTTTGAACCATGGCACAATGTTTCCTCTTCCTTTTTTAAAGCCTGTATACAAAGGAAGTCCCTGTTCATTCTAAAGCATCACTGTGGTCCATTAGTATCAGCTGCTGGTTTTACGTTTATCTTCAATTATTTGATGATGGATGTAAATAAAGGATCTGAAGTGATTTATGAAAATCACAACATATTTGGTCCAGGTAAGAGATGATTGTATATTTTATGATTCAAACAATGAGTAAACATTTCTAAAAAACAAAATAGGGGCAATCGTTATAATTCATTCATATTATTTAGCCTTTCTAACTTCTCTGTTCTTAAAGCTGAATGAGAAACACATCTGTGTTTGCTGACTTCAGATTATGTTTGCAGGAGGACTTTAAGAAGGTCCATATTTATCATACAGATTTTTGCTTTCAGATGAATTGTGTTACCTGGAGTTTTAGGATGAAACTGACTTGAAGTGTAATTTCTGTTAACTGGAGTGTTTGTTTTTGTTTCTCTTCTCATGAAGCAAATGATTCTTCAGTGAGCTATGAAAACTCCATTACATTTGGAAAAGGTAAAAGATTTCTATACAGTAAAAACTTTATGAAACAAACAATTGTTTTTTTCTAATGAAAATAAGTTTTTCTTTTTCTGAATTTTATCTAAATTAGAGTTACAGAAAGGAGTTCTGCAGGGATTAATAAAAATCCTAATGGAGAAAAAAAAGGTAAGAGACTTCTGAGTAGTACCTGGTGAACTTTTAAAATTCTAGTTTAGGTTGGTAATTATGACCATCCATACATCACTCCACCAATTTCCTTGGGTTGGGTTGCTGATTCGATTGGATTGGATTTGTAATTATGACCATCCATCCATACATCCATCTAACCGTCCATCCATTTTCCTCAGTTTTTCTGGGGTTGGGTCACTGAGGCAGCTGATTAAGCAGAAAAGCACAAACTATCCTCCACCCAGTCACTTGAGACAGCTCCTCCAGGAGATCCTACAGCATTCCCGGGCCATTTGAGAAAGCTAGGATTGGGACAATATTCAGTGTAACCTGTACCAAGTTTTGTAACTTGGAACATTGCTTTGAGACAAAATGATTTGTAACACTATAGATTTGAGGTTTGTACCTGTAGAATGAAATGTGTGTTTTGAGAGTTTTGATTTCAAACTTGTACATTGATTTTTTAATTTTGGAAGTCTGTTAGGTAAAAACCGAAAGTTTCATGTTTCTGAATGAATGTTTGATGTTTCAAAATGAGTAGTAAATGTACAAAATAAAAGTTTGATTTTACAAACTAAAAAATGCATGTACAAAATGAAAATTTCCTGTAACAAAACAAGAAATACAAGTACAAATTGAGGATTACAAGTTAGAAAACTAAAGTTACAAGTTTCGAATCCAAAGTTACGTGTCATGAAACATTGCTCAAATTTATTGATTCAGCTTATTTGTGCATATGTAATGACTAAACATAATGTTGGTAAAATGCTGTATTACTTTATTACTAGTACATCTGGCGAGATCAAATGTGACACAGCTTCACTTCCATCACGGCGAAACACCTTCCAATATAAAATCCCAATCCTCTTCAACCTACCGATCTCACTGACTGAAAGCACCATAGCAGGCTGGGAAAGCTGCTTTCACCCCTCAAATCTGGGCCATTGTCCACCTTTCCACAACAGAGACATTTCTTGTATAACAGGGTCAGCCTGCTGAGGAGATCAAATGTCAGATAGAGTGTACTTGGAGTAACACTGCAATAGCAGCCCAAGTCACCTCTGTTCCTCCAGCCTGCATGACCTGCTGGAAAAATGTAGGCAAGTGGGTTCCTGCAACCAAAAGTCCTCTTTGCAGACGGCCGTTGCATCAGCGTTGATGTTGCTTTTTCCAACATGTAATGGACCTCAAAATCTAAGTCTGCCAGCTGCACCACCCACCCCTGCTCAGTAGCACCCAGCTTGGCAGTGGCCATATTACTAAGTGGGTTATCAGTGCAAACAACACTTGTGACCTAACAGATGTTCCATGAACTTTTCAGTCAAGGTCCATTTACACCCTGATCTAGAAATGATTTTAATAATTCCTAGAATCACCCTAGGTGACATTGCTTGTTTTAAAGAACCAATCAATCAAGCTTTATTTCTATTGTGCTTTCCACCACCCTGCTGGACAAGAAAAGTAACAAAGATAAAAGTAGCAAGTCACAAAAACATTAAAAACAAAATAAGAACATAGACATTTGTGAGAACAATAAAACACTAATGAGATCAAATTTAGATAAAAGAAAATTCAAATTAAGTAGTTAAAAGAAAGCTAAAAACAAAAAGTGAAAACCAGCTAATTAGCTTAAACTATAATGGTAAAATGGTAAATGGCCTGCATTATAGCACCTTATATTGCTACAACCACCCAAGGTGCAACACAGTCATTCACCATGCACGCACATTCACACGCCACAGTGAATTAACTTTGTTTTATATGACCCGCTTGAGTGAAACCCAACAGCTGCACTGGTGCCTGGTTTGCTGCAGCGCAGAGTTTTAGTTTATAGTTTGATTAACGATGTGTTTTCGCACATCAGACATTTAATGCAGCAATAAGTCATTTGAAGCATAACATATGATTGTTTATTCAAAGTTAAGAGAAAGGAGTGGAGTGGGAGCTGATTGGTGTGTGTGTGTGTGTGTGTGTGTGTGTGTTTGTGTGTGTGTGTGTGTGTGTTTGTGTGTGTGTGTGTGTGTGTGTGTGTGTGTGTGTGTGTGTGTGTGTGTGTGTGTGTGTGTGTGCGTGCGTGCGTGCGTGCGTGCGTGCGTGCGTGCGTGCGTGCGTGCGCGTGTGTGCATGCGTATGTGTTACCATACCGACTACACTTGGGTCAGAGTTTGCTTAAAGTTGTGCAAATTTTCCATTTTTCTTATAAATCACAAAGTTTGCATTGACAAAGACTGACATAATTTCCAGACCTAGTTTGGTTTGTATAATCAAGCTTTAAGAAAGAGGCCCCACATCTACTTTGCATACACCTGATACTGAAATAGCTTGACAAACTATATCATGTCTGGTTTGTTATTTGCATGTCCTTGTTCTTTAGTTTGCATCTGATTTAAATGAAGCACATAAATTGGCTGTGGGTAAGAATTTACGATTATGATAGTGAAAGTAAATAATTCTAGTTTGGTTAAGCCACCTCTTCAGGTCAAGACTCCGCAGTCCACCTACACCTGAAGGACAAGAGACACACTTTTGAAGATGACAAAGTACACATTCTCAACAGAGAAGATAGATGGTTTTAGAGAGGAGCAAAAGAAGCTATCTATGTCAAACATGAAAAACCTACTTTAAATGAGGGAGGGGGACTTAGATTTCACCTTTCCAGTACCTATAATGCAGCTTTGAATCTTATTCCTAAGCAGTTTCAGTTTAGGTCACACCTTTCTGCATCTAAGCAACATGACTCCCTCTCAACAACTCATCGGGGGTAGAGGGGAGTGTTACCCAGAGTAGTTTCTGCTCATTGAATAACAACAGGCAGCTACAGTTTATAAACTTGACTCCCCCATATTCCAGTTAGAATTAACAAAGCTCCTCAGATGAGAGGAGAAACATCTTAAAGAAACCAAAGAAGTCAAATTGCCTTCGTGTGAACATTTTTGATGACTAATTACTTGAGCTGTCTCAAAATTTTCTTTGGCCCCATCTTGCCACCCTAATCACAGGGAAGCGCCCCAGAGGTGCAGATGTTTTTTTAACCATAACAGGATAACCATAACAGCATTACCTGTTTACTGTGTACAATAGGCATTTTATAAAGACCACACACACACACACACACACACACACACACACACACACACACACACACACACACACACACACACACACACACACACACACACACACACACACATATATAAGACCAGTAACTGTTCACATAATCCATTTTATCAGTCAACCTAAAACTATCAAATTCCTAGTATTTTATTATGAGTTATTAGCACATAATTAGCATTAGCTAACCATTTTCTTGCCATGATGCTTTTGTTTGTGTGTACGTGAGCCTGTAGTGTCACTGCTCTTAATTTGCTTTATAATGACCGCAACATCATTGTTATTAAGCATTTTTTTATTTATAAAGCACCTTCTTAGGTTTCTTAATCCCATCACAAGCTAGTAAAAGGAATACAGCATGACCTGAAAGAGAATGGTTGTTTTCTACAGGTTGTTGAAATTAAACCAAATTAATGGTCAGTTTTAAGCTTTAAGAAGTTTCTTTCTTATTTTTCTAAGTTTTGAATTTCTCCCTTAGTTTGAGTTTATTTCTGAAAATACTGTGAAGTTGGATATTTTTCCTGATCTGTTCCTGGTTTGCTTCCCGCTCTTCCATCACCAGTCTACTCCGCATGGAGTCACCAGCACATCATCCAGGAGATTTAATAGTCAAATTCTTGTTCATCTCATCAGATGCAGGGTTTATTATAGTCGGTTCTGTTACCTGTCCTGCTTTATGCATTGGTAAAAATGTAAATGTCTCAGTCAGCTGAAACCTGATGTGCGGGAGGAGGAGGATCCATCATGGATGAGTAAGGTTATAACCCACAGGAAGAGAGGAGCTGAGATGGACTAAACAGTTCTGGGTTTTACCCGTATCGTCTGATCTCACCACTATAAACCTCCATCACTTCAAATGTATTAGTATGCATCACTAGCGGAACAAATGAGAGCCGGGGCCCCCAGCCCCCCTGAACCCCCCCGGTGTGCATCTATTCAGCACTTAAAGGAACTCAAACCCTTAAAAGTTCTTTAGTGTTCAGTTTTATCATCTAAAGACTAAAACATTAAAAAATATTTAATACTTAGATTTTATTTAAACAAACTTACACAAAATCAAATACAACATATGTGCACTAGCTGCACACACACACACACACACACACACACACACATGCACACGCACTTCATGCATAACTCAATTAAATATGAACAATGGTTCCTTAAACGATTATTATAGTTCATGACACAAAATAACAAAAAGATTCCATATTTGACAGCATTATGAGGATTTTTTTTATTACAGCTAAAATGTTAAATGTTCTGATCCAGGGGCTGAGTCCTAATCCGGTCCAATCAGAGCTTTGCTCTCACAGATCCAGCGGTTCCTCATGTCACAGCTAACTCTCATCCAGTTGGCCAATGGGAGTTCATGGGGGTTACTTAGAACACAGTAGGAGTTGTAGTTCGGTTTTTCTGTCCCCCAGAACCTGATGAATGAAAATCAGTGAGTTATTTTATTTACATTTACATTTTCTTTATGGTTTAGGATCAAAACACAACGTTTTACCTCTAACTCCAAACATACGGCCAAGTATGAGGAGGTTAGATTTTCTTTAAGAACTTTATGTCTCAACAACGATGACGTAATCTAGAGTCAGTAAACATGAACTGAGGCTTCTCGTAATGTTTGAGTTTGTTTATTCTTTTAGATTTGGTGTCTGACTGTAGCTGTCCTGTTTCAGAACAGCTGTAGCTGTAGCATTAGTATGAATGTTTCTACATGTTTGGTTTGTGGCTCCACGCTTCCCTCCTGTCTTTTTCTGATGTTTGCGTTTGTTTCTGGTGCAAAAATAACAAAAAGCTGTGATGAAACTCATTTCCTTGTCTGGATTTCACTCGTTACCGTCACCTCCTGATCCGAAAAGAACAAAGTTACAGTAGTCATGAAGTGGAGGTTAAAAGGTTAGAGGGTGTGTGTGTGTGTATATGTGTGCATGCGTGTGAGTGTTTGCTTGTGTGTGCGCATGCACAAGTGTGTGTTTGTATGTGCATGCGTGTGTGAGTGTTTGCATGTGTGTGCATGAATGTGTGTGCTTGCATGCATATGTGTGTGTACATGCTTGTGTGTGTGTGTGTGTGTGTGTGTGTGTGTGTGTGTGTGTGTGTGTGTGTGTGTGCGCGCGCTTACATCACAGTGAGGTTACTTCCATCCACCCACATCCTCACGTCCATCGTGTTTCTGCGGCTCAACCCAATCCAGTAACCGTGGTTTTTATCATTATATTCCATTGTGTGATTACTGATGAATTCCTACAAGATGAAATAAACAAATGATTAAAGGATAAATGTGAAAGAAGAACTAACAATAAGTAGTAAGTAAGTAAGTATATTTTATTTATATAGCACTTATCACAGACATAGAATCACAAAGTGCTTCACATAGATCAAAACAAAATAAAATAAAGTCATAAAACCATAGTGATCTAAAACAGAAACAGATTAACATCAGAAAAAAATAAGTCATAAAAAATCATAATGAAATAGATTTACATCAGAAAATACAATCAATATACAATATTATCATAATGTTATAAAATGTCATAAATAGATTAAAGATGATTACACATTTTAGTTAAAAAAAGAAAATAAAAGATTTAGGTAAAAGCAGCTTTAAATAAAAGGTCTTTAGCTGTGGGTTTTTTTTTTTTACTTGTCCATATTGTCAATCCTACGTGAGGATAAAGGAAGATCATTCCAAAGTCAGGTTCCAACAGTCTGGAAGGAGCGATCACCTCGACTTTTATATCTGGTCTTTGGAACGTCTAGAAGGTTCTGGTGTGTGGACCTGAGGGCTCGGGTTGGAGCATAAGGCTTTAACAGTTCAGAAATATAGGGAGGAGCTTGACCATGTAGCGCATTGAAAGTTATAGTCAGGATTCTAAAATAAACTCTAAAGTTAATGGGTAACCAGTGCAGGAACATTAGAATAGGAGTGATGTGAGCTCTTCTGTTTGCTCCAGTTAGGAGCCTCGCTGCAGAGTTCTGGACCAACTGAAGGTGGACAAGTGCTTTTTCATTCATTTAAATTAAATTCAAGTTTATTTATATAGCGCCAAATCACGTCGTCTCAAGGCACTTCACATAATAAACATTCCAATTCAGGTCAGTTCATTAAGCCAATCAGAAATAATGTTTCCTATATAAGGAACCCAGCAAATTGCATCATGTCACTGACTAGTGTCAGTGACTATACAGCAACCCTCATACTAAGCGAGCATAAAGCGACAGTGGAGAGGAAAACTCCCTTTTAACAGGAAGAACCCTCCAGAGAATCCTGGCTCAGTATAAGCAGCCATCCTCTACGACATGTGAAGAGTGTGTTATAGTAATCTAAACAGGAGGAGATAAAGGCCGGGAGAACCATTTCAAGTTCATGTTTTGACACCAACCTTCGCAGTTTGGAGATATTTCTTAAGTGATAAAAACAGTTTTGGACCTATGTTTTTGAGTGACCTTCAAGAGACATTGATTGGTCAAAAACACCACCCAAATTCAGTAAGTTCATCTTGAAGGCAGAAGATGAATGGCCAAATTTTAGACTAATCGGGGGAACCATGGTCTCAGGGACAATGATCAGACATTCAGTCTTTTCTGAGTTAAACTGAAGGAAGATTTCTTCTACCCAGCTGGTGATAGCTGATAGACACTCTAGTAATTCAGTTTATAGAGCTCAGAATCCTTAAAGGAGCAGTACAGCTGAATGTCATCTGCATATAGGTGATAAGAGACATTGTGTAAAGAATCAATTATCTGTCCAAGAGGGTGTATGCACAGCAGAAACAACAGTGGACCCAAAACAGAGTCTTGGGGTCCACCACAGAACAGATAAGTAGAATCTGACATGATTTGGTTTATACAGACACCGTAACTTCTGTTAGAAAGGTACGATCTAAACCAGTCTAACAGTTTCAGAGATCCCCACAGGGTCACAAAGTCTGATAATTAAGGTGCTGTGATCAGGAAGAAGAAGAAGAAGAAGAAGAAGAAGAAGAAGAAGAAGAAGAACTGCTATGGGACACCAGGTTGGAAAAATAGGAAACCCTGTTGTCTCTGACTGCAGAGTTAAAGGATGTCAGAAGATCCTTTAGGTGCAGCAGATGGACGTGGAGATGGGTTTTCTTCTGCAAGTGCTCAATTTTTCTGCATTGGCACTTTAGGCTGCGGAGGCTGTCATTAAACCAGGGAGTAGTGTTCACTGCAGGAACTGATCTGGTTCTGACAGGACAGATGTTGTCCAGAATGGAGAGGCAGTGCTTGTTAAACTGAGAAGTTAAGGAATCTGGGTCGTTATCAGAAGAACAGGGTGGATCAAAAGCAGCAGAAAATTTTCTAGCTGTGCATTAAGCAAACGACAACTAACCATACAGCGAGCAGGAGGTGGGGACGCAGAAACTGACAAGTTAAAGAAAATGCAATGGTGATCTGAAATATAAATGTCCTCAGGACAAACACTGTCAGCATTTAGACTCAGAGTAAAAACAAGTGCTAGAGTGTGCCCCCTGGTGTGTGTGGGGCAAGAAACATGCTGGGTAAAGCTGAAGGAGTCCATAAGGCTGGAGAAATTCATGGCAAAGTGGTCAGAGGGATCATCAACGTGGGTGTTAAAATCACCAACAATCACCAGTCTGGACAGCTTCACAGTGGAGGATAGAAAGTCACTAAACTCCTGAAGGAAAGAACTGTTTGGACCAGGTGGACGATAGACCACAGCACAGTAGAACAGGTCCTTACGCCCGACTTTAATCAGCTGCAGTTCAAAGGAAGCAAAGTGACCAGAGGTTGTAGAGCTACATGGATGATGGTCTCTGAAAACAACAGCTAGGCCTCCACCACGACCAGAACCCCGGGGCTGGCTCAGAAAAGAATAACCACTCGGGCAGAGTTCAGTCAGACCAGAATAATCAGATGTTTGCTGCCAAACTTCAGTCAGAAACAGAAAATCCAGGTTTTTAGAGAGAATTAGATCATTGAGCAGGAAAGATTTATTGTTAACAGAGTGGGAATTTAATAGAGCCATGCTGAGTGAGGTGGAGGAATCAGAAACTACAGAAACAGCTGAAGTTAGTGAATGTAAATTATTAGGGTTAGATCCATGGTGTTTATAAAAACCACTTATGGAGGGAACAGGAGGAGAAACCACTGAGGAATGAGGATAAACCAACCTTAAAAAACTTGGACGGAAAAAACCGTGCCACAACGCGGCCTGGCGGGAATGCAGAAGTGGCTCTCAAGTCACCAAACAAAGGAAAAGAAGCTAGAAGATCACGCCGATGTTTACGAGATAAACCATGCTTTAAGAGAAGTCTTATTATCACCTGGATTCCTGCTCGTTTACCTCTTTTCCTCCAACATTTTCCCGGGACCAGATGAACATCGCTGGAGGCGCCCTGGTTGGAATCATCGTTTGGCTCCGGGCCAGTGCACCACTCAGATAAACAAACAGGGAGGTACGTCCTCGGTGCATCTTGGGTGATCGTGAACGAACGGAAGGACAAAAGAGTCTGGCGATCATAGGAGATGGTAGCAGGGCCACTACTGAAGAGGATCGCAGACAGGAGCATGGTGGAAAAGAGGAGATTAGTGAAGAAAAGTTTGAAAAAGTGGCCGGTGACTGCGGCTAAGCCAAGCACAGGCGCCATCTTGTTACCGACCGGCAAAAGCTGCAGAAAGATCTAACAATACTAACACTGTGAACTCCCCGTTGTCTGCAGCCATCATGATGTCACTGGAATCTTTAAGCAAAGCTGTTTCTGTTGAATGCTTTTTACAAAAACCCGCCTGGACTTTGTCAAAACTGTTCCAGAAAAGTAATCAGTATATCTGCCACAACCTTCTCCAATATTTTAGAGATAAAAAGTACTTTAGAAATGGGTCTGTAATTTTTAGGCTGAGATGAGTCCAAACTTGTTTTTTTAGGGATATGTTCAATAACTGCATGTTTGAAAACAAATGGTACAGAGCCAGATTTTAGGGATAAATTAATAAAATCTACAATGGATGGGCCAGTTTGGTCAAACATGCTGATGAACAAGATTGTAGGAATGAAATCAGCAGGGCATGAGGTTGGTTTCATGTGTTTCTGAATGAGGCAAATGTTCTGGAAATCTACAGGAGTAAAGATAGACCATGATTGGGACGAAGGTGGTTGGATGAGGTGGTAGGAAGTAGATGGGGCTGAAAAACTTGCCCTGGTATTTCTGATTATATTCTCAAAGAATGCTAGAAAGTTGTTTCAGTCAGACCTTGAGTAAACTGTCATATAAGAGGGGCATGAGGGGAAACAATCTGGTTGATGGTGTCAAACAGGACTTTAGAGTTATTTTTGTTGACAGCAATCAGCTGAGCAAAGTAAGTGGCCCTGGAATTTTTTGCCAACTCATTCTGAGATGTTATCAGTTCTTTAAAGTGCAGCCTGTGACTTTCTAATCTAGTTGACTTCCAAAGTGTCTCGGCTCTGCGGCATGTCCTTCTGAGACTGTAAATGTTTTCATTAATCCAAGGACTCTTTCTCTTGCTAGAAAAAATGACCTGCTTAACGGGAGCCACTTCATCTAAGACACTGCAGCATTTCTTATCCAATGACTGGATGAACACGCTTGGATCATCACCCTGAACTGAGCTGCTGTCAAATAATCTAGAACACGTGTGAGACACAAGGCCCACGGGCCAGATGTGGCCCGCGGAGCATTTTTATGTGGCCCGCGAGATAAATATCAAAAATATATTAAAACTGACCCCCTGGCTGATTTTACCGCAAAGACTACAATTCCCATGATGCTGTGTGGCATTAGCGCGGAGCCGAACCGCCCCCTCCTTTGTGTATTTTCCAGCGTCTGCTGGCGGTGTCTGCAGCTCCACTGTCTCTGACAAACTAAGCACTCCTCTCACTCAGCGCCGAGTTTACTCAGCTATTTTCCTACGTTGAAGCCCAGAAACAAAAATTTTAACCGCTCAGTAATGTGTTCACGACTGAAAGAGAAAGTTCTCCAACTAACTTGCAGACACAGCTGATATAACTCCAGCGAGCAGCGACACGCTCAAATCAGTATGGCTGCTATCGTTTTTATTTTTCCTCCCCGACACACAACAACATGGTCAAGCTGCTCAGACAGGTCAGCAGCACAAACCTATGTGTCATGTTGTCATTATTATGATGAAGATGAACAAAACAACAGGAGTCTCCTGAGCTCAGATCAACCCCATGATGCAGGTATCTGGTTGGAACAGGTGAGCATCACAGTAAAACTGAGCTTTAAATGTTTAGGTTTAATGCTCCTTTTCTGCTCCCAAACATGAAAGTTAACAGGTGAGATATTGCATTTTCATTTAAGATAAAATGATATTTTTATTTTGTTGTTGGACCATGAGAAAAGATTTAACCCTACAGTAAAACAGGAACTGGAAAGGCTGCACATAGAGGAATAGAATAGAAAATCCCTTTATTGTTCCTCAGTGGGGAAAGCTAGATGTCACAGCAGCGATGACACTTATTACAGGAGAAAAAAAGGAAAATAAAAAATAAGAACAATGAATAAACAACAAGAAAACAAATCCTGAATAGATTTTAAAAATGCTGAATATACCACAAGTAATGAATACCACTGATGCATTTAATTTAAAATTGACTTGCTCGTGTGTAATTTGGTTATTCCACATTCAGTGTTAATGCAAAAATAAGTTTGTTTCAAAATTAAAAGGTTCAAAATTGCATATATGTTGATAAAGAAAATGTACTAATTTACCATCACTTTTTCAATAAATATTAAGTTCGGCCCGTAACTTCGTCCCAGATTTTCATTTCGGCCCCGTGTGAATTTGAGTTTGACACCCCTGATCTAGAAAATCCACCCACTGCTGACTGATTAATGATACGTCTCTTAGATTTTAGGCTGTGAGGGACAGATTCAACATTAGATTGGACATTAAAGAGAATGCAGCTATGGTCACTCAGAAAAAGCTCTTCAACATGTAAATTTGACTTTTAGTCCCAAGGAGAAAACAAGATCTAGGGTGTGGCCTATTTTGTGTGTGAGGCCTGAAACGTGCTGTTCTAAGGTAAACAGACATGAACTCTACTGCTGTGCTACAAGTAGGGTCATTAGTGTGTAAGTTAAAGTCACCAAGAATTAAACAACATGTATTTTTAAATCTTTCACTCTCATGTATGTGAACATAACAGATGACCTTAGAAATGCAGAAAGGAATTTACAAAAAAATACTTAAAACATCTATAAATGAAACAGGTTTAATAAAGTGGCTCTTCCTCACCTGTTCCTCCCTGCTTTGGATCACCACCAGATCTCCATTCCTTTCCCGACAGAATTCCTGACTACTTATCCAGCTTTTCCATTCATAATAATAGTGATGTTTTGTAAACAGGTAACATTTAGACTGAAAGAGGATCCAACCATCCAGACAGGGTTGACACACTGTGGGGAGAAACATGTTCTGAGTTTAACAGGATAAGTCTCTGGAATAACAAATGACCTTTTACCTTTCTGTGGGCAGAGCTGATCCACCGGGAATCTGTCGTATTCCAGGATGACTTTCATGGTCCAGTTGAGTTTGTCCCTGTCTCTGATCAGATCTTGGGTTTGTCTCATTAGGGCCTCCATCTCTGCGTGGAGCCTCTGATTCTGAGCCATGAGGGTGATGTTGAGTCTCCTCTGCTCGTACGCAACTGCAGTCAGGAACAAAAGGTTTTGATGTTTTTTCTCAAGCTGCTTTGAAAAGTTAGAGACAACGGACTTACAGTGGATGCTGAGCGAGACGATGACCAACATCAGGATGAAACAAAGAACTCCCAAAGACACCAGAACCAAAACATGAGGGACTTTCTTTGGACTTCCTGCATTAAGAAAAAATAAAAGTCTGTTTATTTTACAATTTGACATTAAAGGTGCATTAATTTGGTACTTTAATAACCGCTAATGACCAGTTATGGCCGGAGGTGGATCGCACATCTCGTCCTTTGTCTTCACCTCATCGTAGATTATTTCCTGGTTGTTTGGTTTTTCTGCCAAGCAAATAAAAAAGCATTAAAGAAAAGACTTTAGGGCTTTACAGTTTATAGGTAAACATTTTATGTAAGTACCGGTTTACAAAAGTTTTGTGAGCAAAAAACAATGTTTACAGTTTTTACTTTTATAATTTATCATTTGTATATCATCAAAAAACTCCATCAAACCACAAATGGAGCATTAGGTTTAGTACCTTCGTCAGAAACCTGCTATATCCAGTACTGTACATGTCTGCTGCCCCCTGGTGGGGGATCAAGAAGTGGAATGTGCCAGTTTTATTTAATAAAACATTTTATTTTCCTGTAAATTGCTTTTTTTTTCCCTTTGATCTGAACTCTCAGCTGGGAACCTTCAGCCATTGTGTACTTCTGGGTTTTGGTGCTCCTTTAAACAAAAGTGTTTCCGTTTGAACTTAAAGCTTTCAGGTTTTCCGGTCATATTTAATCTGATTTTTATGTCACTGAACTGAAAGATGAAACTATTCTGCTCCAGAGGTGAAAGCCTCAAATGTAAACATAATTCATAATGTAGCAGCTTTCAGACCTGTAGAGTGAACCTGGACTGACTCTTATTCTGTCAACTAGGATGAATCTGTCTTACAAGACAGGAAGTTTGACATTACTTAAGTCACGTGACCCTCCCTGAAGGGCTCACATAAAAACATGTGGGGTTTAATCTAGGTGGTTTTAGACTTCATAATATTTAATTGTCTTTTTCAATGCGAACAACAAGACAAATGTTACAAACAATAAATCACTTTTACATGCTTTTATTTTGAAAGGTTATTTCTGCTTGACTTTGTATTATAGCTGAATATTTATTTTGAAATCACCTCACTTTTCTTTATT
The DNA here is from genome assembly GCF_043380555.1 of Nothobranchius furzeri. NCBI lineage: Eukaryota > Metazoa > Chordata > Actinopteri > Cyprinodontiformes > Nothobranchiidae > Nothobranchius > Nothobranchius furzeri. Next base: position 60,918,508 of record NC_091745.1, on the reverse strand, counting down.
AAAATGTTTTCATGTAACATTTACAAATGCAGGTTCTAAATATTAATTGAAACATCAATATTTGTCATTTGTACATTGAAGCTAAATATGGTAAAAGGTCAGTTTTAACCCTCCCACTCTCCTCATGGGTGACCCCACCAGGAAAGTTGACCACTGAGCAGGGTTGATGGTGTATCACTTGAGGTCCACGTGGCAGGGGTGAGGAGTGAGCACCACCTCACCGTCTCTATAACAACTCCAAACGTGAAAAAAAACATCCAACTGTTTTCTCAGTGTCTGGTTTTAGGAACTATGGGTCTTTATCAAGCCATTTCAAAAAGCCCCTGTTTGTGATGTCACAAATGTGGAAGTTTGCATAGAACCACATCATCTCCTGTCCAGGATGGAGGAGCTGTGGCTCTACTCCAAACTTTTTTCTGATATTAAAGCTTTTCAGCTTATAGCAGCCTGAGCTGGGTTTGGGTGGGCGTGGTCAGCTCCAGTTTTTTTTCTTAAAGTGACAGAATCGTGAAATGGCTCATTCTGGAAGGTACTGAAAATGTCAAGAATAAAACTGCTGAAATTGCTTTATGTAAGAGGTATTTGTGCTAAAAACTTTTGTGAAGACCATATAATTATTATGTATTTTTAAATAGCCATAATATGTCTCCTTTAATATAGTTACTGTTTTTATGTGACCTTTTAAAATCTGCACCTCATAAAGAATAAAGACAACTCATTGCCTTAAATCCAAACACAAAGAAAACTCAAAAACAGTAAAAGAAAACTAAAAAGTTAGTTTTGTTACTCACCAGTTGTGGGGATATCATACATTTTAAAAGTCACATTAGCATAATTCGATTCCTCCATTATTTATAAAGGTTTGATCAGCAGCAGAAGTGTCCTCTCCAAAGTCAAACAGCCAAGTGGAAACAGGTCAGTGAGTTGAACAGCTGCAGAAAGTGACAGATTACAAAATGTTCAGTTCTTCTTTTTGCCCACATTTTGTAAGAATGAAAACTGGAGATTTATTTCGGATTCACAAATATATTCAGGGTGTTATGTTATATGTCATTATGTTTTAATCTTGTTGCTCTCCCATGATTATGTGCCTTTCTCCTGTGGTTTCTGTCTTTTTTCCCACAATAAAAGTATTTAGAAAACAATTTGTAAAAATAAATAAATACACAAGCTCTGAGATTGATTTATAGACACTTGCGGGGACCAGAAATCAAAAAATAAGAATTAGAAAAAAGTGGAATAAAATTTATAAAAATACACAGAGTGAGGGTTGATTAATAACGAAATGTCAAAGTTATACTTCCTGTTCCGGTTGTCAGTCTGTTTCCCTTGGGGTTCCTCTTTCTGAGGCCATTCAATCCAGAAGTAAACGTTACAACATGTCAGTGTGTCATCAGGCGGAGGACGGGTGGTTCCTCCGGTTCTTTGGCTCCTCAACATGAAGCAAGCTTTCATGTTTTCAGTCGTCAGAAACACAGGAAGTTCCAAGTAACGTTCTTCTGTGTGTGAAGCTGCAGCTTTGACCAAATTACATTAATCAATTAACATTTAAAGCACAATTTGTGTTTTTTATTTCTCTGTAAGTTCTCGCTAAACCCCTTCTGGCCTTAACGCGACGGAGCATCAGGATTAGTACCATCATTAGAAATCTGCTAAATCCAGTCTTAAACCGTTTTTATTTTTCCTATCAGCAGCTGATTTCTGTTGGCTGACTACAGCTCATCTCATCTTATTTGTCTTTCAAATGTTCATTTGTGCTCTACTGTGCAAGTCCGTACAACCTATCGTGATTTTATTAGTTTGTTTCTTTCACTTAAGGCATATTATGATTCTCCCTGACTCAGATACATGAAAACATAACACCTTCCTGCTTTTTTTGTGGGGTGCAAGTAAAAGGATTTCCTACTCCAGGAATTTAAGATTTTTAAATTTCCCAAAATCACCTAAATCAGCCAAGGAGCTGAAACCAAGTGTTTCCCACCAAGATCCTGATGGGCCAAAACTCTGATGCTCAGATCAGGGTGGATGTGTTTAGACAGAGTCACGTTATTTTTTTTTATTTTTTTTTTCCCAAAAACTTTATTGAACAAGGTGATAAGTATACAAACAAATTGCATACAAAATTGAACAAAGAACATGAAACATATGCCAGGGGGTGCACTACAGAAATGTTACACACATCCAAATAAATTGTAGGTAGTGCAAATAGTTATAGTTTTTAAAGCTTTTTTATTTAGTGATCCACTAATCAATTTTCTGTAAGTGTCACTATAATAGTGTTTGAAATTAGGTTTTTGGTTACTACACTTGCATTTGAGGAGATATAATTTATTTAGAATAATTAACAAATTTTACAACAAAGTATACGTCTTCCTTTCTGTGCTTGCGAATAAAACACAAAATACAACATTTTCCTATTTTAAAATGAAGACCTTGTAGAGCTGTCCGATAATAAATCTGCTAAAGTCTTTCCAAAACGTTGTAGCATGTGAACAGATCCAGAAGAGGTGCTGAACGGTCTCGGGGTGGCTTCCACAAAACCAGCAATTCACATCAATGTCCCTCTTAAACTTTGTCATACAGTGATTAGCTGGGTAACACTTATGAATTATTTTGAATTAAACTTCTTTGACCTTATTTGTCACAAAATACTTATTAGGAATGGTCCATACTATTTTCCAACTAATGTCAGTGACAATGGAATTCCAATTAAAAAAAATCACCTACAGATAAGGATTCTCTCTGAAATAAAGCACGAATATTCCTATTACTGTTTTTATGCTCGGTAAGACAAACTTTTCCTACGTATGTGTTCACAGGGTCGGGAGGAGAAATAGGTGGTACAACTGGTGGAACGCCTTTAAAAAGCATTCTGAAACCCAAAGTTATTGCAGCAAACAGCATGGCATAGTCTTTGGGAGTTGCTGGAAATTTATTTTAGGAATTCTGTATAAGACATAGGCTGTCCATTAGTATTATACAACTGATTCACAAAAATGATCTGTTTCTCAACCCAATTAGAGAAAAACAATGACTTATTTTATACACTATGTTCCTGTTATTCCAAATCAAGTAGGTATGGGGAGTAAAATTATGTTTATAAATCAGTGACCAGGCTAATAGAACTAGTTTGTGAAACATTGAAAGTTTTTCTGGAAGCTTTCTTACATTGCAGTCACAACCCAGGATAAAAGTTAGACCACCAAATTTAGAGAAGATATAGTGAGGAATAAAATTCCAAATGGAGACAGGATTTTTAAGAAGATGTTTTGCCCAGTTAATTTTAAACGTGTTGTTTAACGTAGTGAAGTCCAAGATATTGAGTCCACCATGTTGATAGTCGTTCATTTTTATTGACAGAATCACGTGAATGAAGCTGAACATCGTGGACATGCGCCCCCTACTGGTTAATCTGAAGTTTGCCTTGTTGGTTTGCATCAAGGTTACATGGTTTAACAGGTTGATGAAACAAAATGAGTTGCAACAGCAGCTAACTTTTAATAATTACATCCACATTTGCATCTTTTTCTCTTATTAAATATTTAGTTTATTATATCTTAAGCTTACTGACCAGTAGGGGGCAACACCGAGTTCCGGAAGCTTCCAGATATTAACCAGCTTTATTAGTTATATTAATTTGATATAATAATAATAATGGAGTGAAGCTTTTTAGACAACAGAAGATTTTTAAATTAGAGCTCAATCTTCTGGTCAAAGTTAAGGAAAGCCAAGAGGTGCAAATATTTGTTACATGGGATCAAAAAAATGAAAGAAAAGACTAATAACAGAAATCTGTTCCACAAAAAACAATTATCAACTACGTCTGATTGATTTTAAATAGTTTAGGAAGTTCTGAGTTAAAGAAAGAAGGAAGGAGTATCGATGTTATGATGAAAGCAATAAACTGGAAAAAGGAATACACAGTTTCTTAGGTGAGCATTTGCTAAACTTCTTTAATTTCATTACTTTTTCTTTCAAGTCTATTTTCTAATGTTTGAGTTTGTTTCACTAAGAAAATGTCTTTTGTTTGTTTGTTTTTTGGAAATATTGTGAACTAAATGGATGCCACATGTTCAAATCCTTATGCAAAGTTTGTACTGATCTGTTTCAAGGGCAGACCTGTGAGGACTCTTTTCTATAGAGTCAGTGTTTTAGAGTCAGACACAAACTGCTACTGCCTTCTTAGAGCTCTCATTTTATTACATGTCACATTCAGGTCTAAAACCATGTCAGTTATCTGCAAAATCAAAATGATCACTTATGATTTCTGACTAAATCCTAGTGAGATCCTGAAAGAAATGTTGCTGTTTCAGTAAACAGAGAAATGTGAAGTCAAACTGAACTTGGTCTGAATTCATTCTCATTTATCAGCGATTTATCGTCTTTATTCGCCTTTCATTCAAACACCTTAGGTTTGCTTTTCCTCCTAATTATGTAAATGTTTCTTCCCCAGAATGCAAAGCAGATCTGTTTGTCTCTGGTGGAAGTCACAAACAAGTTCAAACTGGTTCGTGGTGATTAACTTTATTGCAAACAAATAATAAATGCACAAAAGAAGGAAAATTAACAATTGTTATGAGGCTATGATGAAAAAACACAAAATTTAACTAGTTGAAAAACACATCAGCTCTCCCCTCTATAAAAACTATTCAGGCACAACAGAATATAGTTATTAACAACACCTCATTAAGTCCTGACTGACACCTTTCTACTAATTATTATCTAACTATTCAGTGGCATCAATGCATCAGCTGAAACACATTGGCGAAAGAAATTTCAGAACTCTTTGTTTACCTCTGAGCTGTTCATTATTAAGCTAGAATGTAACCAGTGAACATTTCTGTTCTACACGTAAATCCTAAATGATCTCCTCATCAAAGCACGCCTCCTGTTTTCCTCTCACGGAGCGTTTCCATCAGAGTCCCTGATGAAAACTCGACCATCAGAGCGGTTTTTCCACTGCAGACGAACAACTCCAGAAATGTTCTGTAGCTTATTCTCCATCTGCAGCGAAGACAAAAGAACATTTTTCATTTCTTAGCAACAACTGAGGCCTTGTCCACACGTTCTTTTAAAAACAAATATCAGCCCTCCCAATAAATGGTGCCCACCACCTTGATTTTAGAAAACACTCCATCCACATGTAACAGCATGAGTGCATTGTTACGCACATTCATAGGCATGCCAGAGCTGTAGGTGGCAGTAGTTTCCCCGAATCATACTCGGCTACCTTTCAATTGCGTTTCAAGGGGTGCGAGTGCATAGGGTGTCCTGATCCTCAAGTGCGAAAGTTGATCACACCCATTTTGCTTCCATGATTCTCACGTTCCTAAAAGTCTGCATCGATGCGGACTTGGGCAAAGGGTATTACCCACAATCCATTGCTAAGTGGGATTTTTGAGAAGAAGACGGAACAATGGCCCAGTTCTTATTCAGAAAAATATTATTTTCGAACAAAAGAAGTTCACAATTAATTATAATTATTTTTGCTCTGATTGTTTAAAATTTTGTCAATTGTTTGTTTGAATTTTGCTAATAAATTTTTTCTTTAAGTAGCACAAACTGCAAACGGCATCAGGGCATGTGTCATGATTGATGACCCAATGGTCACTGTCCCAATTTGGCAATTGTTTGCACACTTGGGTACAATGAACTTAAAGCCTTACTGCGCACTTCCTCCAAGTGCACTTCGCTGAAGACCGCAGGGTGCCGTTTGAGTATTGGGACTGGGCTGAAATCTTTCTAACTCACCTGCTCCAGGATGCTGTTTTGCACTTCCGGGTCATTTAGATCCAAAGTTGAGTTCAGTGGGCTGACTCTCAATTTCATATAAATTAGTTGGCTTTGATCTAAGAAACAAAATAAACCCTTAAATAAAGACTCCATCTTTGTGTTGCACATTAAAACGAACATTCACTGGTTCAAGCTTTTACTCACGGCATTTGCAGAGGAATGGATGAGTTTCTGTACAACTCCTGTCTCCCCATTTACCAGAGTCCACTTTCAGCATAGCAACGCAGATTTGAGAATCTACAAAATAAACTAGTTGGCTTGGTCTCCAGAACCTAAACGAGGAGTCTGACAGGTCTGACCACACCCAGGGGTCTCTGAAGAGCCCGGTATACACATTCTCTCCATTGGTTATTTCCTGTACCATCTGGTATTCTGCATCATTCCTTAAACTGATCAGGTCCATGTGGGTTTGTCTGCAGTAATCCCGAGCAGCAGTCCAAACCATTTTGTCTGAGAGGCTGTACTGATCTGCTCCTTGTTTGGTTCCTAAGAAGCAAAGTTTGACAGTGTCTGTATAAACATTAAAAGCCTCCGCTGATACTCCTTAAAAACAAATAAATTGTGCAGCTTCTTAAGGATAAAACAACTTAGAGTATTGATTTGACTTCATTCTAAGCAGAAATTATCTTAATATATTTAGTTAAATATCTCTATTAGAGCACTTGATGCTGCAATAGCAAATTTACAGAACATGCTAGATTTTGCACGCAAATATGGTCACAGAACACTCACCCTTCCCGTCTGGTATCATCCCTGAGCTACAGAGCTGAGGTAGTGCTGAGAGATTGTGCTAAACGCCAGTCGCCATTTTATAGGTCCAAACGTCTTTGGTTGTCCGTCACTTCAAATGGTGTTTTTCTTTATGAGACTCCGGCTGTTTCTCCTTTGATATTTTTGAGCCAGGAACCTCTCACACCAGTGGTGTTGATTTCCTAAATACGCGAGTGCATAATGAGTGGAGGACCAGGGGGGTGTAGTGATGTGATGCTCACGAACGAATCAAATGTTTTGAACGGCTCTTCAAAGTGAACAATGAGAGCCGAGTCCTTGTAGAGATCCGATCACCTTGTCTTACAGTATCACAGCCCCCTTCTCACCGACACTGGCGAAATGCTAAAATATCCAGCAGGTTAAAAAAGCCCAAAACAGTCAGGAATTACTTCACTGTGACATTGGGACAATGGATTACAGGAAACAGGTGTTTTTTGGTTGTTTAATTATTATGACAATAAATAAATAAATACAGCAAAGATAAAACTGATTTTCTGTTTTTGATTTCATGAAATTAGCTTTGAATGTTTTGCTGCTGAGTTCCTTGAGATTTGCTGGTAGAGTAATGGTACTTATATTGCTGCAAAGAGGAGAGTCTGGGCTGCTTCTGTGGATAGGGTCATATTGCATTGTTGCAACTGTATGTTTTTTCTCAATATGTGGATTTAGCTTTAGTTAGGCCTTTTTATTTAGCATCATAGTTGAGGTAGAAAATGTAGATTATATCATAAGATGGGTAATTTGGCGTCCCCTAGAGATGTTATGTGGTTAACTGAGTTAACTTTGTTCTGCTCTTTTTGCTGATTCTGCTTTTCCCGGGATCCACTGATTGCCTTTTCTTGTTCATTTTTCTTTTTCCCTTTCCTCACATCTTTTGCTTTTCTCATTTTTATGATTTTAGTCATTTTTGTTTTTGATCATTTTTGTTCCTGAGTTAAGGTTTTATTTATCGCAAGTAATATTGTCATTGCAATATTAATCATTGTTATCGAATATTGCAGGTTTTCCTAATATTGGGCAGCTACATGCACCCCACCCAAAAGAAATTTCACCAGCCACTAGTAGTAATTTGCTTTCCAAATTTGCCATTGCAGCTTAAACACAAATAATAACAATAAAGTTTCTTAACAGTTCAAACACAAACAGACAAACAAACAACAAACAAAACTGGAATTGTTCTATTGGAACAAGCAAAAGCATTACGGTCTGCCACGGAACAACAAAAGGCAGGTGATAAAAATAAATAACTCACCATCAAAGCAGACTGCATTCATGATATAATCACACCTGGAGACATAGAGTAGCCCGTTACTGAAATTTACACAGTTATTGGAACTTTCTAAGCCCCATTTAAAATAAGTCTTCTCTCCCTCCTTGTAGAGATCCTTGTCTGCCAGAGACCAGATAAACCTTGGGTTGTTCCCCTTATACAGCCCGATCCATATGGCATCACTGTAGCTGTTTCCGACATAGTTAAGAACTACATTCATGTCTTTCATGTCCTCGATGGTGGCTAAGTCGATGCAGTTCTCTCTGCAGTAGCTCTGTGCCTCCGTCCAGGTTTTTGGAGTTTGGAATAAGATGTACGGATGCCCGTGCACAAAGAGAGACAGGGAGCACAATCCTGCAGCACAACAGTTTCAGCCTTTTATTTTATAACAACTGTATTCAAACATATTTGTAGAAAAGGTATTCAGAAGATGAAAAGTTGATTTTTGAAACTAAATGTAGGTTTGGACAGACACTGACCTGTTAGAAACAAGAGTTTAATGGTGTTTTCCATGACTCCTCGATGTGTCAGGAACAATCCAACAACAGACAGTTAGACAACCCTCATTTATGTAATCCTGGTTTATATAATCCTGGTTTAAACAATTCTTCTGAAGTTTTTGAGGAGAAAAAAAAGGAAGCACTGGATGATGCATTGTTTACATTTTCAATTTTCTCCACAGAGGAACAAAAAGTGTAAAGAACATTTGAGAACAGGTGAAAACAGAAACCAGAAAACTTACCTGACCGAACTTTTGTCCTCCTTTTCCTTTGCTAGGTAATCTCTGCAGATTCTTTCATTTCCTCCCGTTCTTAAGGTTTTATCCTGTCTTACATGTCTTCCTCAGTATGTAAAACAGTATGAAAACCAAGTATTTAGACCAGCAATAAAAATAAACACCAGGGTTTCTAAAGTGTGGCCCTTGTGAGGCCTAACATTATCTTGCTTGATGTTTTAAAGATTTTATTTTATTTTTTTAAGTTTTTTGGTTTTGATTTAGCTTCCTGGTGAATGTTGTGACAGGAAAAGTTTTAACTCTGTGATTTTTTTAGTATGTTCTGCTGACAGATAGAACTTCACTGTGGGTTTTCTAGCCTTTATTTATTATTTCCTATCCTAATCCTGCAGCTGAGCTTTTTGACCGAACCGGTGTGCGCCTGGCAGTGTTGCGCAAGTTACTTTGAAAATGTAATTAGTTTTAGTTACTAATTACTTATTCCAAATTGTAGCTGGGTTGGTAATTGAGTTACAATATTAATAAAATATGCAAGAAAATGTGGTCCCTCTCTAAATGAAACACTAAATATGCCATAAAAAACTAAATATAATAAAATATGTGTCCAATCCGTTCAGGTTGTGCGACAGCCTGGTGGTTTTCCAACACTTCATAAATGATGTTGCCTGTAATATATGGGTGTTTGCCTATCTAGATGACATCCTCATCTACACCGAGACAGATGTAAACCATATCCATCATGTTTGCTTAGTCCTCACCCGAATGTTAGGGTTAGGGTTAGAAAATCACTTATTCTGCAAACAGGAGAAGTGCTCCTTCCGTCAACATTCGATTCCATTCCTGTGTTTTGTCACAAACTTCAAAGGCCTCATCATGGATCCTCAGAAAGTCAAGGCCATAGCTAAGTTGCCTCCTCCTATTAACCTGAGAAAGCTCCAGAGCTTCCTAGGATTTGCTAACTTCTACCATTACTTCATGATTTTCAGCTCCATCGTCGTCTCTGTCGCCTCTCTGACCAAAACCACCAACCAACCCCCAAGAACTCTAGCTCAACACTGATGCCATCATGGCCTTCCAAGAGCTGGTTCATAGGCTCACCTCCACTCCCATACTGCTAAATTCCAACACCTTGAGACTCTTTGTGATGGAGGGTGATGTTGCTGATGTGGGTGCCGGCGCCATTTTGCCTCAACGCAGTTCCGACCACAAACTCCAACCATGCAGCTGTTTTGTTGTTTTCAAGTTCCCCGATGTTCCAGCCAGCTGCAACCAAAAGGCTTTAGTTTGGGCTCACTCCTCTAATCTCTGTGCCCATGCCGGCTTCATTCGCACACTAAAACTCCCCCAGTGTATTTCTTGGTGGCCCAACATCACCAAAGATGTCAAAGAATTCACCACAGCATGCAACACCTGTGCACGGTCCAAAAACCAAAACCAACTCTCTCTGGGCATCTCCAGCATCTTCCTATCCCAAGACACTTGTGGTCTCATGTCGGTTTGAACTTTCACGGGTTTTCTACCCATGGACAACCTCAAGACCATCCTCACCATCACCGATCGCTTCTGTAAAGTCATACAGTTTGTCGCCCTTCCTGGCTTTCCAAATGCACAACAGAGCTGGTCCTGGACCATGTCATGTTCCTACAAGTGTTTCCATCCGACATGGCATCTGACCGGGGGTCCCAGTTCATTGCCCAATTCTGGAAATCTTTCCGCCACCTGGTGATTCCTCTCCAAGCCTATCCTCCGGGTACCACCCCGAGACAAACGGGCAGACAGAGAAGGCTATCCAGCAGCTGAGACGGTATCTTTGGTGCTTTATCTCTGCCTAACCTACCCTCTGGCCAAAGTATTCCCTATGTTTCATAGTTATGTTCTTCCTGTGTTTCTTTTCTAATTCCACTGGTTTTCTGTTTTTATCTGACACAGAATAGCAGAATTTCTACCTTATTTTGCTAACAGTTTCAGCTACTTCCAGTCACCTTCGTCAGAGCTTTGGTGGTGGTGGTTTTGTGACACCACTATTATGTATGAGATTTCCTATGTAGTTGGAGTGCTTGAATGCACCACAAAACTGGCTAGGGTTGGTATTCAGAACAAGGCTGAATAAAGATTCCGTTTCCGAACTCCGTGGTTTTTTTTTTTACTTATTATTGTTGACTGTCAGAGCGACGTTACATGGTGTCAGAAGTGGGCCAGCGTTGGTGAGAGGCAGAATGTCGACGTTTAATCCACCAGGGGGAGTTGGACTTCACGAACCCAGAAGAATGGGCAGAATGGAAACAAAGATTCTCATGCTACAAAATGGCGACGAAGCTCAACAAAGAAGAAGGAGAAGTCCAGGTCTGTTCGCTAATAAATGCCATGGGCACAGAAGCAGAAAAGATATTCAGCTCATTTGAATATGCTGATGAGGGGGCTACAAAAGACTTAGATGTTGTCCTTAAGAAGTTTGATGATTATTTGATCCCAAGAAAGAATCTGATTCATGAAAAAGCCTGTTTTTATCAGCGGAGCCAGCTGCCGAGGGAAAAAACAGAGGAATATATAAGAGCTTTGTTTGAGCTAGCAGAAAACTGTGAGTTTGGGGACAAAAGAGACGAACACATCCGGGATAGGATGGTTGTCGGGATTCGAGACAGAGGATTGTCACAAAAGTTTCAGCTCACTGCGGACCTTACACTAGCTCAAGTTATTCAACAAGTCAGACAAAGTGAAGAGGTAGCTCGACAAGTTATTCTCCAGACGGCCTCACCAGTGCTACAAGTGGCTAGCATCAGCAGCGACAAGCAGCGGAGAGAGGGGCACAGCAGAGGCACAACATTAGTGACTGCTACACCCAAAGTGAGAAAAACCTGTGGAAGGTGTGGCAAACAACATGAGAGACTGAAATGTCTAGCTTTTATGAGCACCTGTAAGAAATGTAACAAGAAGGGACATTGGGCCCACATGTGTAACACAAAAACAGTGGATGAAGTCAGAAACTTTGAATGAATTCCAATTCCTGAGAGAGGTTAGTGGGGATGCTAGCTAGGAAAAGTGGACTGTAGATCTTGTGATTAAAGGTTCCCTCCTCACATTTAAAATAGACATGGGGGCTGATGAGACCATCATAAGCGAGAAGACATTCAAGTCTCTTAGCTCTGCGCATAAACTGGATCCCCCAGAGACATATTTTGTAGGTCCAGGTGTAGAACTAAGATGTTTAGGCTGGTTCAAAACCACCACATCATTCAAGGAGAAAGAATACACATTCCCAGTGTACGTTGTTGAGGGTCTGCCCTCATGAGAAAATTCCTATGCAGTAATTTCTCCAAAAGACTGTGCCAAAATTGCCCTTGTTGAGGGTCTGACCTCATGAGGAAATTACTATGCAGTGATTTTCCCCAAAATGACTGTGCTTAAATTGCTCTGAAAAGCAAATAATCACATCAGCGCCAAGAAACTTCATTTCCCATGATGCTTTGCACACGGAAGCATTGTGATGACGTCACCGCCTAGTACCAGAAACACGTTCTGCGCATGTGCGGGAAGCCGTGGAGCTTTTCCCGCAAACTAAGACCATAAATCTTCAGCAGAGACAAAGAAACCTCGTTCTTTTGCCCAGGATACCTGGCGGTAAGGACACGCTTGTCAACGCTCCGACAACTTGAGCACGCGGAAGCTCTAAGTGCCAAGTTGAGCCACGCAACCGCTGGAAACCACTCTTAACTCCATCGGGACCTGACTGGGAACGAGCGGAGCTCCATTCAGCTCTCAGAGACGCTGTAAGTTGTCAAACTCAGCACAAAAGAAACTTCGTTCTCTTTGTGTCCAGCCGTGGAGAAACACACGTGGAGCCAAACAACGGAGAAAGCATCAAACCGACGGATGACGCTGAAAACTGCGGAGAAAAACGGAGAACCGTCAAATCATAACAGCGGGGACGCCTTGCTGCTTCATCTGGTGATCAGAAAACTCATTTTCTCTCTCCTTTTCTTCTCCCGTTTCCTCTATAGTCCAGAATAAGCAATAAAACCGCGCTATTGCTTAAAAAGTAGCTTCGTGTTTTCCTCTTTCGCTCCCAATTCGTCCTTCGGGTCATTTTGAAAGAATAAACTGCTTATTGATCATCGCTAATATCTTTAGTCGTCAGCTCTGGCCAGGCTGCCGACTCCTTTTAGATTAAATAATTTACAAGTGACCTTTTGTTGTTTGTTAACTTTTGAAGTGTTTGAGTTAAGTTTTACTGTGATTCTAAGCCACTAAGTGTTCGGGAAAGTAGAAAACTTTACACATCCAGGTCTCCTGTTGAATGCGAGGGGAGGGGCAGAGCCCCACACACACTCACAGCTCACTTTCCCCCACCTACTCTGGGGAAACAAAGACCCATTCATCTCTCACACACACACACACACACACACTCACTCACACACACCACACAAACACCTTGAACATTATTTTGAATATACATCCTTTTATTATATCACATGGTTATTATTCATTTATGCCACTGTTTATTCATTTGACAAATTGTTAATTAAACGTTATAAAATTCAGATTTTCGTCTCCAGTAGCTTTGTTGTGTCGAAGAGAAGTCTCTGCTCCAAGGATTCTACGAACTTCAAGAAAGACTGATAAGAGTTTTGGATTCAATTTTTCCCCGGTAAAAGGGGAATGGTGCCCCGTATATCTAAGAATATCTTAATTAATTAATAAATCAGTAAATATTCCCATATTTACAGAATTTATTGAAGAATCCAAAAGTAAGTTGAAGCTTACTAATTGTTCGCTCCTAATAACCCCAACATTTAATTGGTGCAGCCGTGTGAGGGTTGGATACACGGAGACTTTCTATCCGGCACAAACAAGCAAATAAATCCAAAGAGCTTGAATTAAAAATAATCAGTTGTTCAGCCTTGAACCAGCAACAGAGTGGTGCTGATTTCGCTGAGCAGGAAGCTGCATCGAACTCTCACCAGTAACTCAGTGCTTCTTTAAAGGTGCAACGTGTAAATTAATTCTGGTTGACCTTTTAGGTTAAAAATTCAGTTTTTCCTTAAAGGTGCAACGTGTAATTAATTCTGGCTAACCTTTTAGGTTACAATTCAGTTCCTCATTAAAGGTGCAGTGTGTAAGTAATTCTGACTAACCCTTTTAGGCTAAAATTAACTGCTAATTTAGCGACTTTAACTCACAGTGGCTATTATAACTAACTGAAACCTTCACTCAAAGACTGATAACACCCTGTTTGCTAATATTCTGAAGGAATAACTAGCATATTTAACACTGCAAGTGTTGTAAGACGTTGCTACGGCAACGCACCAGCTTTTGCTAAAATACTGAAAGGAATAGTATTTTAAGCGTCAGTCACGGCATTCCGTGCAATCTTAAAACGCTAAAACCTGTGCGCACAAAGGTTAATTTAGTGTTTTTCTGCTACAAAGCTAGCAGTTTGCTGCCAAAAGGTGCAGTTTGAGCTATCTGCAGAAGCTCTACTAGGCTATTTTTGATTCGGTTGTTAAATGGAGGGACAGAGTAGTGAACTGACCAACTCCCAGCAACCAGGTGGCGCTGCGGCCCACGACTATGAACCTGGCCTACTTTCTGGACAAATATTGTCCAAACTGGTCGCGGTTGCTCGAGAACCCGACTACCCTTCTAGGGATTTCACTGAAGAACAGCGTAGCGTCGAGCTAGAAGCTGTAATTGATCAAATAGGAAACCCGGATGGTACAAAACCAATCCAGGTTCACTTAGCTAAGTTAGCCCTGATCCTCTATCAGAGAGAACTCCAACATGATCGAGAGATCATGAAGCTCCAGAGCATGCTAGCTGAAAGGCAGCAAAATGGAAGGCAGAAGGATGACGAGGAGGAAGACAGCACCGATTCTGGGGAAGATGGGGAGGAGACCCCGCCCCCTTCTGCTGATGACAACAGACAGTGGGAAGGGGGGAAACACCATGACTCTCTGGACGGACGCACGCCGCAGGGGAGAGATGAAGCTCATCTGTCCCAACCTTCGGCCCCGTTCCCTACACACACTATAGGGCATTCAGGACCACCTAGGGGCCGAGGGCAGTTTGCCCTCGAACCCCAGGTTGGACCACCACCCTCATCTTCACGGCCTTCTCAATCAGTGAGAAGTCGACCAGCTGAGCGGCACCTCTATTTAGACCGCTCCCCCAGTCCACAAAGGGTGCAAGGTGCCGATTGGGGTTATGCACCCCAAGCTGCACCTCAACCATCCACCCATCCTAGCTACTCCGGTATTCGGCATGCCGGTAACCAGCTGCATGACCAAGCATCATGCGCCAGTCCGTATCCGGACAAAGTGTATTACGCAGAAGCCCCAGTTGAAAGACGCAGGCTGCACTACGCAGACGTGCCCCGGGAGGAGGACCTCCCAAGACACCCACGTGACGTGCCAGCAGCCCGCCACAACATGCCGAACCCCGATTTGGGCCCCAGGAGTCAACATTGGGAGCCCAGAGCACACCAGCGATATCCAGCGCTCTCTGAGACAGACCGTGGGTCAGAGTCAGAGGATGACGCGCCGTACTGTGAGTCAGGGCTCCGTGTACGTCAAATTGAATCGCTAGCTAAAGACATAGAACGCTTTGATCCTAACACCAATGAATCCAATGTCGACGATTATCTCAGGGAGATAGAATGTTGTCTGCTTGATCTTCCAGCACCCTCTTCAAGGGAAAAGCTCAAGCTAATTTGGAAAACCACATCTAGAACGGTGCACGGTTTCATGGAAACTCTACCACCTGACATTCGAGATCGGTACTCCTCGCTCTGCCGAGCGTTGAGAGATGAATACGCCACATATGCAGACTCTGTGTCAGCTACAATGGGGGCCTTCTCCATCAAACACGGGAGGAACGAACCCCCCAGAGAGTATTATCGCCGACTCAAAAGTGCTTACTTCCAAGGTCGAAACGGCCCTGGGCTCGAGGAAGACCCTGCCTTCAGATCCCTGTTCATTCACAACCTGCACGAGTGTGTTCGCTCCGAAGTCTCAATGTATTGTCGGATGAAAAAACTGACAACTCAGGAGGTTAGGAGATACGCCCAACAGGCTTGGGAAGCTGGCGGAAAGCCCCAAAAGCCTGACGCACATCACCGCGTCATGTACCTAACTCCCGACACCGAGCCGCGTTTGGAGCTTGAAGGCACAGAAGCTCCACCCACTAAGCCAAAATCTGCTAAACCTAGACCTGTTAAACCGCGAGAGCAGTCCCAATCTCCTCAACAGGGGAAGGGGGGTGCTGATTGGCCGCCTAGGTCTGGACAATCAGACAGGAAGTGGCCCAACCAAAACCAACGGCAGGCAGGTCGGAACAGTGGAAGGTTTAAGGAGCGCCGCCCACAGGTAGGTCCCGAACACAAGTCCGCAGGTGAGTACTTGACCAAAGCCGACCTCCAGGAGATGTTTCAGCAGTTCCTAGCTAAACAGAAGGAACAGCTGAGATCTGCAGATGAGACCCCTGCACCAAAGTCTGCTTCTAAGAAGCCAGACCCAGAGCCAACGTCCGCATGACTAGGCGTGGCTCAACCCCCCAGTGTGGCCAGGACCTACCTGATCAGCTGGGGGAACACTACTGGTAGATCACAGGAGTCTCCTGAAATCTACCCCCCAGAGAAACCTGATACTAAATTTCTGAAGTTCCTTGGTGACTTAACAAACCATGATCATGCTCGCCGTTTGTACTGTAGCACCAACGTAGGTGGATGCATACAGGTTGATGCTCTGCTGGATACTGGCTCAGAAATCACCCTGATATGCTCCACACTGTTCCATCGCTTGTCTGACACCATGCGGTCGCTCGGGAAAGCAGTCCAGGTAGAACCCTGTGACCTGAAAATCACCAGCTACACCCAGACCCGGGAGTGTATCACTCACCGGGCGTGGCTGGACATCACCTTCCAAGACATGACTCTGGTTCACCCGTTTTATGTCTGCCAGCTAGACACTGAACCACTTCTCATTGGTCAGGACCTGCTTGAACGTCTAGCTCCCCTCATCGACTGCCAGAAGGGTCAACTGTGGGCCCAGGTGGACACACCTAAGCCCTGGAACCCGGATAGCAGCCGACCATCCTCCATTCTTGAAGTCAGCATAAGTGAGCAGCAAAACCCTTGTTCCAAGGTCATGCCCCTCCCTACGGCTCCCACAGACGATGACCGCCTGCAAAGGCATGAAACCGCTCCTGGAACTCCGTTCCGCACACATTCATCTTTTCTCTGCTCGCTGAAGAACGTCAGCCTGCAGCCATATGCACCACACATAGTTGGTGGTCTTACCATCAACTGCACCCACATCTCAGATGCTCGCCTTGCTCTTTGGTCTGAAAAGTCAGCCATCAGCCAGCAGACGTTTGAACACCTGCGTCAGAAGGACCCCCTTCTGGTCAGTGTGACACGTAGCCATCGGCTCTTGTCACCTACTTGGCCGCAGAGGCTCCTGAAAGCGCCAGAGGTCTGCTCTCTGACTATCCAACTTGGAGCAAGACAGCTCACACATACATTCAGCATCATACCACAGCTTGATCCACCTGCACTCATTGGAGCAGATCTGCTGGTTCGACTAGGTGCCCAGCTGGACACTTGCAATCAAGTCCTTTGGGCCCGGGCCACACCTTCCTCTGAGCCTCGCTCAGAAGGCCGTGAACACTTGCTGTCCGGACAGATCATTCCACAGGCCTGCCGTGCAGTGGTTGAGGCCAGCACAGTTCTGCCCCCACTGGTCAAAGGAGTGCCTGTTCGTCTGACTCTGATGAAGCATCAGAAGCTGCCAGGCACACAGGCCTTCTTCCAGCCATCACCACACTTCTTGGAGCTCAACTTAGCCGTCTGTGGCACGCCACTCTTGGAGCTGAACAATCGTTCTGCGTACTTGTTGGTCGAAAATCCGACCCAGAGTCCTATCCACCTGCCGGCAGGAAAGCCCTTGGGCATGCTGATAGATAGCTCATTCCATGACTTCGAACTTTCAGTCCCCGTGATCGGACAACTTCCGTTGTTCTTGAACGACAGACAGGTTGGTGTAGACACATTCAGTACTTTCCCTTCACAAATGATTACCATCAAGCGGCATGAAGCCCTTCCTGAGGAACCCATTTGCAGTGCAACCTTAGATGCTGACGGCGGTCAGTGTCTAACGGTTTTTGCAATAAATACTCAACCCTCTGAGTCACCGGTTGAAAGCCCGGAACACCAGAGACCCTCCTCCTCTGAACCTTATGACGGCTTCGAGGCCGAAGTCAGCCAGCAGCTTGACAAAGCGGATGCGCTGGAGTCAGAGGAGCAGAGAGCAGAGCTTAGAAGCCTGTTCTATGAGTTTCAGTCCGTCTTATCCAGGGACTCCCTGGACTGTGGACTCACAAACCTGCACACGGTTCGCATTCCGACGAACCCGAATGCCCCTCCTATTTTTGTACGTCAGTACAAGATTCCCCTCGCTGCTTATGAGTCGATCCAGGAGATCCTCGATCAGCTGAAGGAGAAAAACATCATCAGAGAGTGTAACTCCACTTACAACTCTCCCATCTGGCCGGTTCTGAAACCGACTGGGAAATGGCGTCTCACCATAGACTATCGTGCACTGAACAAACAAGTACCTCTCTCCAGGTGGCCTATGATCCATTTAGATCAGGAGCTAGCCAGAGTCAGAGATGCTCGTTTCTTCTCTACGGTTGACGTAGCCAACGGCTTCTGGACCATGAAGGTTGAGCCGGCGGACCAGTATAAGCTGGCTTTCTCCTTTGGAAATCGCCAATATACTTGGATTCGCTGCCCCTTTGGCTACTCTAACTCACCTGCCGAGTTCAACATCTTCCTCCACAAAGCCATGTCAGATGCTGCTTCCAGAGGGAACCTCATATATGTCGATGACATCTTGATGAGGAGTCGAACCTTCGAGGAGCACCTGGCCGAACTCCGTCACGTGCTGCAACAGCTCGCTGACGCCGGAGCTAAATTGGCGATTCTCAAGGGACAGTGGTGTCGAACCAAAGTGGAGTATGTTGGACTGCTGGTTGGCCCTAATGGAGTCGAGCCCCAAGCGGGACGCATTAGAGCCATTCAGGACATCAAAGCCCCAGCTAATCTGACTGAACTCAGGAGCTTCCTCGGAGTCTGCAACTACTCCAGGCAGTTCATTGAGGAGTACGCTGAAACAGCGAGGCCCCTCACTGAGCTGCTTCGGAACGACACACCTTTCGTGTGGGACAGACCCCAAGAACTCTCCTTCCAGTTCCTAAAACAGAAGTTGGCGTCCGCACCCTGTCTGGCTTACCCAGGCAAGGATAAAGAGTTCTACATAGAGGCTACTTTCTCCTCTCACTGCCTGAGCGCTGCTTTGAAGCAGAAACACGATCAGGACATGAGAGTTGTGGCATACGCCAGCAAGCCTCTGAGCAAGGTGGAACTCCAGTTCTCAGACTGTGAGAGAGCCCTCCTCTCTACAGTCTGGGCTGTCGAACACTTTCGTAGTTACATCGGTGGACAGAAAGTGATCATTGAAACGTGTCATCAGCCTGTCACCTTCCTAAACAGCCAGCGTCTGCGCGAAGGAAGAGTGTCAAACAGCCGCATTGCGACGTGGATGATGGTGCTCCAAGGATACAACATTGAGGTCAAGTATGGTCAGAACACCAAGCTAGCGCTAGGACAAGGGCTAGCAGGCTGCCAGCACTGTGACTCTGACTCCGTCATGGGCCCCCTGGACACACCTGCCGCAGTCTACCCAACCGCATCCAATCATCGCTACTTTGATGAGAATGTTTGCCAAGGGCTTCCGAAAGTTTACACTGATGGATGCTCCTACCTTCACGAAGGCCAGCTCCGTGCTGGGGTTGGAGTCGTTTGGGTGGACTGTGACACCAAGCAACCAAATCACTACCGGTTGGGCCAAAAGTCTAGTCAGTACGCCGAAATCGCTGCAGTGTTGATAACCCTCCAGCAGGCAGCAGCCTTGGACATCACTCAAATCGTCCTTTGCTCAGATTCAAACTACGCTAGACACAGCTTCATATCTCACTTCCCCATGTGGAAGGAGAACAACATGAAAAATGCCAGGAACAGAGACGTGAAACACTCGGAGTTATTCCTAGCGTGTGATCTGCTCACCACTGAGAAAGGCATAATGGTCTACTGGAAAAAGGTCAAAGGTCACTCCAGGACCATAGGTCTGGAGAAACTGACGAAGCTGACCGCCTTGCTAAGCTCGGTGCTGACCAGGGAACCTGCTGGGAATTCAAAGACGAGTGGCTTCCACCCAAGGCCGTTCACGAGGTCTGCGCGATTACTCGTCGCCATGCTAAACAGGCAGACGAACCTCGGACCGTTGAGGTACCCGTGTTTCTAGGCAGACAACCACATGACGCGGACCTAGTCACCATGCAGGAACAAGATCCTGACCTGAAGCTCATCCGCGAGCTTCTCCAAAAGGGCCCGATGTCTAAACAACCGTCACCACCTACTGGCGCAAGCCGAGATTTGGTAACCCTGCATCGTCAACTCGCGCATCTGAAACTACAAAACGATTTGTTAGTTTACATACGTGACGATCACAGCCCGCCGCGCTGGGTTGTTCCACTCGACCACAGAGGAGTGATGCTTGCCTACGCCCACGACACTCCGGTTGGAGGTCACCCCGGAGCAAAAGCTACCCTCGCGTCACTGACAGAAGTAGCATATTGGCCGTCGATGTCCAAGGACGTACACAGCTATGTCCAAGGCTGCCTCATCTGTGCCCAGTTTCAACCCTCCCAGCCGCTTGCTAGAGCACCACTGCAACGCAGGGGAATAACCTTCCCTTGGTCCCACCTGCAGATCAACTGGGTTGGACCGGTTCCCAAATCGGCAAGAGGAAACAAATATATGCTAACTGTAACTTGCAGTTTCACAAAGTGGGTGGAATGCCTTCCAGCGCCAAACGATACAGCTGTCACAACCGCTGTACTGCTGATTAACCACGTTTTCAGTCGATGGGGACTTCCACTCTGCATTGACTCTGACCGAGGAACTCATTTCACATCCAGTGTAATGACGTCCCTGTTTGAACTTCTGGGAGTGGAAGTGAGATTCCACCTCCCCTATCACCCACAGTCATCCGGACAGGTCGAACGGATGAACCGCACGGTCGTCTCTATGCTCAAAAAGTACGTCTGCTCCACTGGGAAGGATTGGGACGTCAAGCTCCCTCTGGTCCTGATGGCCATACGGTCCACTCCACAGCGATCCACTGGGGTTACGCCCTTTGAGATGATGACCGGCAGACTGATGACTCTACCACTGCACCTCCTGTATCACCCAGAGGATGTCAGTGTTGCCACTGCCTATACCGCTCATCAGTATGTGGCAGACTTGAAAACACACCTCAGAGCTACGTTCGCGCACGCTCAGAAGAAACTGGAGACCAACGTAGAAGGCGCTAAAGCCTACTACGACCAAAAGACAACCAGCCGCGAATACGAGGTGGGTGACAAAGTATTCTACTTTCGGTTCGCCCAACTGGCACGCAAAGCTAAGAAGTTCCTGCCCTGCTGGTCAGGACCATTTGAGATCGTGGCAAAACTCTCTCCAGTTGCATACAGGTTACGCATCACCAAAGCGAGACAGGAGCCTGTCTACAAATGGGTGCATGCAAACCAAATCAAACCCTACGTCAAACCATCCCCGCGGGTACAGAGACCAGACTCCCCGCAGGAGGTAGACGTAGTCTCTACATAGTTCTATGCATGGAAATGGAAAGGGGGGGAAAGTGCACGTTTAACCCACTAACATGTACTAACCGACAAAGACCCAGGCCCCCCCCCCCCGCCGTCACTTTCACTAACCAAGAGAAACTCCTTCCTAGACCGCTAACAGGATGTACTTACTAAAACCTTACAGGGTACTCTGGTACCTACACTAGGCTCTGATTAATGGATCTCTACGTGCAATCAAGACTTTGTCTGAAACCATACCTCAGGATATTGTGTACACACGAGTGGTGAGAGATTTGATGTAGGACCTGCTCAGGGAAGTAAGTTCCACGCTGGACAGCTTGGTTGAAAGTCGTATTTCCCCGTACTTGGTACCACTGGACCTGCTCAAAGTTAGCTTGACAGCTGCTACCCCTCTACTGTGCACCTTTCACAAATCCACCTAGCGTACAGCCTAGGTAGTGCAATTCCCATTCACGTTGATGCAGAAAATTAGAACTCGGTTTCCTGTTACATGTTCCCATAATTGTGACACCTCACATCTATAGGTTTAAGTCGATGCTGAACTTTGGTATTTGAAAGGACGGTAGGCATTTCCACTTTGAACTAGAAACCTGGCACTCCATCACCTCAACCTCAAACAGCATGACTCAGAGATTGAGATCATGGACGCTTTCCAGGGTTATAACTTTGCCTTCGATTTAGAAATTGACCAACAATTACTGATTGAAGGAACCAAATTTGTTAAGTTCACACAAACCCCGCGTGAACTTACTTTGACGCCCAAGACGCTACATTGACACAGATTATACCACCTTAATCTGCACATTGGTCGCCCTGGGGATGGGATGGCTCATCACGGCCGTGATTGCTTATTCCGCCTACAGGCGTGTTAAGAAACTCCAAGATAAGATGCACTTGCTCACCTACGGTGTGCCTCGTGACCGCGTTCTGGGAGACTCCAAGCGTGAATGTACCACACCTGTCTAAAGGGGGTGAGCAACGTTTTCTTTATTATTTTGTAACCCTAAGAGTAGTTCTCATTTTAGTCTACCTCACATATTTATCTGAGTGTTGCAGTATGTCACATTCTTTATAAGCTACACACTGAATGTATGACCTAAGAATGTATTTTATGAGACCTCAAGGTTGCTATGAATTTTCTTGGGTGTTATATGTTTTTTTTTTTGGGGTTTTCTGTATTTTTGTTTCGTACTTGGTCACATATTAACTAGTGGTTATGTGCCGGCCCAGCTCAGTCTGTCAATGACTCTGTCTGACGCACCAGCACATTGTAGTACCTCTTAGTTTTATGGTCCTTGTTTTAGCCCAAAGACTGTCCTGATCCACCCTTTGGACCAAAAAGGGGGGAATCTTGGGACCACATAGGTCAATGCGCGTTTGCGAACTATGGACCTCGTACATCACCGCGTGCTCCATAAACTGAACTGTATGGCCGGCGGTGAGATGCCTTTGTGTCCCCTCGTGGAGTTAACCGCCCACCGACCTTCCTGCTTCTACACTACTACCTCTCGCATGGACGACATCTTCATTGCGTACCACCTGCGTGAGTGGCTTCTTCTCGTTATGCGCGTTGGGGACTATCCCGTTTCCTATCCTCTTTGTGCCTGACCAGGATCAAAGACCAAAGGCGCCAGGATCCAAGCCAAGACCAAAGACAAAGGCGTCCAAGGAGACCAACGTCCTAAGGGACAAACCCACCTGTGCTTCCGACAATCAAGTCGACCTACGTTCATGAGGAACAAACCCATCTGTGCTTCCGACGATCGAGCTTTGGGCGCGATCCCCGAAACCAAAAGGGGGAATGTTGAGGGTCTGACCTCATGAGGAAATTACTATGCAGTGATTTTCCCCAAAATGACTGTGCTTAAATTGCTCTGAAAAGCAAATAATCACATCAGCGCCAAGAAACTTCATTTCCCATGATGCTTTGCACACGGAAGCATTGTGATGACATCACCGCCTAGTACCAGAAACACGTTCTGCGCATGTGCGGGAAGCCGTGGAGCTTTTCCCGCAAACTAAGACCATAAATCTTCAGCAGAGACAAAGAAACCTCATTCTTTTGCCCAGGATACCTGGCGGTAAGGACACGCTTGTCAACGCTCCGACAACTTGAGCACGCGGAAGCTCTAAGTGCCAAGTTGAGCCACGCAACCGCTGGAAACCACTCTTAACTCCATCGGGACCTGACTGGGAACGAGCGGAGCTCCATTCAGCTCTCAGAGACGCTGTAAGTTGTCAAACTCAGCACAAAAGAAACTTCGTTCTCTTTGTGTCCAGCCGTGGAGAAACACACGTGGAGCCAAACAACGGAGAAAGCATCAAACCGACGGATGACGCTGAAAACTGCGGAGAAAAATGGAGAACCGTCAAATCATAACAGCGGGGACGCCTTGCTGCTTCATCTGGTGATCAGAAAACTCATTTTCTCTCTCCTTTTCTTCTCCCGTTTCCTCTATAGTCCAGAATAAGCAATAAAACCGCGCTATTGCTTAAAAAGTAGCTTCGTGTTTTCCTCTTTCGCTCCCAATTCGTCCTTCGGGTCATTTTGAAAGAATAAACTGATTATTGATCATCGCTAATATCTTTAGTCGTCAGCTCTGGCCAGGCTGCCGACTCCTTTTAGATTAAATAATTTACAAGTGACCTTTTGTTGTTTGTTAACTTTTGAAGTGTTTGAGTTAAGTTTTACTGTGATTCTAAGCCACTAAGTGTTCGGGAAAGTAGAAAACTTTACACATCCAGGTCTCCTGTTGAATGCGAGGGGAGGGGCAGAGCCCCACACACACTCACAGCTCACTTTCCCCCACCTACTCTGGGGAAACAAAGACCCATTCATCTCTCACACACACACACACACACACACACACACACTCACTCACACACACCACACAAACACCTTGAACATTATTTTGAATATACATCCTTTTATTATATCACATGGTTATTATTCATTTATGCCACTGTTTATTCATTTGACAAATTGTTAATTAAACGTTATAAAATTCAGATTTTCGTCTCCAGTAGCTTTGTTGTGTCGAAGAGAAGTCTCTGCTCCAAGGATTCTACGAACTTCAAGAAAGACTGATAAGAGTTTTGGATTCAATTTTTCCCCGGTAAAAGGGGAATGGTGCCCCGTATATCTAAGAATATCTTAATTAATTAATAAATCAGTAAATATTCCCATATTTACAGAATTTATTGAAGAATCCAAAAGTAAGTTGAAGCTTACTAATTGTTCGCTCCTAATAACCCCAACACCCTTGAGCGTCTGCCCTCATAAGAAAATTGCTACGCAGCATTTTCTCCAAAAACTGTGTCATCTGCGCTCTGAAAAAGCAGATAATAAATTCCAGCGCCAAGAGAGACTCCATTTCCCATGATTCCTTGAGCCGGAAGCAACGTGATGACATCACTGTCGAACCCCGGAACACAAGTTCTGCTCATGTGCTGGAACCACACAGAGTCTTCCCGCCGGACCGCTGAAAGCTATAAATCCTAGACAGAACAAAACTTATCTTGTATTTTGTTCAGTTCAACTGGCTTGAAGACGCACTCGTTGCTACGGCTCCGGACAGCACGCGGGAGGCCTGGCTGCTGAAGTGGATCGAACACAAAACCGCTGAAAAGCAGCGGAAAACCATCAGATCTGCTCTCCTTGTGCTCAGCTTCAGCTGATGTGTGAGAGATCGCTCGCTGCTACGACTCCGGACGTGTGAGGACACAGAACCGCTGGAAAGCAGCAGAAAACCATCAAATCAACGGAGAACGCCGATTGAACAGTGGGGGACGCCTCGCTGTTTGGGTTTGATGAACAAGAGTTTTTTCCTCTCCCTTCTCTATCTTGTTCTCCCGTTTTCTCTATAGTTCAGAACAAGCGGTCGACAGAGTGATCTGCTTCAAATTAACAGATGGCTTTCTCTTCTCTGTACCAAAATACGCCCGTCGGATCATTTTGAGAGTAAGTCATTTTGTCCAATCAAAGTAGTTTTTATGCTGTGGCCAGGCTGACAAACTATTCGATATTCATTTATGATTGATCTTTTGTGTTGTTCCTTGATTTTTGTGAAACGGTTTTTGAAGTTTGGTTTAAGTTACTGTGATTTAACGTGCTTCAGAAGTTTAAAGTGCAAGTTGCCCACACACACACACACACACATACACACACACACACACACACACACACACACACACACACACATACGTGTTTTCAGTGTTTAGGAGGACACAAGACTAAAACACACACTTATTGGGTCAGATTGTTTTACTGGATCATTTCATTGTTAATTGTTGTTGATAAAATAGGTTGGTTAATATTGATTGGCTAAACACTTCAGAAGGAGCTCCAGTGATTATTAGTTAATAAATGTATTGCCAATTAAGATTTTTGTCTCAGATTGAGTTTGTTTGTGTGATATGAATTAATTAACTGCAGCTCGTTAAGATTCACGGAACGTTTAGACAAGATTGATAAGATGTTTGGATTCATTTCCATTTTTTTAAAAAGGGTGGTGCCCGGTGGATATTTTAATGTCCAAATTAATTAATAAATCGGTAAATATTTCCATATTTTAAAATTTATTGATGAATCCAAAAAGTACGTAAAAGCTTACAAACTATTCATTTGACCAATAGTCACAATAACATAATACAAGGACAAAGCAGCAATTTGCTCAGCCAGCCAGAAACTGTGAAGATGGGATTGGTGAAAAGAGTACAAAGCATTAGCTCTGTTTTTGGCACAAGTGGACTTCTGGAGACAGAACCAGTTAACATTACGCTTAAAGAGGATGCCCAGCCACATGCAATCCATGCAGCTAGACGAGTACCAATTCCCTTAATGCCCCTTGTAAAGAAATAATTACAGATATTGGAAAATGAAGGAATCATTGAAAAGGTGACAGAGCCCACTGAGTGGTGTGCTGCTATGGTTCCAGTGTTGAAGCAAAACAGGAGGGAGGTGAGGTGCTGCGTTGACCTGAGAAGATAACATTGGGCAGTGAAACGTGAGAAATATGTTCTGCCAACAGCGGAGGAAATCATGCCAAGGTTGACGGGATCTAAAGTTTTCTCCTCACTGGATGCAGCCAGTGGATTTTATCAAATACCCCTCCATAAGGACAGCTGCAGGCTCACAATTTTCATCATCCCATTTGGGCAATATGCTTTTCGCAGGCTCCCCTTTGGGATTACAAGTGTCCCAGAGATTTTTCTATGGAAAATGACTGAAACGCTAAAAGGGCTTGAAGGTATAGACAGCGAGAGACACTGGTCAACTCCAGGGGTTGTTAAAGAGCACGGGTGTATGCCAAGGTTGTATGTGGTAAACACTCCTGATGGAAAACAGCTTAAAAGGAACAGAAAACATCTACTGAAATCACCACAGAGCAAGGCTTGCACTGAAACATCAGGAGACCATGAGTCTGTAGTACCCAGTAGCGGGGTGCCTGAGTCAGAGAGGGACACTGAAGGATCCTCACATGACGATTTGCCTGAAGCTATTACAGTTACTCATTCAGGCAGAGTGATCACACCACCAAATAAACTTGGTCTGTGAAAGGTTCAAAGAAAATGTGAATGTCATTGTCTACGCTGTTGGAGATCTAAATGAGAGGAGTGTAAATGTTAATTCGGTTCATCAAAATGGTTCTGTAAAGGTTGCACTATGTATAAAGAATGCACTCAGGCGACTTTGGTTCGGAGTATGGTAACATTTTATTGAAAATGTGTTTGTTAAAGGTTCCCAAGTAGTAAGTTAAATGATAACCAGAAGGACGTTGTTGTTGGAATAAATACTACTGTGTTTTGTAAAAAGGGGAGATGTTATGTATGAGATTTCTTATGTAGTGGGAGCGCTTGAACGCACCACAAAACGTTTGTCGATGCACTAAACTGGCTAGCGTCATATTCAGAACATGGCTGAATAAAGATTCCGTTTCCGAACTCCGTAGTTTTTTTTTTTTTTACTTATTATTGTTGACCGTCAGAGCGACGTTACAACCACCAAAGCAATTTGTTTTTCCTCCTAATTATGAAAAGATTTCTTGCCCAGAATGCAAAGCAGCTTTGTTCATCTCTGGTATAACAAGTCACAAACAAGTTCAAACTGGTTTGTGGTGTATTATAAATAAATTATAGACAAATGCACAACATAAGGAAATTAAACATCATTATGACGCGGTGATGAACATTTCATTTCAAGAAAAATTTAAATCAATCAGACTTTATTTTTCAAGTGCTTTTCAAACAAATGTGCGACTCAAAAAGCTTTACAGAATTAAAATGACCCCAAATTCCCTTTACAGTTTAAAAGTATTAAGTCATACACACACACACACACACACACACACACACACACACACACACACACACACACACACACCCAATAACATCAGTAAAAGTTATATTTTATATTTTGCTGAGTTCAGATGAGTCAAGTAAGGTAGGCAAGGAAACGCCATCATAGGAGCCGCCTGCCCCGACAGCATCAGGTCAACCACAGCAACCAAGCCAGGGCGCCCCAGAGGAGGGAGAGCACAGACCCCACCACCACTCAAGCACTACCTGTAGAGCGCCCAGGCAGTAACAGTCGACCACAGCCTCCAGGGCAGAGGGCCCCCACAGAGGAAACACTGGATTAAAATGAGTAAAAATATAAAATAAAAGAGCTAATATGAAAGATAAAAGTAAGAAAATAAATAATGATTTAAATCATAGAGACAGTAAAATAATAATACAATTAAATGATGACACAATGCTAAAATATTGTGTAAAACATGCACAGCAAACAATAAAATGTAATCATGTAAAACGAGAAATGAAACTATAATAAATAATTAGATAAAAGCTAACCTAAATAGGTGGGTCTTGAGCCTGTTCTTAAAATCATGAACCTTCCCTAAGGTTCTTCGGCAGCTCGTTCCAGAGGCGAGGGCCATAATGGAAGGACGCCTCGCCGTGATTATGTGTCCCGACTTTAGGGATGACCAGGAGACGCCTGCCAGAGGACTGCAGAGGACGTGAGGGTTCATATGGTAAAAGCAGTTCTGAGAGATAAGAAGGCTCAAGATCATTAAGACACTTAAAAACCATTAAAAGATCCTTAAAATCGAACCTGAAACATACAGGGAGCCAATACAGTGATTCTAAAACTGGTGTAATATGCTCCCACCTCCTGGCCTTCGTCAGGACACGTGCCACCGAATTAGAAGTTGTAAACCTAAGATGCTCTTTTTGGGAAGACCAGAAGGGCATTACAGTAGTCTATTCTACTGGTGATAAAAGCATACATCAACGTCTCTGTATTGGCCAGAGAGAAAACGGGGCAGACTCTGGAAATGTTCTTTAGATGATAAAAACCTATTTTTGTGATGTGATCATGAATTTAACAAGTTGAGCTGACTGTAATAAAGAAAATTTAAAACACATTAGCTTTGCTTTCTATGAAAACTATTCATGCTCCACATAATATAGTTAACAATACCTGGTTGAGTCCTGATTGACAGATTTCTACTAATAATGAGCATTCAGTGATGTCATTACATCAGCTGAAACATATTATTTAATAATTTTTTTGTTTCCCATTGAGCCATGCATCATTTAGCTAGAATGTAACCAGTGAACATTTCTGTTCTAAAAATAAATTTTAAATGATTTCAGACTAAACTTTGTGTTTTGTGAAAAGCACGAGTCCTGTTTTCCTCTCACGGGTCGTTCCCATCAGAGTCCCTGCTGAAAACTTGACCATCAGAGTGGTTTCTCCACTGCAGACGAACAACTCCAGAAATTTTCTCACTCAGCTTATTCTGCATCTGCAAAGAAGACAAAATTCGGGTTCTTATTGCGAGAAGAAAAATGTTACCTTGTGAGCAAAAACTAAATCTTATGGCCTCACCTGTTCCAGAATACTGTTTTTCTTTTTCGGGTCGTTTAGATCCAACGTTGAGTCCAATGAGCTGATCCTCAGTTTGATATAATGTTGTTGACTTTTATCTAGGAACCAAAATAAAGTCATAAATAAAGACTCCATCTTCATGATGCACATTAACATGAACATGAACATTAACTGGTTCTAATCGTTACTCACTGCATTTGCAGAGGAACGGATGAGTTTCTGTGCAACTCCTGTCTCCCCATTTACCAGATTCCTCTTTCAGCATAGCAACGCAGTTTAGAGCATTTCGAAAATTAACCGCTTGGCTTGGTCTCCAGAACCTAAACCAAGAGTCTGACAGATCTGACCACACCCAGGGGTCTCTGAAGAGCCCTACATATGCTGTCACTCCATTGGTTACCCCCTGGACCATCTGGTATTCTGCATTGTTCCTTAAACTGGCCAGGTCTGTGTGGTTTTGTCTGCAGAAATCCCGAGCAGCGGTCCAAACCATTTTCTCCGAGAGGCTGTACTGATCTACTCCTTGTTTGGTTTCTAAGAAGGAAAAAATCACAGTTTATATCACTGCGGGAAGATCCTGTCCAAAGCTACATAGAAACGTGTTGTTATATCAAACTGTAATTTGGTCAAAACCAATAAGTTAATATTAAGTTTTTGGAACATGCAAAAACTGTCTGCCACCTAAAATAAAAACATAAGAAACAGCAAGTAACTCACGATCAAAGCAGACTGACTGCATGTTATTTATACAGATGTCCACGTAGAGAAGGCCGTCTCTTAAAGTTACACAGTTATTGGAAGTTTCTAAGCCCCATTTAAAATAAGTCTTCTCTCCCTCCTTGTAGAGATCCTTGTCTGCCAGAGACCAGATCCACCTTGGGTTGCTCCCCTTATACAGCCCGATCCATATGGCATCACTGTAGCTGTTTCCGACATAGTTAAGAACTACATTCATGTCTTTCATGTCCTCCATGGTGGCTAAGTCGATGCATTTCTCTCTGCAGTAGCTCTGTGCTTCTGTCCAGGTTTTTGGAGTTTGGAATAAGATGTACGGATGCCCGTGCACAAAGAGAGACAGGGAGCACAATCCTGCAGCACAACAGTTTAAGCCTTTATTTTTATAACTGTATTCAAACATATTTGTGTGGGTAAAGTATTCAGAATTGGTCAATTGAGAGGGTAAGGGGTTGACTT